>NC_083411.1:31875970-32183679 GCF_020745735.1 Hemiscyllium ocellatum | reverse complement strand
GTAGATTGGTGAGGATACAGTCAATATGTTTTTCCCTCATTTGTTCCTTCACTGTCTGCAGTAGACAAAACCTAGCAGCTCTGCCTTTAGGTCTTAGCCTGTTCAGTCAATAATGGTGCTCCTAAGCAACTTGTGGTCAGGGAGATTGAAGTTACCCGGATAAGTTGTGCCTTTACCACCCTCAAACCTTCTTCCAGGTGATGTTCAACATGGGTGAGAACTGATTCATCAGCTGTGGTTGGGTATTACGTGCAAGTCAGCATGTGGTGTCCTTAACTATGCTTGACCTGATGTCATTTTTGATGTTTTGGTTGCTTCCGGGTGGTCTAAGTTTCATTCCTTTTATGTAAATTACTACCTGGATATATCAGAGTGGCTTGTGAGGCAATTTAAAAGACTGTCAACCTGTCAGCTGTGCATTTATAGTTGGGACATAAGCCAGTCCAGAGAACAATGGCAGAATTTCCTTCCCTAAAAGGACATTGGTAAATCAAATAGGTTTTATGACAAAGTGTTCCACAGCCATGATGATTTAATTCCAAATTAACTGAATTCTGCCAAAGAGGGCTTCGAATCCATGTCCCAAGAGCAATTCCCTGAGTCACTAGAAAACTAATCTAGTGATAATATCACAATGCCACAAACTGTACTTTTTCTTTGGACAGACACAAATGCCACAATATTTTTTTTTAAATTATGGTATTACAAGAAAGTGGTAAAGCATTTTAGGGAACAATTTGTCATTAGCTGGGGCAATTTAATTTTTCTCTCCAGCCAATTTCCTTGTTGAAGATGTTGTATTTCAGTTATTTTTTTGCAATCTTCAGATTAATACCTCAGCACATACCAAATTCTCAGTTACAACTTGCCCCACCTTGCTCCCAATAAAAGGCACAGAAACTAACTCAAACATTGCCTCACTATGCTCAGTTCTTGCTGCATTTACGATACGAATTTGGAGGGAATGAAAACTCAGTCATTGTGAAAGCTAGAAAATCTTTTTTGTTGAATGTATCTGACCAAGGAGATTTATTTTCTAAAAATGATTCTTTTTTATAGATAGGCATTTAGCTTTGGCATCTTTTATTGTGAGGAAAACTCAAAAAAAATGGCAAGGTACAGGAAACTTGGAGGTAACTTGTGAAAATAACATAGTAATGTAAATTATTTCCAAAATAGAAGTCTGTTCTAACATTTTAATCAAACTATATACATCCCTTGTTCATCCCACTTCTTAGATTTTATAATGATTACAAATTATTCAGATGTTCAAACTGTAACTTGTTTTAATGGGCCATAACAGAAGCTATTCAAAGTTCAGTGATTTTATGTTCTTAGCATATTTAACATTGCGCCTATCAAAATACATTAACATTAGACTGTTATACAATATAATTTGTCTACTCTACACTTACAACTCAACTCCATAAGAGGCTTGTTATCAAGCTATCTGAAACCAGTATGAACTGAAATTTTCATTCGAACACCACATTCAAGCTTGCTGATTAATAGTAACTTCTAGAAATGGGAGCATGAGAATGGATTAATCCAAAGTTCTCAATGCACTAAAACTTTTTTTTATTACTTTCCAACAACGGATACTGCATTAAATAAATTGGGAGACTAAATCGCATCGGTGTCTTTTCAAAAGTCCTGAAGTTGGAAAAAATCTACATTCAGCTTCACCATTCTTTCACCCCTTTTGGTTGATATATTTCTTTTTTTTAAAAAAAGGGGAAAAAGGTAAATGGAAAGGAATTGGTTCTAAGGAATAAGCAAAATGACCAAAATTTATAACATGTAAATGAATCCAACACGTCAACCACATTTTTCCATACCCAAAATTCATGGTTTGCATATACGATGTATAAATTAATGATGTTTTTCAGCTATGACACGCTATACTTGCATATGTAGTCAGCGTTAGTTTCTCATTCTGAAGATGCATATTTTACACACTCTCTAAATGGATGAAAGAGATCAAGCATGTTGTAAAGATGCAGGGGAGTTTAAGACATGGCCACCTTTACATGTATACTGTTAACATTATAAAATGGTGACCCATTAATGGTTCACTTTTATATTTGGTGTAGAAGTCAACCTCCTATTTTGTAGAGATCAACTTAGACGCTGAAGATGTGCCAACATGATAAATTGATTTACAAATTTGAGCTGAGAGTAGCTGAAGCACTGACTGTGTTATTTTGGCACTGAGTTAATTCAATTCCTTCATCTGATGAGGTTCAACAACTCCATTAATGTTGATGAATATAAAATATAACATCCCCTAACAAAAGAGAAGCAAAAACATGACCAAAGAAGGCCTGTCAGTGTCAGCATTGAGTCTCTTTAAAAAAAAAGAGGAAAATACAGAATTAACTTCAATCCACTTTATAAAATATTTCTGAAAGTTACAGGCTTTGAAGGTACAGTAATCAAGAATCTGGGGAATCTGAATAATTGAAATCAGAGACTTTATATTTTATGTTTACCACTGAAAAGATCACAAATGTGCACAGCAGTGATCTTACAATAATTTTAAGAACTTAAATACAGGTGCTTTGAACAAGTGTACAAATATGAACTTGCATGCACAGAACCAAAATATTTTGCTTTAGGTTTAAATTTGTGTGGCATGTTATCGGTCATTCAGCAACTCCACCTATTCAATCAGAGCCGAAGTGCTCTTTGAATATGAAACTACCTACTGTTGTGGGTTTCACTTCAGCAGTACTGCCACACTAATCAGGCCTTACAATATACTGAGATAATTTTAACATCAAAACAATATTAGTGAGTCAGCTTTGAAAATCCTTATAGCTCTCTACTACCCATATATCAGTCTTTTGAAGAGGTTTTCTTTAAATATATAAACAAAACAGAACAGAATTACAACAGAATGCTTAAAGCTCTAAAAACCACACAATCCAAATAAACAAAAAATGTTACCCATCAACAATATCCTCCTGAAAAAAGTCAAGTGATTGTAAAATCATTTTTAAATGATTTTAAAAGAATACATAAAGATGACAATTCCTTTTTGACACAACACAAACCATAATTTTCACCAAAGGACAGCCTACTCCAAAAGTCAAAGCACTCTAATATTAATGGTCAATAATACATTGTAGCATAGTTTCAGGAGGGTTAGAACAAATGCATACAAAAAACAGAACAATACTGAATTTCCTTTATAATTTTATTTAATCCATTTTCAACAGCCATGTTTTGTTCTTAATGTAGAAACATTGGTGTCAAGATTCCACCAAGTGGGCCCATATACTTCCAAAGTAACAATATGATAATATTTCAAAATTGTTATATTTTGCATCTGTTACATTTTGATACAGAATAAAATCCCTTTGATGTTGTTGTATAAGTTACTTTTGATTTTTTGTATCATTGTCCTATGTTTGTCATAGTTTCAACCTATTTGGTTTCCCCATGTTTCCTTTAATCTCTGTTCTTAGTTACCCCTTCAAGATATTAAATGAAGCTTCAATTCTGAAAGTTAAGCAAATACAAACAGCTTTATGTCTAATGGTCAGGAAAGGTGTTCTACTTCTTTCCAGTATACACTTATTTTAAACTATGAGTCCACTTCAGTATGAAATAAAGGCAAAATAATGTATCCCAGACCCCAAAGAGATTTTAGAAATATTTGATAAAGATGACAATAAATCACTTAGAATCAAAACTGCAAAATAAAATTGCTTGTTCTCTAGGTATTTTGAAAAAATAGTTTTTTTTCTTCCCAAACCAAATTAAAATTCTTCAAGACTCTCACAACCATCTTACAACTTCTGAATTGTTTTAAAAATTACATTTGTTTTGAGAGATCAACTGGAATTGAACTACCTACACTTTTCAGCAATCGACTCTGCTTATGAGCTATTTCTGGTACAGCAAAAGATTCCAATTTCTTAGTGCCATTTTCCATGTAGGAATTATTACATCCATGGCAGATACAGTCTAGACAAGACCTATGATTTGCATAACATGGACACCTCTGTCCTCTGCAAGTGAGAACGCTGGGAGCACATGCTGCACGACCACATTTGCACCCAGTTTTCCCTCTTGGCTTTTTGCATACAGATTTCATTGAACTATCACATTCCTGATTACCAAGTCTCTTTACAGTTTTGTACTTAGCATTGTAACTTTTCACCATATTCTTCAACTTTTCAGTGACAATACTGTGTTTACTATCAGTAGGTTTCTTTAAGTTAAATGAACTTTTTTCGGATGATGGCATATATGATATTGGAATCTGTTCAGGAGGCATGTGAATTACACCGTCATCCTCAGTATTTTCAACATTACATCCATCATGATTTTTCAGTAAAATGGTTTGTTTATAAACCTTTCTGGTAAAGACATGAACAGCTTTCTTCCTGTCTTTAAAACTGGCATCAGCAAAATCAGCTGGTTGATTGGTGTTAACAGATGTTTGTACCACTTTAAGTGGAGTCAATTTGCTTATTATTTTCGTAGCTTTTTCTGTGCAACACAACACACTAGACTCCACTTCTTTGAACACACTGGAATCCATTTCTTTGTGCACCAACATCATACCCTCTTCTAACAAAATATTTAGGTTAACTGGTGAAGTATCTTTTTCTGAAATATTCTCCAATATGGCAGAACTGGCTATATAGTCACAAAGTTTCTTGTAACAGGTTAGAAGAATATGAAGTTGCTCATTTTCCACAAATGTTCCATGATCTTTGCACCAACTACAAGGCCTTATTTGCATTTTCTGTCCTACACAACTGTTACATACAAAATGCTGGCAGGCAGACTTTTTTGGACCAACTGGATTTTTCAGTAGGTTACCTAAATCAAAAGAAATAAGTTTTATAGTACAGCTACATATTTTGACGCAGTTTTAAGAAGATTGAAAAAACAAAAGCTATGTATTACACAAAATGGGGCACAAGCAGCAAACCTCTATTGAACAAAGAATCAGTCACCACGAGACAATACATGGTAATTCAGGTTTTTAAACTGACCATAGTTCAATACATTCCACAAGTCAGAACATAACTTAGTCCATCATGAAATAAAGACTTATGAAGAATAAGTTTAAAGATCATCTAAACAATATTCAAATTAAAACGAATCAGCTTGCATCCAAAAAGAGGAAAATCCTACTTGACCATTTTTCTCAGGGTGTCACTTTCTGAAAGTATCAAGTGCACTGTGTTAAATTATAATATGTGGAATTGCCTAACTTTTAAAACTTCTAAGTTTCAAAGGAATGTTCATTAAACTCAAAGCTGTAGGAATTCAACAAAAACATCCTGCAAATGTACAAGAAACTGAGTGAAAGGTGGGAAAAATGGATATTGTCGCATTCAAACCTGCATGTCTTTGGTGGAGTGGGAGGGGGAGTTGAAGAGTTCAGCCATGGAGCGGTGGGGTTGGTTGGTGTGGGAAACGTTGATGGATGTGGAAGGGTTCTTTGGGGCCTTGCACAGAGGTGAGGGTGCAGGTTTTGCAAATCCTGCAGTGGAGGGGAAGGTGCTGGGGAAGGGGCAGGGTTTGGTGGGGAGCGTGCACCTGATGAGGGAATAGTGGAGGTAACAGTCTTTACGGAAAGCGGACAGGAAAACATATCTTTGATGGTGGGGTCCATTTGTAGGTGGTAGAACTGGCAGAGGATGATACGATGTATATGAAGGTTGGTGGGTTGGAAGGTGAGAACAAGTGGGGGCGGGGGTTCTGTCCTTGTTGCAGTTGAAGGGGTAGGGTTTGAGATGCCCTGGAAAACATCATCATCCACATGGAAGGGGAAATTGCAGTCTTTAAAGGAGGCCGCCATCTGGTGTGTTCTATGGTGGAACTGGTCCTCCTGGAAGCAGATGAGGCGGAGGTGTAGAAAAAGGCCCGGGGCTATCTCAATAATAAAGATTTTCAACCATTGTAATTAATATAGCTGAATGGAGAACTATAACCTGCATATGACTCAAAAGAAGTACAATCAAACTGTATTGTGACTGTCAGACCATGCCCTGAATTCAAGTCTCAGTAGCCAGGAAATGAGGCAAACTTTGAAATTCAGAAGGCAGTACACAGAAGAGGCAACAGGATGTCAATGTTCCAGATAATAAAGACAGACCAGATTCAACTTATTTTGTTTTGTCTCGGATGGAAATATCTGAGAAGTAAACTCATGCAAACATTAAAGTATTATCACGTAATCCAGGAAAATTATTTAAATTATAGTGCAGAATGAGGGATCATAGGTTCAAGCTAGTACAGGGTAATTTAGCATCAGTATCAAGTAATATCTCTTTGTACGCAGGACAAAGTGCCACTTAAATAAACAGAATTAATGAAACTCAACTCTTGACCTTATGATGAAGGTCAACAATAAAACAGGTGAGGATGATTAATAAGAATAATGCCCTGAGGAACTCTAACAGAGATGCATATCAGTTACGGCTACAGCAATTACATGATTTGCCTTCCACCACCACTGACCAATTGCTATTTCGTGTCATACAAGCATCAAATTTTGTCTCAATACTGAGTGCAGTACTTTTTACCTCCGATTTTGCATCCACATCAAGAACAAGGTAGTCTGGCGAAATTTGAACTCAACCTATAACCTGTTGACAAGTATGGGAAAACCAATACGGGATGATAATTGCACAGGTTTAAGTTATTCATTTTTTACACATAGGAAATGCCATACTTGGACATTCTTCTACATTGTTGAGTCAAATGTTAAAGATGTTTTGGAATAGCTACATTAAATAGTGGTGACTAACTCTGGGAACAGGAAACAATAATGATTTCAAATAAGTTCAAAAATTCTCTTTGTTCTCCTACATTGTACTTTCTAACCTATATTATTCAAATCTTTTCTCCCATTCCAATATCAAATAAAATTAAATAGTATATTCAGTTGAATGCCATGATAAGCAAAGGACTACAGGATTCCTTAATTTTCTTCAAAACCAGTGGCGTTCAAAGATATCCTCACACACAAAATTGAACTGTGCCAGCAAAAAATTAAAAGCTACCAAATATACACATTGTCGCTTGACATTCTTTTTCATTTATCAACATAACAATTGTCAAACCATCAAAAATCTGTAAATACACTATAAAACCAAAATATCGAAGCCAATACCTAGGTACAACATGGGAAAAGTGCTCATTACTTTGAACCCAGTTCTAAAATGTAAATGGTTAGTGGCAGAACACTTGTTACATTAATTAGCCCACTTGCAAAACAGTATTGAGAAATTCCTATTCCTCAGTGACCCACAGTAGGAATACAGCGTAAGTTAAATGAGACCTAGTTTCCCTTGTGGTTTGTAATTAACAAGGAATTAATGCAATTACAAAATGTACAGTCACTTATTAATCACTTTAGAATTAAAATGAGTAAGAGTTGCATGTTTGTGAATTTCTTTCATGGCTATGATCTAAATCTGTGCCGAGAATGATTCCAATTCTCTCCTGACTAAACTCCCATCTTGCATTCCACAAATTTTAATCCAGCGAAAACTTTGATGTTATCTATAACCTAACTTGATGCAAGTCCCATTTCCTCCCCAGTCTGCATGGGTTTCTATTGGATACTCTGGTTTCATCTCACAGGCCCAAGATGTGCAGGTTAGGTAGATTGACCATGCTAAAATTGCCCTGTAGTGTGCAGAGATGTGCAGGCATGGATTAGCTATAGTGAATGCAGGTTTAGGCAGGGTAGTATAGGAACTGGGCTTTGGTGGGATACTTTTTGGAGGGTTGGTGCAGATTTTGATTGGCCAAATGGCCTCTTCCCGCATTGATTCCATAAATTGCTCTGCATAAATTAATAATGTTAAACAATTAAGCATTTTGAAAATGGATTTGCCAAGAGTCTGTTGTAATGGTATTAAACTAATATTTAGGTTCAGTGAAATATGCAGTGCAACCTGTTAATGGGCCTTTGACCAATAGTATGCCACAAGGATTTGGATGTGAACATAGGAGGTATAGTTAGTAACTTTGCAGATGACACCAAAATTAGAGATATGATGGACAGCAAAGAAGGTTCCTGAAAGTTAAACAGGATCTTGATCAGATGGGCCAATGGGCTGAGGAGTGGCAGATGGGGTTTAATTTAGATAAATGTGAGGTGCCACATTTTGAAAAGGCAAATCAGGGCAGGGCTTATGCACTGAATGGTAAGGTCCTGGGGAATGTTGCTGAACAAAGATCATGGAGTGCAGGTTCATAGTTCCATAAAAATGGAGTCTCAGGTAGGTAGTATAGTGAAGAGGACGTTTGGTATGCTTTCCTTTATTGGTCAGTGCATTGACTATGGGAGTTGGGAGGTCATGTTGTGGCTATACAAGACATTGATTAGGCTACTTTTGGGATATTGTATGCAATTGTGGTCTAGCTTCTAGGAAGGATGGTGTGAAACTTGAAAGGGTTCAGAAACTATTAACAAGGATATTGCCAGAATTGGAGTGTTTGAGCTATACGGAGAGGCTGAATAGGCTAGGGCTGTTTTCCCTGTCAGAGAATGAAGGGTAACCTTATAGAGGTTTATAAAATCAAGAGGAGTATGGATAAGAGAAAAAGACAAGGTCTTTTCATTGGGTTGGGCAGAGTGCAGAACCGGAATGCATAGATTTAGAGGGGAAAGTTTTAAAAGGGAGCTAAGAAGCAACTTTTTCACGCAGAAGGTGGTGCGCGTACGGAATGATCAGAGTAAGTGTCAGAGGCTGGTTCAATTACAACATTTAAAACGCATCTCAATGTGGTACATGAATAGGAAGAGTTTAGAGGGATACGGCCAAGTGCTGGTAAATGGAACGAGGTTAATTTGGGATATCTGGTCTGCGTGGACAAGTTGGACCAAAGAGTCTGTTTCCGTGCTGTATAAATTTATTTATGGCCTCTAATTAACCTTATGCTCATTGGCCTACATTAACTCATGGTCTGGCAATCTAATTTTGAAGTTCTCAGTCTTGTTTTCAAATCCCTCAGCATCATTGCCGTTTATATCTTTTTAACCTTACACCTCTTAATGCTCAAGCATCTTTGTGCTTTGACATTCTGTCCCCTTACATATCTCAGATTTTCTGCACCTCATCATGTGGCTTTGCTATCAGCTGCACAGGCCCTAAACTTAGTATTATCTGTCTGAACCTTTCCCTTTCTTAAGGTTTTGGCCACTTGTCCAAATATTACATGGAACAACATAGAATATACAGCATGAAGTCAATTCAATCCAATCATTTATGTTCTGTTACAACCAGTGCCTGGGCATATTCCACAATTTGTTACGGTTCCGGACAGCACATCCCAAATTATTGAGCTCTCAAGTGAGGAAGAATGAATTGGTTTTCTTTCTTTATCCACCCTTCCATTCGCTTGGTAACGCCAACCTTCCCTGCAAATTCCTTTCTACCAAATAAAATTATTTATTTAAAAGGAGCCAATTTAACCAGGCGTTGATTAAATGTGAGAAGAAATATTAACGCAACACATATGCATATGATAATTAGGATTAAGTGAGTCCAAAAAAAGGTTAAAACAATGAATTAGTCTTCAGGCTACTTATGAACAATAAAATAGAATCCCGACAGTTTGGAAATAGGCCATTTGGCCCAACAGGTCCACACTGACTCCCTGAGGAGCACCCCACCCAGACTCACCCCAATACCCTATCCCTATAAAACTCTGCATTTCCTATGGGTAATCCACCTACCCTACACTCCCTATGCACTATGCATAATTTACCCATGGTCAATCCGGCCAATCCACCCAATCTACACATCTTTGGACTGTAGGAGGAAACCAGAGCACCCAGAGGAAAGCCATGCAAAATGGGAGATTGTGCAAATTCCACACAGTCAGCCGAGAATGGAATTGAACCCTGGTCCCTGGCACAGTGATACAGCAGTGCTAACCATTGAGCCACTGTGCCACCCTAGCCATTGTGCCACGTATTGTAAATAATGGATTTTTCTGGCTTTTCCATTAAATTGTATTGGTAATACTGACTTTGATAGTTGAACAGTTGATAGAAAAGTCTGTGGCTTAATTACAAGTTGACACAAATTCTTTTCTCCTGGTTCTTTTCAGTGGCTGGCTGACAGCACTCAAGAGTATTGCAACAATTTCCTCTTTTCCCTGCATTGCAGGGTCGTTTAATGGCTGCTCTCAAGTTGCAACCTTCACAGCATGCTAGTCCCAATGATAGTATGGCAGGCCACCAACACACACTCGATGATGCAGCTGATTTAAGGTAACCACCGACACGTCTACAGGAAATGTCCTTCTGCAGAGATGAAGATGGATAGTAAGCCTCTTGTTATCTCTTCCTTTTTTATTTTTTGTTGTTTGAGGTTTCCCTGACTCTATACAGGTATGAAATTCCAAGTCCACATGCTTCAAATAAAAGTTCAATGTGTTCACAAGTACTTCAGGGTTCCGAGCCATCATCATGACAATTCCAATCAAACCTCCTTCCATTGTTTCTCATCAAACTCACTCAGAAAAACCGACCATTCTCATTTCCCCTATATGCTTACCTAGCTTCCCCTTAAACATATACAATGAACCTAAATTACTCCATAGTGTTGAGCTCCCCCCACAGTCTCCGTACAAAGACTTCTTCTGAATTATCTGCTAGACTCATTATTAGCTTTTAGTTATTTGTTCATGAGATTTGTGTCCCTGGCTAGGTCAGCATTTATTGCCCATCCCCATTTGAACCACTGCCGCCTTTGGTTGCCTTCAGGTCTGTTTTCCCTACCAGTAGGAATGCACTCTGTGTCAATAATATTTCATAATTTATATCATATTAACTCAATCATCTATGATATCTTATGCATTTGCAGCAAAACCATCTAGGTACAGATCAATCTTATTAGCCACCCACATATCCATAAGAACACTCCAGCTGATTAACACAGTCATCTTCACCTCAAAGTATGAACAAGATAATATGATGACCAGGACAGTAAACACTACTTCAGTGGAATCAAGGTTTGATACAGGAATACCCATTTTATCATTCTGATTCAGTAATGACCCTGAAACAAGGAATTCTGTCATTCTTACTGTGCCTACATGGACTCCAGAACCACAGTGAAGTAGTTGATTCCTAACTGCCCGGGGAAGGGCAATAAATACTGACCTAAACAGTGACACACACTTTCCATGAACAAACAAAGGAAAAGAAATGAAGCCTTGTGCTTGGATTTCCCCTATAACTGCCATATTAACGTCACAAGTTTTGGTGGTTTGCAATCTCGTATTTCCAGATCCCTCCACACTGTAACCCATTTAGATTCATAAGATGTAATTTTATCACTTTTATTACCAAAATGGAATCCATTAATTATCTATGCTCAACTTTCTCAATCAATTACATGGTTATATATCTTTGTGATTCAGTGTCAAACTTTGTTTGGTCACTTCTGAAGTATCAAAACATTTTACTGCTACATAAATGAAAGCTGTTGTTAATAAACACTAAAAGCCCTCAATAAGAAAATGACATTTTCTTTAAGGGTGAGAACCAAACTGCCAGAGCAGAACAAATAGAATTTTAAAACAATTTCTTTCAGAATGCTTGCTTAAGGAACAGACATGCAAGTGGAACTACCATCAAAACAAACGGTGACTAAGCAAACTTGCAATTGGTATCCTTAATGGGGGAAACTTACCATGTTCAAAAGGTTAAGAAGCATATCATTCCAATCTCAGCTATAAATCACCAATCACAACAATACAAGAAATAAGAAGATATCTTATTGCCTGTTCAGCCTACTTTCACAGGAGTGGAAGTAAGGCCATTCGGCCCATCAAGTCCACTCCGCCATTTAATCATGGCTGATGGGCATTTCAATTCCACTTACCTGCATTCTCCCCGTAGCCCTTAATTCCTTGTGACATCAAGAATTTATCGATCTCTGCCTTGAAGACACTTAGCGTCCCGGCCTCCACTGCACTCTGCAGCAATGAATTCCATAGGCCCACTACTCTCTGGCTGAAGAAATGTCTCCGCATTTCTGTTCTGAATTTACCCCCTCTAATTCTAAGGCTGTGTCCACAGGTCCTAGTCTCCTTGCCTAATGGAAACAATTTCCTAGCGTCCACCCTTTCCAAGCCATGTATTATCTTGTAAGTTTCTATTAAGTCTCCACTTAATCTTCTAAACTCCAATAAATACAATCCCAGGATCCTCAGCTGTTCCTCGTATGTTAAACCTACCATTCCAGGGATCATCCCTGTGAATCTTTGCTGGACACGCTCCAGTGCCAGTATGTCCTTCCTGAGGTGTGGGGACCAAAACTGGACACAGTACTCCAAATGGGGCCTAACCAGAGCTTTGTAAAGTCTCAGTAGCACAACAGTGCTTTAATATTCCAATCCTCTTGAGATAAATGACAACATTGTATTCGCTTTCTTAATCACAGACTCAACCTGCATGTTTACCTTTAGAGAATCCTCGACTAGCACTCTCAGATCCCTTTGTACTTTGGCTTTATGGATTTTTCACCATTTAGAAAGTAGTCCATTCTTGTATTCTTTTTTCCAACGTGCAAGACCTCGCATTTGCTCACATTGAATTCCATCAGCCATTTCCTGGACCACTCTCCCAAACTGTCTAGATCCTTCTGCAGCCTCCCCACTTCCTCAGTACTACCTGCCTGTCCACCTAACTTTGTATCATCGGCAAACTTCGCTAGACTGCCCCCAGTCCCTTCATCCAGATCATTAATATATAACGTGAACAGCTGCGGCCCCAACACTGAACCCTGTGGGACACCATTTGTCACCGGCTGCCATTCTGAAAAAGAACCTCTTATCCCAACTCTCTGCCTTCTGTCAGACAGCCAATCCTCAAATCTATGCCAGTAACTCACCTTGAACACCATGGGCCCTCACTTTACTCAGCAGCCTCCCGTATGGCACCTTATCAAAAGGCCTTTTGGAAGTCTAGATAGACCACATCCACTGGATTTCCCTGGTCTAACCTACTTGTCACCTCTTCAAAGAATTCCAACAGGTTTGTCAGGCACAATCTCCCCTTACTAAATCCATGCTGACTTGTTCTAATCCGACCCTGCTCTTTCAAGAATTTAGAAACCTCATCCTTAACGATGGATTCTAGAATTTCACCAATAACCGAGGTTAGGCTAATTGGCCTATAATTTTCCATCTTTTGTCTTGATCCTTTCTTGAACAATGGGGTTACAACAGCAGTCTTCCAATCATCTGGGACTTTCCCTGACTCCAGTGATTTTTGAAAGATCTCAACCAACACCTCCGCTATTTCCTCAGCCACCTCCCTCAGAACTCTAAGATGCAGCCCATCGGGGCCAGGAGATTTGTCAATTTTAAGACCTTTTAGCTTTTCTAGCACTCTGTTTTGTAATGGCAACCATACTCAACTCAGCCCCCTGACTCCCTTTAATTGTTGGGATGTTACTCATGTCTTCCACTGTGAAGACTGACACAAAGTACTTATAAGTTCTCCAGCTATTTCCTTATCTCCCATCACTAGCCTTCCAGCATCAGTTTGAAGTGGCCCAATGTCTACTTTAGCCTGTCGTTTGTTTCTTATGCATTGAATGAAACTTTTACTAACATTTCGAATATTACTGGCTAGCCTACCTTCATATTTGATCCTCTCCTTCCTTATTTCTCTCTTTGTTATGCTCTGTTTGTTTTTGTAGCCTTCCCAATCTTCTGATTTCCCAGTGCTCTTAGCCACTTTATAGGATCTCACTTTTTCTTTAATACATTTCCTGACTTCCTTTGTCAGCCATGGCTGTCTAATCCCTCCCCGTAATAACCTTCCTTTTCTTGGGGATGAACCTCTGTACTGTGTCCTCAATTATACCCACAAACTCCTGCCATTTTTGCTCTACTGTCTTCCCCGCTAGGCTCTGCTTCTAGTCAATTTTCGTCAGTTCTTCTCTCATGCCTTCATAATTACCTTTGTTTAACTGTAACACAATTACATCCGATTTTGCCTTCTCTCTTTCAAACTGCAGACTGAACTCTACTATATTATGATTGCTGCTTCCTAAATGTTCCCTTACTTTAAGATCTTTTGTAAAGTCTGGTTTATTACATAGTATTAGGTCCAAAATAGCCTGCTCCCTTGTGGGCTCCATGACAAGCTGTTCCAAAAAGCCATCCTGTAAGCATTCCAAGAATTCCCTTTCTTTGGATCCACTGGCAACATTATTTACCCAGTCCACCTGCATATTGAAGTCCCCTATGATTACCGTGACCTTGCCTTTCTGACATACCTTTTCTATTTCCCGGTCCTAATCTAAAGTGATCATGAAAAAATGAATTTAGAAAGAATGTACTCATTGACTTTCCATTTTAAACCAAATTTCCAATAGTTTTGTCCATGACTGTGCTTCCTACAATAAATTCAGAACAGATATGGCAGCTATAACTGTCACTGGCATCAACACAGTCACTTAGAAGCACGCACTATATCAGCTGAGATTGCTCTTTCAATCAAGCAATCTGAGCAAGAAGGTACATAGGGAGCAATTCTTTATTTTAACTTGTTTACAACTTGCTATCGAATTGGAAAGCGAACACATGCAGACATTACACATATTACTGAAAAATACGAATGTGTATAAAAGATTGGAACTATTGGAAAGTACAGTCAGACAAGCCTTGCTGGGTTCGTGTAGGGCATTGTACAGCACAGTACACTGCCATCATTGTGATGTTCCATTAATAGAGGGAGAGAACCTTTCACGTTGTGACCAAGCAGACTCTTTTGGCCTGGACAATGTTGAACTTCCCAAGTGTTGCTGGGCTTTCACTCATCTAATTAAGTAAAGATATTGCATCAAACAACTTGTGCTCTGTAGATAACAGCCAAGCATTAAAGAGTTAGAAGATTCAGTGAGGAATTCCAGCCTCTGTCATATAATTTTAGACGCAGTATTTATATGGCTGGGCCAGTTCAGTTTCTGCACAATGTTCACTCCCAGTTTGTTGATGGTGGAGATTTCTCTGATGGTAATGTTGCTGAAAGCCATGGGAGCATGATCAGATTCTCTCCTGTTGGAGATTACTTTGCATTTATGTAGCACAAATGTTATTTGGCACTTCCCAGTCCAAGCTTAAATAATGATCAAGCCCTGTGGCACACTGGCATGGAAAGCTTTATTTCATAGCAAGTTAGAAATGGTACTGAATACTGTGGAATCATGAGCAAAGGTCACCACTTCTGATTTGATGCATTGGGAATGAAGGTGGGGAAGAGCTTCCTCTGGAACTGCTGCAATCCACATTCTGTAGGTTGACCCTCCATGCACTTAGGGAGGAAATTCCAGGATTTTGAGAGCCACACCAAAGGAATGTGGCAATATATTTCCAAGTTCAGGATGGTGAGTGGCTTGTGAATGTAGCCCAGACCCTAACCTTTCCAGATAATTTAAGCAGGTGTAGAGCGGATATTCTAGGAGTAATGTGGCTGGCTCACCCCCTCAGTTTTAAACAAAACCCAATCAACTCTATTGCAACTTAATGATGCTGTTCCAAATACTTGAAACATTCTGGTAAAACACCCCTTTGGCAAAAAACAGATAAAATTAAACACAGGCTCTTACAGGATAGATGTCAGAGAGAGAGAGAGAGAGAGGATCAGCATGGAGCTGTTTCTTTGGTTCTATAAGGTTCTCTGTGTTCCCAGCTAAACATTTGACCAGCAGCTGCGAACAAAACAGCTTGCTAAAACCAAAACAAACCAGAGAAAAGCTAAGTTGGGAGAACTGGCCACTCCTCTTTCATTGCACAGGTGTTTTTTTAAGGAAATATTTGTTAGCTATAATCAAGTTGGTCCTAAAACTCATACAAACCAGACAATCAGAACCCCTGCATTTACAACATCTCTCAAAAAAACAAGGACAGAATAATCTTGTCAAAGGAGCACCATCTTCACACACAAAATTGAGCATGACATCTATCAGGCTAGATGAGTTTTCAAATGACTGAGGAAGCCAATATTGGATTTACAAATATCTTCCATAGTGAGGGCACATTTTTGCATGGGAAAATAGAAATCATATTCTCAAGTTGGCTGCTTTCTCCTACTCTTGCCAAAATGTTCCACTTTACAGTCAAGTCATTGAGCTTTGAAGTGACTTGTGCTTTGATGGATCAAGAGGGACATTGCCAAGTGATTGGTGGCTTTCTGCTCTCAGTCAGCAGTTTGAATGCCTGCATATCTTCAGGTGAATTTGAACTTATCACTATACCTTTCTTCTCTGACTGCTCTTTGAGTGTTTGCGAGTGGAGATCTGAGTGAAAAGAACCTGCCAAGGCAAGCGGTTTTCAGGCAAAAAATGCAATGGCCCATTATGAGGGGCAGGGATAAGATAAATAGACAAAGTCTTCTCCTTGGGGTCAGGAGTCCAGAACTAGAGGGCATAGGTTTAGGGTGAGAATGAAAAGATATAAAAGAGAACTAAAGGGCAACTTTTTCACACAGAGGGTGGTATGTGTATAGAATGAGCTGCCAGAGGAAATGGTGGAGACTGATACAATTGGAATATTTAAAAGGCATTTGGATGGGCATATGAATAGGAAGAGTTTGGAGGGATATGGGCCAGGTGCTGGCAAGTTGAAGTAGATTGGGTTGAGATATCTGATCGGCATGGACGGGTTGGACCGAAGGGTCTGTTTCCATGCTGTATATCTCTATGACTCTATGGTTGGTTAGTCTGGGTCAGGGACTTTGATGCTGAAAGATGCAGTTTCTTGGATGCTTGAAGTGATTGGTGATCCTCTAATTTGGTACACAGGATTCAATGCAGACACAGCTGAAATATGTGTTATCAGATTGTACAACAAACACATAGCATGTGTTCCAACCAAAATACCATGTGTCAAACTCAAAGAGGACCAGTCCTCAGTGGGATCATGGGGACAATGGTCAGACAGAGTGCACTGCAGCAGTCATTCAAAGCATTTGACTAATTCCAGTTCATGATATTCTCTATGGTCAGCTTGACATTTGAACCAGAGTGCAGGGATTAATGTCATTTTAGAGGACAGTTAAGAGTCCATTACATTGCCGCAGTTCTGGAGTCACATGTAGGCCAAACCTGATAAGCGTGGTGAATTTTCTTCCCTGAAGGACAACACTGAGGTTTACAAAAAAATAGTGGTTTGATGGAAACCACTTAAATCCCCTTAAGTGTGCAGTGACATCACCTGTGATGATCAAGTGTGCACCTTTTTGATAGGGCATTGATTATGGTAACATACTGCCAGAATTCCTGTCCCCAAGAATCACATGAACACATTGAATATGCCAGGCTTACATCCTTCATAACCCCTTATTGAGATCTTGCAAATCCTCCATGCCATACTATCTAGGGTATATCAGTGTGATTAATTAGCAGACCAGTGTGCCATGAGTACAGTTGCGTAAGTTTTCTGATATTTCATACTGAATATCTGTTCACACAACTGACAAGGAGTCCATTGTAGCTGGAGTCACCATGGCAATGCTATAAGCCCAACAAGAAGTATGGAGGGATACGTACCAAGGGAAGGCAGAAGGGATTAGTTTAATTTGGGGCCATCTCAGAATCATAAAATCCCTACCGTGTGGAGACAGGTCATTTGGTCCAACAACTCCACACCAGCCCGCCGAAGAGTATCGCACCCAGACACATTCCCCTACCCTATTGTTCTCCATTCCACTTTACTAATTCACCTGATCTACACATCCCTGGACAATTTAGCTTGGCCAATTCACCTAACTTCCACACCTTTGGACTGTAGGAGGAAATCAGAGCACACAGAGGAAACTCACACAGACACAGGGAGAATGTGCAAACTCCACAGTCGCAGGAGGTTAGAATCAAACTCAGTCCTTGACGCTATGAGGCAGCAGTGATAACCACTGAGCCACCGTGCTGTCCTATGTTCAGCATAACCTCATGGATCATAGGGCCCGTTCCTGTGTTGTATAGTTCCATGTTCTGCATTCTATGTTCTAAGAACAGCAAGGTCTAGTGGATATTGCACAGTCTTCAGAAGGAGAAGCATTAGGTGAAGGTTCACAGAGGAGGTGAATTTCAAAGAACAACTGGTGGTCTGTGCGGCACTGCCAATATTTGACTGACAAATATCAAATGATGTTACTGATGCTATTTTCTCACAGTTACACCTGCCTATATCCTTCCCCAGTGATGTGGAGAGCCAATAAGCCCAGGCAGTGGAATTCTCCATTGTCATTGGCTACCTGATCAACCATTGGTTCTCAGCCATCTTCCAGCTATTTCATAAATGATGTTCCTTTTTATCATAAGGGAGGAAATGCACTAATGACTGTATAGTATTCAGCAACATTCATGATTCCTCAGATATTGGAGCTGCATTTTTCCATATGCAGAGAGCCATGGAAAATATTCAGGCTTGAGATGGTAAGTGACAAGTAATATTTGTGTCACACAAATGCCAAGCATGGCCATCCTCAAAAAGAAAGAGTTAACCATCACCCTGGACATTCAGTGGCATTGTGACTGCTGAATTCCATTCTATCCACATCCTCTGAGTTACTATTGACCAGAAACAGAATAGACCCACTATATAATTAGAGTAGTGTAGTGGTGACAAGAGCAAGTCAGAGACTCAAAGTTCTCATGTTCTATATCCTGAATCTTGTCTGCCATTTACATGATACTGGTTAGGAATGTGATGGACAATCTTTACTTGCGTGAATGAATGCAGCTCTAACAATACTCAAGATATCCCAAACTATCCAGAACAAAGCAATCTGTTTGATTGGCACCTAACAAGATAATGATAGTATGGAAACACCGCATGCTGAAAGATCCCCTCTCCATTGCAAACCAACCTGAGTTGGAATACACTCTTGTTTCTTAAGTATTACCAGCTGAGTGACTGAGGACTCCTTTCCTCATAGCATTGTGAATAGCCCTTTGTCTGAAAGATGGCAACAGCTCAGAATGGCAGCTTATAACCACATTCTCCAGGGCACATGGGACGGGACAATAAATGATGGCCTGGACAGTAACATAAACAAATATATTCGGCATCCCCTCCAGAAAGTCCTTCTCTTTTTGTCAACCATAGAATACTGTTTCTTTCTCTCATGAGGGATATGACAATCATGCAGTAGTGCTGCTTTTATCGTTGTAGTACCACTCAAGTAAATCCAAACATTTTAGCTGCTTAAAGTTCCAACCCAGGCCAACTTAGATAAAACAAAATGAAACTTATTTAATTAATATGAAATTACCCACAATCATTAAACATAGTCATGAACACTAGGTGTTCTGTTGAAATTAAGCTACATTAACAGCGGAGATAAGATGTTAAGTGTACAAATGAGCTCCTATCCCTCTTCACATGATTTCAAATTAAGGATTACACTTAACAGCTAATTATTAAAATGACTGGCGCCATTTATTTATCTGATATTAATGCTTACGTTAGTCTAAGCAAAGTAAATCCCTCGATTTTCCTTTTAATATCCTCCCTTTAACAATTTCCATGTCATACCACTTCTCAACAGCAGCCAACTCTTTGAGGATAATTTATGATTTGAGATGGTAAATTGGATGCTTCAGATAACAGTGTGAAGGATCATTGGACACACAAATGATCTATGGCTCATGTGGCTATGGACTTGAGCCACTTGCATTTATGAGCTGTTCACAACCCAACAGTTGCTAGAGATAACAAAAACACAATGCAAGGTGGTGTTTCATTATCAGGTCTATCTTGCAGCTGAATGTCCAACCAAATATCACAATTTATCAACAAATATTAACTTTTAATGTTCCAATTTCTTGAAAGAGGGGCCTAGTTCAATTTTTTAAGCTTCATAACATTTCAGTTGAAATCATAGAATAAGAACCATAAAATGGAGAAAGTGTCAATCAATGTCCAATGTACCTGAACCATCTCTTTGAAAAAGTATTCAATTAATTCTACACATGCCCTATTTTCCTGAAAATTATTCATCTTAACCTATCTATCAAACTCTCTTTTGATCCTGCTTGACATTTCTAAGGGCAATGGATTTGTATGAGAACTCACAGTACCTTCTCTTTTAACCTCAGGTTACCTTTGAGTTTTTCTATGAATTACCTTAAGTCTCTGCCCTCAAGCTATGAGTTTTCTGCTACTGGAAGCTGTTTTGCATTTTTTACTTTGTCAAAACCCTCCATTACTTGGGTCAGTTCTATAACTCTTCATTTCATCTTCTCTGCTCAAAGGAGCTGAAAAATGTGTTGCTGGAAAAGCGCAACAGGTCAGGCAGCATCCAAGGAACAGGAGATTCGACGTTTCGGGCAAAAGCCCTGGACAACCAGAATGAAGCAGTTGATGATGATTCGGCCTCTGACACTACCTTGAGGAATGCCTACAGTTACAACCTGGGGCATGTTTATAAATACAGGACAGTGTTTGAACGAAGATGACATCAGATCACAAATTAGCAAGTTGCTATGTTTATTGAAAAGGAAAGAACTTACATTTATACACAACATTCCAAACTTTCGGGATTAGAAGTGCTATAACTATTGAGTGTAGGAAAACAGGACAGTCAGTTTGTGCAACCATCATCACAGGTGAGACACAAAACTAGATACTATGGCTCTTTTAATGTTGGTTGACAGACAAATATTGGCCAGAATAGCAAAATTCCTCAGCTTTTCTTCAAGTAGTGCCAGCAATGTTCCCTCTATTTTTTTACATCCAGAAGTAGAATCAATTTTGTTTTATGCACCAAAACTTATTGTTTCTTTCCCCAACCTTTCAGGATGTATCCAAGTCATTACAACATTGACATTCAAGCCTTGTCTGGACACCTCTTGTGTTTTCCAGACTCGTTATCATTGCTTTGGTTTTTCACCATGAAATCTTTTATTATGTAATTGTTAAAGCTTGCCAACCTATCACAGACCTTCCCTTTTGCTTCTCCCCCTTACAATCCCTTAGAAAACTCTCATTCTTATGTTTCTGCTGTTCTGAAAAGCAATTAATTTGAAACTTTAACATTATTTTTCTCCAAAGATGCTGCCCATACTACTTACAAATGAGAACCAGGACTACGACGATTTGACCTCTTCAACCTGCTCAGCCATTATGATCGATCTCAAAACCAAATTCCCACCTAACCCTGATAATCTTTCACCCTCCCCCCGCCCCCCCCCAAAACTCTTTCTAATTCTGACTTAAAAATGTTAAAGAACTCTGCTTCCTATATTTTCAGGAAGACAGTTCCAGACTCTCAACTCTCAAAGAAAAACATTCACATTGTCTCTATTTTAAATTGGAAGTCTCTGACTTTTAAACAGCAGCCCGAGATCTTGATTCTCCCATAAAAAAAATTTTTCTCCACATTCCCCTTCAATCACCCCACACACCAACAACAAGACTTTACAGAATCTTATGCTTCAATAAATTTGCCGCTTACTCTTCTACATTCCAGCAGATACAAACCTACCCAGTCCAAATTTTCTTTTCATAAGACAATCCATTCATTCCGGGTAGATAGTAAACCATCTTCGAATTACTTCCAACACATTTACATATATGCAATGCTCTGGATGCAATCTCACCAGTGCCCTGCATAAATGAAACATAACTCACAATATTTTTGATTTTTTAAAAATTCACTCATGGGACATGGGCATTGCTGGTTCGCCAGCATTTATTGTATGTCTCCAGTTGCCCTCGAGAAGGTGGGGAAGAGCTTCCTCTGGAACTGCTGCAATCCACATTCTGTAGGTTGACCCTCCATGCACTTAGGGAGGAAATTCCAGGATTTTGAGAGCCACACCAAAGGAATGTGGCAATATATTTCCAAGTTCAGGATGGTGAGTGGCTTGTGGGAAAACTTGCAGTTAGTAGTGTTCCTATTTATCCTTGTAATCCTAAATGGAAGTGGTCATGGGTTTTCAAGATGCTGAATAAGGATCTGTAGTGACTTTTGCAGTACATCTTGTAGACAGGACATACTGCTTCTACACAGCGTCAGTGGAGGAAGGTATTGATGCCTGTGGTTGAGGGATCAATCAAGTGGGCTGCTTTGTCCTTGATGTATCAAGCTTCTCAAGTGTTGTTGGAGGTTGCACCCATTCAGGCAAGTGGGGAGTCAGTAGGTGAGTTATTTGTTGCAGTACTCCCAGCTTCTGACCTCTCTTGTACCCACTGTGTTTATGTGGAATGCTCATTTGAGTTTCTGGTCAATGATAATGCCAACAATGTTGATAACAGGGGATTCAGTGATAGTAACACCATTCAATGCCAAGAGTGAGTGATTAGATTTCCCCTCATTGGAAATGATTATTGCCTGGCATTTGTGGGATAAGAATGTTACTTGTCACTTGTCAGCCGAAACCTGGATATTGTCAAGATCTTGATGCATTTGAATATAGACTGCTTCAGTTTCTGAGGAGTTGTGAATGGTTTTGTACATTGTGCAATCTATTAGTGAACATTCCCATTTATGTTCTTATAATGGAGGGAATATCTTTGAAGCAGCTGAAGATGATTGGGTCGAGGATACTACTGAGGATTCAGAACTTTCAACAACCAAATAAAGTATTCACCTCTTTTGACAAGAAACATATATATTTCTCTTCGCAGAATCTAAGACTTAGATCAGTTGCACGACTGAAAGAAATTCCAAAAGTATTCACTTTAAAATCTATGTTAACGTGGAAACATGTCCAGGCAGGCCAGTTCAACACTTTCAATTGCTCACCTCTTTACTGTGCATATGCAGTTTCTTCTCATTCCAGAAATACAGTATGTGGTCATTGTGCATGTTCATACCTAATGTTATGCAAGCAAGCTACATAACCAAACAGAGTTATCTTGTCCTGCACATGCACTTTGCTGGATATCCACATTCGTATGGTATCAAGACTATGCAGGTGTGGCTTTGGAGGCTTGCACATGTGCATCCTTTCTTAAAATGTTTTGCTCTCCAAATAAAAGTCTATCTTCCCATCACAGCACAGTGGAATCCCTCCAATTAGGTTTCTATTCATGTTGCAGCTGTAAGCAAATTTGTATATGAGGTTCTATGATGGTAGTAAAGACAAATTCCTCCTCAAATTCTGAACCTATCTGCAGCATTTGACTTAACTCACTACATCACCATCCTTTAACCTTCGCCTTTCCACCATCATCCAATAGGGAGTGACTACACTTGTCTTGTTCCATTCTTGTAAATCTAGTGACACTTGGAATACCTGCTACTTCCCCTCCCACACAATCTTAGATTCTCCCTAATGATTAAACTTCCTATTTTTCATCCACATGCTGTTCCTCGGTGGCATTTGCAGTAAACACAATGTAGGTTTTGACATGGTAACACACAGCTCTAATCATCACCTTCTCTTGATCACTCCACTTTTTTTCACAATTGGAAGCCAGCCTAATTAACTGATGAGCACCTTTTTTTTCATTAAATATGGTAACATTTTCAGTCCATCTCTAACTCCCATGAGACACTGTTAAAGTGCTACAGTCCATGTAGGATAGGTTCACTCACATCGAACATTTCTTCCACTGCCTTCACCTCCGCACCTACTTCTTCAACCAGGACTCTCGCCCACCCTTTGTCGACCCCTTCTCCCGCCTCCAACACACCCCATCCACCTGGACACCTCGTGCTGGCCTCTTACCTGCCCTCGATCTCTTCAATTCCAACTACCGCCGCAACATTAACCGCCTCAACCTGTCCACCCCTCTTACCCTCAACGCGCAGCCCTCGACTCCAACGTCAACCTCACCATCAAACCAGCAGACAAAGGAGGCGCAGCGGCAGTTCGGCACACCGATTTTTACACTGCTGATGCTAGACGCCAACTCGCAGACAACTCCTCCTACTGCCCCCTTGACCATGACCCCACCTGCCACCACCAAACTATCATCACCCAGACCTTCCATAACCTCATCACCTCAGGGGATCTCCCATCCACTGCCTCCAACCTCATAGTCCCACAACCCCGCACTGCCCCTTTCTACCTCCTGCCCAAAATCCACAAACCCGACTGCCCCGGCAGACCCACTGTCTCAACCTGCTCCTGCCCTACCGAACTCATCTCTGCATACCTCGACATGTCCTGTCCCCCTTAGTTCAAGAACTCCCCACCTACGTTTGGGACACCACCCACACCCTCCACCTCCTCCATGATTTTCGCTTCCCCGGCCCCCAACGCCTTACCTTCATGATGGACATCCAGTCCCTATACACTTCCATCTGCCATCACGAAGGCCTCCGCTTCTTCCTCTCCCATCGACCCAACCAGTACCCTTCCACTGATACCCTGCTTCGACTGACTAAACTGGTCCTCACTCTGAACAACTTCTCCGTCCAATCTTCCCACTTCCTCCAAAACAAAGGAGTAGCCATGGGTACCCGCATGGGCCCCAGCTATGCCTGCTTCTTCATCGGATATATGGAACAGTCCATCTTCTGCAGCTATACTGGCACCATCCCCCACCTTTTCCTCTGCTACATCAATGATTTTATTGGCACTACCTCATTCTCCCACGAGGAGGTTGAACAGTTCATCCACTTTACCAACACCTTCCACCCCGACCTCAAATTCACCTGGACCGTCTCAGACTCCTCCCTTCCCTTCCTAGACCTCTCCATTTCTATCTCGGGCGACCGACTCAACACAGACTTTTACTACAAACCAACCGTCTCCCACAGCTACCTAGATTATACCTCCTCCCACTCTGCCCCCTGTAAAAACGCCATCCTCTATTCCCAATTCCTTTGCTGTATCTGCTCCCAGGAGGAACAATTCCATTACCGAACAGCCCAAATAGCCTCCTTCTTCAAAGACTGCAATTTCCTCTGCGATATGGTCAACGATACTCTCCACTGCATCTCCTCCACTTCCCGCACCTCCGCCCTTGAATCCCGCCCCTCCAATCGCCACCAGAACAGAACCCCACTGGTCCTCACCTTCCATCCCACCAAGCTCCGGATACATTGTATCATCCTCCGTCATTTTCACCACCTCCAAACAGACCCCACCACCAGGGATATATTTCCCTCCCCTATCAGTATTCCGGAGAGACCACTCCCTCTGCAACTCCCTTGTCAGGTTCACACCCCCCACCAACCCAACCTCCACTCCCAGCACCTTCCCCTGCAACTGCAAGAAGTGCAAAACTTGCGCCCACACCTCCCCCCAAGGCCCCAATGGATCCTTCGATATCTGTCGCAAATTTACCTGCACCTTCACACACATCATTTACTGTATCCACTGCACCCGATGTGGTCTCCTCTACACTGGGAAGACAGGCCGCCTACTTGCAGAACGTTTCAGGGAACATCTCTGGGATGCCCGCACCAACCAACCCACCGCCCCGTGACTGAACATTTTAACTCCCCCTCCCACTCTGCTAAGGACATGCAAGTCCTTGGCCTCCTCCATCGCCAGAACCTGGCCACACGACGCCTCATCTTCCACCTAGGAACCTTCCAACCATACTGGATGAATGTAGATTTCTCCAGCTTCCTCATTTCCCCTCCCCCCACCTGATCTCAGTCCCAACCCCCGGATTCAGCACCACCCTCTTGACCTGCAATCTTCTTCCCGACCTCTCTGCCCCCATCCCTCTCCGGCCTATCACTCTCACCTCCTTCCACCTATTGTATTCCCAGCGCCCCTCCCCCAAATTCCCCCCCTCCCCACCTTTTATCTCTGCCCACTTGGCACACCAGCCTCATTCCTGAAGAAGGGCTTATGCCCGAAACATCATTTCTCCTGCTCCTCAGATGCTGCCTGGCCTGCTGCGCTTTTCCAGCACCCACACTTTTCAACTAAGTTCACTCACAGCATTGATAAGGGAGTTTTTTGACCCACTAACAGTGAAGATATGGTACAGGTGGTGTTCCTGTACATTTTTTTAAACTTTGATTTTGTCACTTGCATTTTATATTAAGAATATCATAAAATACAGTGAAAAGCTTTAATCTGCCACCTCCAAATATCACCAATTTGAATAATTTAAGAATAAAGAGAAAAAGATATAGCTTGTAGAGAGTGCATCAGTCTTGAACCAGCTCATCACTGTCAACGATGCTTTCACTGCCATCCCTCCACCATCGCTTCGCTGCGATCAGTGCTGGACCCGACCAACATTGAAGTCAACGATCCTTGGGTGCCATCTTTGCCATTGCCCCAATATGCCTCCACCATAGTTTCATCAGACCAACAGACTCGCTTCTCTTGCCACTGGTCCTACCTCATCGATGTTGCAGTGATGCTCTTCTGCCACTGCTTCGAGGCCAGCAGTGCTGGACCCAACCAACAATGAAGTTGCTGATCCTCAGGTGCCATTTTTTGCCACTGGACCTACCTCGCCAATGTTACCTCTGCTGATGTAGTAGCCCCCAATTCCAGGTCCTGTGTTCGCTTTGGAAAAATAAACAGGGGCTCACTATCCTCCATGCTGGGCCAGTTACAGTCTGCTCCCTGAGGCTGCTCCAAGTCCATGATAGGCCTGACCAGTCCGTGCCTGGACCTGGCTCAAGATCACTTGAGAACTGCAGGCTGGGTTCACTCTCACTGCTGCTATTCAAGCTCAGGACAAGGTAAGCAAGTTAAAAAAAACGGAGAAAAAAGAAACTGAACTGGACAAACCGTATAAATAGTGACTATAAGAACAGGTCAGAGTCTAGGAATTCTGCAGCAACTAACTCCCACAAATGCTGATTCCTCAATGCCTGTCCCCATGGACAAGGCACAGATCTTCTGAGGCTCCTTGGACAGCACTTCCAAACCAATGACCATTTTCATCTCAGAGGGCAAAGGTAACTGATACATGGGAACACCATTGTCTGCTTGTTCTCCTTCAAGCCACTTACTATCGTAACTTGAAAATATACTAGTGTTCCTTCAATGCAGCTGGATCAAAATCCTGGGATTAAGTGTGTACCTACAGGATATATACTGCAGTGGTTCAAGACGGCAGCTCACTACCATATTTGAAAGGCCACTAGCGACAGATAACAAATGCTGGCCCAGTCAGCAACATCTACATTCCATGAGTGAAATTTAAAAAAAAAATTCTGAATTTTCAACCACTGATAGGAGTTTTCTATGTGTGTGAAGTGTTTGATGATTAAGTTGCAGATGTTTTTGTAGTAATAGTCATTTATTTTTTAGAAATAGTCTCAGAGATAGTTCAGGGAGGCCAGTGAGAAATTGTTTATGTTGGGAGGTTTTTAACCAGCAAGCAAACAGTCGTTTATTTGGTATGCAGTTTGGGGTGTTGAGTTTTTTTTTCTTTAGACTATGGGAAAACCATAGGTTGAAACTAAAGCTTTTTAGTTTCGGTTTGGGCAGCTTGCAGAAGTCTTGGCTGAAGCTGGATGTGTAAAATACTTGCACTGAAGAAAGTTTAGGACTGTGATGAAATAGGTTATTCAGTGTTACAAGTTCCATACCAAAGTTCTTGGTTACAAACCTTAAGGAGTTATTTAAAACTGAGAAAATCAAAGTTCAGTTGTATGAAAGTTCGAAGAATTGGTTATAAGATTCTCAAAGCAGCAAACTGAAGCCACGGTTAAATGTGAAAGAGAAGGGAATTCCCTCTAGGCTGAGTACTGTAGAGTGTTTTGGGATTATTAGGACTGTATTTTACTCCGTTTTGAAATATTTAAATGGGTTGTATGTAAATAATTAGGATTAGTCTATTTTGCATTTGTTGCTTTTGCATAATAAACTTGTTATTTCAAACAATCTGACTTTAAAATAAAACAAGATTTTAGAGCATAGTCCCTTCGTCACTTCACCTGCCGAAGGGACGACACTCCAAAAGCTTGTGGTTTCAAGTAAATCTGTGGGATTATAACCTGGTGTCATGTGATTTCTGACTTCGTTCACCAGGTCCAACACCAGCACCTCCACATCATGTTTTATTGTTAAACCTGAATCTAAGATATTGCATATTTGTGTTTCAGTGAAAGACAATCTTATTAAAACCAAACAAAAACTATCAAGCCAGATTTTAGTCTGGAATCTGACTTGATCAGTAATAACATCAGCTAGAATCATAACACATTGTTCTTGCAAAATGCCTTAGAAAATTCAAATTTTGTTAGAGATGCAATTCAAATTTTTTTTCTTTTATGGCAATTTCAAGACAGACAAAGGTATTGATTCTTTTTCATTTAAAAAAATACACATTTACAAGGTCTGCATTTTTATCTTGGATCCTGTGGGCACTGACATTTGCAATAATTTCCAAAGTCACCAAACTAATTCTGCTTAGGACAAGAATTTAACAGTATCAGAAAATGTTACAAAAACTCAGTAAGCCTGGCAGAATTCATTGAGATACAAAGTTAACATCGAGTCCAAAATGACTCTTCTTCAGAATCTGAAGTGGTTCGAAAATGTTGGTCTTTATACTTTTGTCAGATACACAGGAACAAAGGAAACAAATGGTACAGAGGCTCAGTGCAAAAGACAAAGGGACTGCCAACAGAAGAATCATGAACACAAGTAGTGACAGAATGAACAAGGGGAGAATAAACTGAGTCAAGATAGAAAGAGATAACTTTAGGCTGACTGATGGGTTAGGGTTAGGTCTATCAGGCAGTACTGTTTGTGGATTTTAGGAAGGAGGTGGAAGTAGTTGTGCATGGTTATGGGTCAATGAGTGGGAAACTGAGGAGCAGAGTAGATGAAATCTGTGTCTGTCCTGGAAATAACAACTTGATGTTCAGTTGCAGAGTCATGATCCAGCATATTCAAGAGGATGTGTCTGAGAGTCAGCATTCAGTCTCTGCAAAATAGAAATCATCTGACAATGGCACCACCCTTATTGGCAGGTTTGATAATAAAGTCAGCTTTACAGAATGGAGTGTAGCAAGTTGACAGAGAGAAAAACAGGTTAGCGTGGGTGAGGGGAGCAGAAAAATCAAGATGGCCAATTTCACATCGGCAGGACTTGATGAAAAGATCAAATGTAGGTAAGAGGCCAGAGTGAAGGATTCAAGTGGAGGTCAGCTTTGAAGATGGGTGGAAGGGTCTGTTTGACAGGGAGAGATCTCCTGCTCAAAGGATGGTACGTGTATGGAATGACATGCCAGAGGAAATGGTGGAGGCTGGTATAATTGCAACATTTAAAGGGTATTTGGATGGGTTTATGAATATGAAGGGTTTGGAGGGATATGGGCCGATTGCTGGCAGGTGGAACTACGTTGGGTTGGGATATCTGGTCGGCATGGACGGCTTGGACTTAAGGGTCTGTTTCCGTGCTGTACATCTGACTCCATAAGCAGGAACGGAGGCAAAAGCAACAGCAGAATGCATCATCACGTTATACCCGAAATTCACTGAGGTGTGGATGTGAAGCAAATCCTTTG
This sequence comes from Hemiscyllium ocellatum, assembly GCF_020745735.1. NCBI lineage: Eukaryota > Metazoa > Chordata > Chondrichthyes > Orectolobiformes > Hemiscylliidae > Hemiscyllium > Hemiscyllium ocellatum. The sequence goes on along the minus strand of NC_083411.1, from coordinate 32,154,281 downwards.
CTGAGCCCAGATTTATTCAACAGCAGAGACAGAAAGCCAGAGGATAAAGTGAATGCATGGCAAGACATTGGATAGAAGGATGGAGTCGGAAGGAAGGGGAGGTCAGGAAGGGTCTAGAGGGGCTTTGGTACACTTGAATTGTCAGAGCTTGCGTTTGTAAACACCTGAAAATAAGAGAAACTTTCTTGTTAAAGCATCATCTGATACAAAGATTGAAATGGAATTATGGACTAAGACATTTTTATCATAGTCTGAGCTGATGCTGATCGATGTCAAATTCGATTAAGTTGGTAAGACATGACCTTCCCTGCACAAAACCGTGTTGTTTACGATTGATAAGCCCTTTTTCTTTCAAATGTAAATAGATCCTATCCCTAATATCTTCTCTGCCAGCTTCCCTAACACTGACATCAGGCTCAATAGTCTAATTACCTGGATTATCCCTGCTATCCTGTTTAAACAAGGGGACCACATTAGCAATTCTCCAGTTCCCCGAGACCTCACCAGTATTCAAAGATGCTGCAAATATATATGTTAAGGTCCCAGCTACTTCCTCTCTCTCTTCCCTCAGTAGCCTGGGATAGATCCCATCTGGACCTAGGGAGATGTGACTATAAAAATCAAACACTAAGAGAGGATAGAATAAATAAAAGTGAACAAACCAAAGAATTAAAATGGAAATTCCCAAAAGGGGGCAGAACTTCTTCAAAGTAAGCATACCTGGAAGAGATATAGTAATAAATGAAATTGGACTATAGCTAAGTACTGCGATGCTGGAAATTTGCCAGACCTGCTGTTTCTCCTGCATTTTCTGCGCTTGTTTCAGATTTCAAGTAGCTGCAGTATTTTGTTTTCATTTGAGTTCAGAAGAACCCTTCAATATATATTCATGCTCCTTTCCAAATTAGTTAGCACAGGAAACTGGCATTGTTCAAAATGAATTAGCTTGCTAGTTGTGAAATCTAACTTCTTCTATGCTCACGAAAGTAATCGTTAAAAAATTTAGTCAGTCTTACCATTCAACAAGGGCAAAATGCTTCAGCTGTTCATAGTCACAACTCTGAAGCAGATCGCAAGCAGTATAGTTTTGGAATGGATCAGCTTACTGATCCCAGAACAGATTAAAAGCAGTATTGATTTTTTTTAAGTTGTATTGTGTGTGAGACGATTAAGCCATTCTATTCAGGCCTGTGTAAGAAAACATTATGTACAAAAAAAAGGGGACTGCACATTAACATCCCAACAATAAAAGGAGCTGGTTAGCTACCTTGTTCGTGTTTTCTTTGTAGTTTTAATATTTTATCTTTCATCCAATGTTTGGGGGGGCAATGAATGATGTTCTTTCCTTACCTCCACAGATTCTCCTTCATGCACCACTGAGCAAAACAATGAGATTATTTTAAGTGGGGTGGATGGAGAGGCATGTGGTATGTGGATCTATTATTGTGAAAGAGCAGTGCTGACGGTTCATGCATTATAAATACTTAGAAGCTCCCAAATGAGAAGCACGAGGCCATCCTCCCTGGCTTATTTACTACCAGGTAGTTTTGCTGGTTATCTGTCACTGGACTAAGCCGTCGAACTGAGAAGTTCGGACCGCGGTGTGACTGGGCATCCCCGCGGCTTCTCCGCTTACCACACACGGCGCAGGAAAGCGACTGGCGCAGGTAGGGAAGCAGCCGACACAGGTCCGCCCGCACCCGCTCCACTTCGGCACCGCTGTTCGCCGACAGCAGCATCGCACATCGGCAGGCGGCGACGTAAATCTCAGTAGCGAACATCGGATTCATCATCCCCACGCTGGGCGTGAGGACAAAATGGACGACAATCCAGAGGCGGGACGAACGGCGACCGAGAAACGAGACCTCCCGCCCACAAATTCCCGCGCCCGAACAGCTCCTCTTATTTCGATTGGATCATCTTGGGACAACGCTAACCAATGAAGAAGGACACCGCGTAGGGGTCGTGGGACGATTGGTCCGTTACGATGTCAGTCTGGTTGTAGGCGGGCGCGACTCAGTTCAAAGTGGCCGTGGTCTGTTGGTGATCGGGCGGCCATTTTAGTCACTTCACAGGAGCTCAGCAAACAGTAGTAGGTAACTGAGGAAATAACGTCGTCTTTTTGACCAAAACAAACGAGGGCATTTTTAAAGGTCTCAAGATACCATCGCAGTCTTAAGTGGAATAATTTGGAGATGCCGGTGTTGGACTGGGGTGTACAAAGTTAAAAATCACACAACACCAGGTTAAAGTCCAACATGTTTAATTGGAAGCACAATAGCTTTCGGAGCGTCGCTCCTTCATCATGTGGTAGTGGAGGGCTCAGTCCTAACACAGAATTTATACCAAAAAGTTTAGTGTAAACTTTCCTGCTCCTCAAATGCTGCCTGATCTGCTGTGCTTTTCTTAACTCTAATCTCCAGCATCTGCAGACCTGTTTCCTTTGCTCTAATCCTACCCACCTATTGCACAAAACCCTATCACCATTACTAACTTTATGATGAAAGGTAGCATTGAAGTGACAGCAGTTTCTTCTTTCACCTGAAATTTGTTTAATTTTTGCTATAAATTCTGTGTGTTAGGATTGAGCCTTCCACTACCACCTGATGAAGGAGTGTCGCTCTGAAAGCTAGTGTGCTTCCAGTTAAACCTGTTGGACTTTAACCTGGTGTTGTGTGATTTTTAACTTTGTACACCCCAGTCCAACACCGGCATCTCCAAATCAAGGTTATAGTCCAACAGACTTAACTGACGAAGGAGCAGCACTCCAAAAGCTTGTGATTTCAAATAAACCTGTTGGACTATAACTTGGTGTCGTGTGACTTTTGACTGTTCACCCCAGTCCAGCATTAACACCACCACATCATATTTAGAAAATTGCCTTTTGTTGAAATGGATTGAAGCTGTAACAAGAAATGTTAGTAACTCCACTGTATCTTCAAAATCTGATAATTTTGATTCCAAAGACTAATGTAGCCAAGCTATCACCTGTTCCTATAAACAAAAATGCTGGAAATACTCAGTTCTACCATGAAATACTGAAATGTTTTCGGCCAGAGATAGTTTTATTTCAGAACAGTGGTTGACACACAGCATAAATTCAATCAGATTAATATTTGAAATAAACTACACGTGTGCTAGAAATATTCAGCATTCTTGTGAAGAGACTCAAATAAAAAGCAAAATGCTGAACTTAAAGATTGTTGGAGAAACTCAACAGTTATGGCAACATTTATGGTGGGAGAGAAAGTTCCTAGAGTCCAAGTGGACTAAAAATCTTAACTCTTGCTTCTTTCCACAGATGCTGCCACACCTGTTGAGTTTCTGTAGCACTTCTACAACAAATTTCAGGTGAAAGAAGAAACTGCTGTCATTTCAATGCCGCCTTTCATCATAAAGTTAGTAATGTAATAGGGTTTTGTGCAATAGGTGGATAGGATGAGAGCAAAGGGAACAGGTCTGCAGATACTGGAGATCAGAGTTGAGTGTGTTGCTGGAAAAGCACAGCTGGTCAGGCAGCATTTGAGGAGCAGGAAAATCGAAGTCCATCTAAAGTAAAGGGAGTGGAGACTGAAATGACCAAGGAACTGGTCTTCTAAGACAAAAAGGACCAACAAAAAAAAATGAAGCTTAAGATCTGCTCCTGGTTGACTAACAAAAACAAAACCAAAGTAAATAGAGGTTAAAACATCTGAAAGAAGAATTTTTTCCTGTTAAAGTAGTTTCTTCTATTTGTACATTTTTAAGAGCTTAATTATATGTGTATACACACATACATTGTGCTGAGTGATTTTTGAGAATATATACATTATGTTTTTAAGGACTTCCAAGGTGCCCAAGCCTATCATAAACCATTAAAATAACTTCTAAGATGATGTCATTGCAGCAATGTAGGCAAAAAAAAAGCCAGATTTCAAACTGAGGTCTCAAGCAGTAATAAGTTTGAGGACCAGATTTTTTTTAACCTCAATTTGTGCATGAATATTAGAAGATGGTAGGAACTCACATTCTTTGAAATAGTGTTACAGGATGATAGCAATAAGAGCTCTTGCTTAAGATTGTGAATGGCTTCCTGAAAATAATTGAATCACAAGTTCCAATAGGAATCAATGTAAAGTCAGAGTTAGGTTCCAACAATGTATCCTTTCAGCTACATTGCCACTGCTCAGAAACTCCACACGCATCAATCAGCAAGCCGCTCAATTACTTCTGCTTCTGGAAGCCAATGCCAGGCATGAGCTTCAGAGGTCTACACAGTGGCAAAATAATTCGAGGGAACATTGGTTTCAATGAACATTCAGATCATAAGATGATGGAGCGGAGGTAGGCCATTTAACCCTCTTAACTAAACTTAAGAGGGAAGTCAGACAGGCAAAAAGGGGACATGAGATAGCTTTGGCAAGTAGAGTTAATGAGAATCCAAAATCATTTTATGAATATATTTGACAAAAGGGTAACTAGGTAGAGAATAGGGCCCCTCAAAGATCAGCTGGGCAGCCTATGTGTGGAACCGCAGGAGATGGGGGAGATACTAAATGAATATTCTGCATCCGTGTTTACTGTAGAGAAGAGTATGGAAGATACAGAATGTGGGGATATAGATGGTGACATCTTGAAAAATGTTCATATTAAGAGGAGGAGGAGGTGCTGTTTGTTTAAAATGCATAAAAGTGGATAAATCCCCAGGACCTGACCAGGTGGACCCTTGAACACTGTGGGAAGCTAGGGAAGTGATTGCTGGGCCCCTTGCTGAGATACTTGTATCATGGATAGTCACAGGTGAAGTGCTGGAAAACTGGAGGTTGACTAACGTGGTGCCACTATTTAAGAAAGGTGGTAAGGAAAAGCCAGGGAACTATAGATTGATAAACCTGACATCGGTGGTGGGCAAGTTGTTGGAAGGAATCCTGAGGAACAGGGTTTACATGCATTTGAAAAGGCAAGGTCTGATTAGGAATAGTCAACATGGCTTTGCAGATGGGAAATGATGTCTCACAAACTTGATTGCGTTTTTTTAAGAAGTAGCAGGTCAGGCATCAACCGAGGTACAGGTGACTTGACATATCTGACATAAGCCCTTCACAGGAATGGGTAGTGAATTTAAATGATCAGTCCAGTTCTGGTTAATGGCAATCCCCCAGGGTATTGGTAGTTGGAAATTCAGTGATGGTGATGGCATTGAATGTTAGAAGATGATGGTCCAATTCTGTATTGTTAGAGGTGATCGTTGTCTGGTATGTGGATAATGCAAACGTTACTTGTCACTTCTAAGCACACGCCTGCATATTTTAAATATCTGAGTAATCACTGAGTAATCATTGGCAAATACCCCCACTTGTGACTTCATGATGGAGAGTTAGTCATTTATGAAGCAATTACAACTGCAACATTGAAAAGGCAACTGGATGGGTTTATGAATAGGAAGGATTTGGAGGGATATGGGCGGGGTGCTGGCAGATGGGACTAGATTGGGTTGGGATATCTGGTCAGCATGGACAAGTTGGAGCAAAGGGTCTGTTTCCCTGCTGTATATCTCTATGACTCTAACAAAGAGGATTGATGAGGGCAGACTAGTGAATGTGGTCTACGTGGACATCAGTAAGGCGTTCAACAAGGTTCTTCATGGTAGATTGGTTAGCACAGTTAGTTCTAATGGAATACAGGGAGAACTAGCTACTTGGATACAGAACTGGCTCGAAGGTAGAAAACAGAGGGTTGCTTTTCACACTAGAGGCCTGTGATTGGTGCAGGATCTACTGCTTTTTGTCATTGATATAAATGATATGGACATGAACCTAGGAGGTTTTGTTCGTAAGTTTGCAAATGACATCAAAATTGGAGGTGTAGTGGACAGTGACGAAGGTTACCTCAAACTACAACGGGATCTTGATCAGTGGGCTGAGGTGTGGCAGATGGAGTTTAATTTTGATAAATGTGAAGTGTTGCATTTTGGAAAGGCAAATCAGAGCAGGACTCATACACTTAATAGTAAGGTTCTGGTGAGTGTTGCTGAACAAAGAGACCTTGGAGTGCAGGTTCATAGTTCCTTGAAAGTGGATCACAAGTGGATAGGATAGTGAAGAAGGAATGGTATGCTTTCCTTTATTAAGCAGAGCATTGAGTTTGGAGTTGGGAGGTCATGTTGTAGCTGTACAGGACATTGTTTAGGCCACTTTTGGAATATTGTGTGCAATTCTGGTCTCCCTCCTATTGGAAGGATGTTGTGAAACTTGGAAAGGTTCAAAAAAGATTTACAAGGATGTTGCCAGGGTTGGAGGATTTGAGCTGCAGGGAGAGGCTGAATAGGCTGGAGCTGTTTTCCCTGGAGCATCAGAGGCTGAATGGTGACCGTATAGAGGTTTACAAAATCATGAGGGGGCATGGACAGGATAAATAGACAAGATCTTTTCCCTGGGGTGAGAGAGACCTGAACAGGAGAGCATAGGCTTAGGGTGAGTGGGGAAAAATTTAAAAGGGACCCAGAAACAACTTTTTCACGCAGAGGATGGTACACGTATGTAATGAGCTAACAGAGGAGGTGGTGGAGGCTCATACAATTAAAACATTTAAAAGGCATCTGGATGGATAGATAAATAAATAGGAAGGGTTTAGAGGGATATGGTCCAAGTGCTGGCAAATACGACTAAATTAAGCTGGGATATCTGGTTGGCATGGATGAGTTGGATTGAAGGGTCTGTTTCAGTGCTGTACATCTGTATGACTCTATGACTCTAAATCCACTATTCAATGAGATCATCCGTGGTTTGATAATCCTCAACTCCAGTTTCCTGCTTTTTGTACAAATAACCCTTGATTCTCTTATAGATTGAAAATCTGGCTATCTTGAATATACTTGACAACCTAGCCTCAATATCTATCTGCAGTAAAGAATTCCACAGGTTCTCAATCCTTTGAGAGAAGGGATTCTTTCTTCCTTCTGTCTTAAATGGATGACCCCTGATTCTGATATTATGCTCTCTGATACTAGGATCCCACAAAGGTAGACAACGTAGCTGCATCTACCCAATAAATTATCCTCAGAATCTTGTATGTTTCAATTAGGTAATATCTTATTCTTCTAAACTCCACTGAGTACAGACCCAAGATTAGAGTGGTGCTGGAAAAGCACAGCAGGTTAAGCAGCATCCAAGGATCAGGAAAAATCGACGTTTCGGGCAAAAGCCTTTCATCAGGGGCTTTTGCCCGAAATGTCGAATTTTTTTTTCCTGCTCCTTGGATGCTGCCTGACTTGCTGTGCTTTTCTAGTACCACTCTAATCTCGACTCTAATCTCCAGCATCTGCAATACCCACTTCTGCCTGAGTACAGACCCAACCTACTCAACCTCTCATAAGTCAATCCCTCCATACTGGGATCAGCCTAGTGAACCTTCTCTGGATTGTCTTTGATGTCAATATATTGTTCATTGATAAGGGACCCAAATCTTCACAATATTTCAGCTGTGGTTTTGACTAGTGCCTTGTATAGTTTTTGAAAAACTCTCTAGTTTTGCTTTATTGCCTGAAGACAAAGTTTGAATTGTGGATGTGCAGTACAGCATATTTATAGATTAAATAAATTGCAAAATAAAATGCATCACTAAAGGTACAGTTGTCATAGTCCAGCTTTCATTAGAAAGAGGTAACTGGTGATGGTTTAACCCGAAGGTTATCATGCCTCAAGACAAGGGGAGAGGTTGAGAAGAAATCCTTCATGGATGGTAACTTTAATTGAACCTATGCAGTTGGTAACACTCAACATCTTAAATCAGCAAACTGAGCTAACTGACCCCCAATGCATCACAAACAATAAAAGAAATACAATAATTCTATATTAATTATTTTAAAAAGCCAGAAGAAAGCAAAGAGTAATGGGAGGTAACATCAAGAGATGTTAAGCTGAAAATGCCAATGCAATTCAAGGATTCAGGCCATTAAAAGAAACATTCGAATGAAATGATACTAAGTGGTGAAACGTAAAGCATGGCACTGCAGCACTCACTACTGCATCGATGATAAGTTAGCCTAGATTTTGTGCTCAGGTATTCAAAGTGCAGTTTTCAGCCTTCTGACACAAGATACGTGTGTGCAAGATGGATATCAAATCAAGATCTCTTGGATCAGCTAACTTATTTGCGATAGTAGACATGGAATACCACACACTCGAGAGATCTTCTCTAAAATATGAGTGGTTAATTTATATCAACAAAATTATTTAACTAGGGTAACCGTAGAGTAGGTGAAGGGGTAAATGTAGGAGTATGGGTCTGGGTGGTATACGCTTCGGCAGGTCGGTGTGGACTTGTTGGGCCGAAGGGCCTGTTTCCACACTGTAAGTAATCTAATCTAATCTAACCAAATTTGTCAAAAGTCAAAACGCTGGACACATTGAAAGTCTTTAGAAGGTGGATTTACACGTTATGTGGAGTCAGGATAGAGTAGCTGGAGGTAAGCCATGTGAGGACATCTCCAGGAATATGTCCAGCCACAATTGGAAAAAAAAAGTTACAAGCCATAATCTTCCTCCACTACCAATTCCACTATTGCCAGCTGAGGTTACATGGATGAGTGAAGACTGGAAAATCAACTGCTATTAACCTCTACTGTAGGGGGATAGAGTGTTCTAACAATTACTTGCAATCTACATACAAGCTATCCCAGATTGAGATTTTCACAGTCAATTGACATTTTAATGGCTGGTGACAATTGACTGTGAAGGATTTATTCTTGAAGATATTCAGTAATTAGATTGTCAATAATTACTGGACCACTGGTGACAGTTGACATTTTTTCAATATAGCTCAGAGCTTCTTCAGGCTCCTTTCAAATTTCTTCTCTGGATAAATTGTATGGCAATCGTGTATGGATTTACAATTGCCATCTTTTATAAAGAAGGAATTTTGCACTGAGATTTAGAATATTTTTAGCTTCCATGTTATTCATTCACTTGGCTTTTCTGTAACAAAGAGGTTCATATTCTGCCTATATATTCCTGAAAAGTTGCATCTGCCACTTTCTGCTTTTTGAGATTGATGGAAAGTGTGGGATGGTAGCTTGTTGCATTCATTTTTTCGGCTGCAGTTGGAGTGGGAGGAGTGGCAACGAGGACTGGAGGGACAACGGGAAGGTAAGTTTTAAAAGATATAAAAGCTTTCCTTGGGAGTTCAGCATTCTTAATTTTTTCAGCGGAAGTTGGAATGGGAGGAGTGACAGGGAGGACCAGAGGCTCGATAGGAAGGTAAATTTTAAAAGATATAAACACTTACCTCATGTACAGGCGGAGCACGCACTGAGTAGGAACAGACGTGGAACTGCTTGATAAGTCAGGCTTTATATTTGAGTGTTGCTTTACTCGAAACATTTCTTGGATAGTGTCTCCCACTCGTCGTCCTCTCCTAATGGAAAGAAAGATTCTATGCACCGGACTGGTAAGATGACTAGTTTCTTTATTCATTTAGTTTCTCAGTAGGCTCATTGGAAATTTCCAGAGTAGTGGGAATAGAGATTAGGGCAGATGAATGTTCCTCTTGCAGAATGTGGGAGGTAAGGGTCACCAGTAATGTCCCTGCTAACTGCATCTGTGGGAAGTGTACACAACTCCAGCTCCTCAAACTGCATTAAGGAGCTGGAGCTCGAGAACATTGGATCATTTGGGAGGCGGAAGGGGTTATTGAGAAGAGTTACAGGGAGGTTATCACATCTCAGGTAAAAGAAGGTAGATGGGTTACCGTCAGGGGACGGAAAGAGTACCGGCAGGTAGTGCAGGGATCCCCTGTGGCCGCTCCCCTTAACAACAAGCATTCTGTTTTGGATACTGTTGGTGGGGGGGAAACTACTTACCAGGGATATGCAATGGGGCACAGGTCTCTGGCACAAAGTCTGTCCTTGTTGCTCAAAAGGGGAGAAGACAAGCAGAGCATTAGTCATTGGGGACTCCATTGTTAGGGGGAAAGATAGGAGGTTCTGTGGGAACGAGAGAGACTTATGGTTGGTGTGTTGTCTCCCAGGTGCCAGGATTCGTGATGTCTCTCATTGTGTTTTCAGGATCCTTGAGGGGAGGGGGAGCAACCCTAAATCATGGTCCACATAGGTACCAACGCCAAAGGTTGGAAGAGAGATGGGAACTTAAGGCAGAAATTCAGGGAGCTAGGGTGGAAGTTTAGAACAAACAGTGTTGTTGTCTCTGGTTTGTTGCCCGTATCACGTGCTAGTAAGGCGAGGAATAGGGAGAGAGAGGAGTTGAACATGTGACTACAGGGATGGTGCAGGAGGGAGGGTATTGGATTCCAAGATAATTGGGGCACTCTCTGGGGTAGGTGGGACCTCTACAAATAGGATGGTCTTCATTTAAACCAGAGGAGTACCAATTTCCTTGTTTTGGGTGGGGGGGGGGGGGGGGGGGGGAAGAGGCATTTGCTAATGTTCTTCAGCTGGGGGAATGGGAACCGAAATTGTAGTTCGAGTTTATGGGAGATTGAGAGTAGTGAAGTCAGAACTAAGATTTCAAGATCACAAGAAGACACTGGTAACAAGAAGTTGGTATGAAGTATGTCTACTTCAACGCCTGCAGCATCTGGAATAAGGTGGGTGAACTTGCAGCATGGGTTGGTACCTGGGATTTCAATGTTGTGGTCATTTCAGAGACATGGGCAGAGCAGGGACTGGAATGGGTATTGCAGGTGTTTCAGTAAGAACGGAGAAAATGATAAAAGAGGGGATGGTGTGGTACTGTTAGTCAAGGTCAGTATTATGGTTGCAGAAAGAATGTTTGAGGACTCGTATACCTAGGTATTATGGGCAGAGATTAGAAACAGGAAAGGTTACTCAGTTGGGAGTTTTCTACAGCCTCCAAATAGATCCAGATATGTAGAGGATGGGATAGCAAAGATGATCCTTGATAGGAGCTAGAATGACAGGGTAGCTGTTATGGGGGACTTTCTAAATATTGACTGGGGATACGACAGTTCAAGTACAGTTTTTGCCCAATGTGTGGAGGAGGGTTTCCTGACACGGTATGTAGACAAGCCAAGAAGGGACGTTGCCACATTGGATTTGGTGCTGGGTAATGAACCCGGCCAGGTGTTAGATTTGGAGGTAGGTGACAGTGACCACAATTCGGTTATGTTTACTTTAGTGATGGCAAGAGATAGGTATATACTGCAGGGCAAGAGTTATAGCTGGGGGAAAGGCAACTATGATGCAGTTAGGCAAGATTTAGTATGCATAGGATGGGGAAGGAAATTGCAAGGTAGGCACAGTTGAAATGTGGAGCTTATTCAAGGACCGACTACTGTGGGTCCCTTATAAGGAAGTTGTTGAGCGCAGAAGTTCAAGAAGAAGAAGAAGGCTTATGTTAGGATGAGATGTGATGGCTCAGTTAGGGCGCTTAAGAGTTACAAGTTAGCTAGGAAAGACCTAAAGAGAGAGCTAAGAAGAGTCAGGAGGGGACATGGGAAGTCGTTGGTAGATAAAATCAAGGAAAACCCTAAGGCTTTCTATATGTATATCAAGGATAAAAGAATGATTAGAGTAAGATTAAGGCCAATCAAGCAAAGTAGTGGAAAGTTGTGCGTGGAGTCAGAGGAGATAGGGGAAGTGCTAAACGAATACTTTTCATCAATATTCACAACAGAAAAAGACAATGTCGTCAAGGACAATACTGAGATACAGACTACTAGACTAAATGGGATTGAGGTGAATAAGGAGGAGGTGTTAGCAATTCTGGAAAGTGAAAAATGGGTGTTCCCTCGGGATTTATTTCAGGATTGTCTAGGAAGCCAGGGAGATTGCTGAGCCTTTGGCATTGATCTTTATGCCATCATTGTCTACAGGAATAGTGCCAGAAGACTGGAGGATAGCAAATGTTGTTCCCTTGTTCAAGGAGGAGAAGAGACAACCCTGGAAATTGTAGCCTTACTTTGGTTGTGGGTAAAATGGTGGAAAGGGTTTTTAAGAGATAGGATTTATAATCGTCAAAAAAGGAATAAGTTGTTTAGGGATAGTCAACATAGTTTTGTTAAGGGTAGTTTGTGCCTCACAAACCATATTGAGTTCTTCGAGAAGGTGACCAAACAGGTGGATGACAGTAAAGCAGTTGATGTGGTGTATATGGATTTCAATAAGGCATCTAATGAGGTTCCCCACATTTGGCTATTGCACAAAATACAGAGGTATTGGATCGAAGATGATTTAGCAGTTTGGATCAGAAATTGGCTAGCTGAAAGAAGCTGATTTGGGCGGCACAGTGACTCACTGGTTAACACTGCTGCCTCACAGCGCAAGGGACCTATGTTCGATTCCTGCCTCGGGCAACTGTCTGTGTGGGGTTTGCACATTTTCCTTGTGTCTGTGGGTTTCCTCCCACAACCCAAAGATGTGCAGGTCAGGTGAATTGGGTATGCTAAATTGCCCATAGTGTTGGCTGCATTAGTCAGGAGTAAATACTAGGGTAGGGGAATGGGTCGGCGGGGGGGGAGGGGGGGGGGTGAAGGGCCTGTTTTCGTACTGTAGGGAATCTAAGAGGGTGGTGGTTGATGGGAAATATTCACTCTGGAATTCATTTACTAGTGGAGTACCACAAGGATCTGTTTTGGGTCCACTGTTGTTTGTCATTTTTATAAACGACCTGGATGAGGGCATACAAGGATGTTTTAGTAAATTTGCGGATGTCACTTAAGGTCAGTAGAGTTGTGGATAGTGACGAAGGATGTTGTTGGTTACAGAGAGACACAGATAAGCTGCAGAGCTGGACTGAGAGGTGCCAAATGGATTTTATTGTGGAAAAGTATGAGGTGATTCACTTTGGAAGGAGTAACAGGAATGCGAGTACTGCACTATTTGTAAGATTTTTGGTAGTGTAGATGAGCAGAGAGATCTGTGTCCCAGTTAATACATCCTTGCAAGTTGTCACCCAGGTTGATAGGGTTGTTAATACGGTGTGTTAGCTTTTAATGGTAGAAGGTTTGAGTTTCGGAACCATGAGATCATGCTGCAGTTGTACAAAACTCAGGTGCGGTCAAATGTGGAGTACTGCGTACAGTTCTGCTCACCGCATTATAGGAAGGATGTGGAAACTTTGGAAATGGTTCAGAGGAGATTTACTAGGATGTTGCCTGGAATGGGGGGGGGGGGGGGGGTCTTATGAGGAAAAGCTGAGAGACTTAAGGCTGTTGTCGTTGGAGAGAAGAAGATTGAGAAGTGACTTAATTGAGACATATAAGATAATCAGAAAGTTAGATAGGTTGGACAGTGAGACCTTTTCCCTCGGTTGGCGATGGCTAGCACAAGGGGACAGAGGTTTAAATTGAGGGGTGATAGATATAGGACAGATATCAGAGGTAGTTTCTTTACTCAGAGTAGTAGGGGCATGGAATGCACTGCCTGCAAAAATAGTAGACTTGCCAACGTTAAGGGCATTTAAATGGTAATTGGATAGGCACATGGATGAGAATGAAATAGTTTAGGTTAAATGGTCTTCAGATTGATTCCACAGGTCAGCGCGACATTGAGGGCCGAAGGGCCTGTACTGCGCTATAATGTTCTATGCTCTATGCAAGTCTCCGCTTCATTGGCTGAGGCCTGCTTATTAACCAAGGTACTGCTGCGGGATTTTTTAACAAACACAATGCTGGAGAAACTCAGCTGATCTGGCAGTACCTGTGGGGAGAATTAACTTTTCAAGTTTGGTACGATTTCAGAATTTGTAACATTCCATCACAAATTCAACAGAAATCTGCCAAAGAAGTGTGAGAATGATTTTCTGCATGGGCTAAAAATGGAAGTAATGAAAGGCTCCGTGTGCAGTCAAAACAAATTTAACAAGCTATTAAGGTATTGCTCACGTTTGTCAACATATACATTTATTTGAATATTTAAAAAAAACCTCAAAAACATTTCCTTTAGCTTTTGTACAGATAACCGTGGGATGAATCTGTTAATTTCTATGCTACAGAATCACTAGCAGACCCCTGAAAAACAGCTAAAATGTTCAAACAATACAGACTCTGTTCATTCAGCAACTTGTTTCTGTCAAATATTGCACTATTTCCATAAAATAAGTGCAAGTGGTTCAAGTAAGCGTCGAGTTTCTGATAGAACAGAGACCAGAAGAATGACCAAACAATATAGCACAGAACTGTTGTTTGCAACTTCTCAATATTTAAAAACAGTCATTTCAAAAAAGAGTTTAAAGTTCGGATGCCACATGGTGTTGCTGAATAATAATGTTGTTTTATATAAAAAAAATTATAAACCAGAATCATGAGAACGGTGATTCACTTCTGACCAATGTCACATTTAAAATGAAATAACCTGTACACCCCATCCTTATTAAATATTTGATTACAAGTCTTTCTAGCCAGACCTTTAAGCATTCTTGCCGACTGCCAATCTCCTGCTCTCTCTGCACACCTTGTACATTATTTCTATCCCGATAATATTCCAATACCCTCTTGAAAGCCTCAAGTGAACCTGCCTTCACCACACTTCCCGGCAGTGCATTCCATGCCTGACTTACTTGCTGCATGAAAGTCTTTTCTCACCTCGTCTGTCCTTCTATTGTAAATCACTGTAAATCTGTGTCCTCTGATTTTTGGTTATCTTATGGAGGGGAGCAGTTTCTCCCTATCAATTCTATCCATCCCCCTCATAATTTTGAAAATCTCTTTTAGCCTTCTCTCCAATAAAAACAGTTCCATGTTCTTCAATCCTCAACTGACATTTCTCATTCTTGGAACCATTTTGTCAATTTATATTCTTCCAATAATGTGGCATCCAGAGTTGTAGATAATGCTCCAGCTGAGATCTATCAACTTATTATACAAGTTCAACATCATCTCCTTGCTCTTTTAATAAAGTTGAGGAACCTGACCTGCCATCTGCAATGATCTGTGCATGCACACACCCAGATCTCTATGCTCTTGCACCTCTTCAGAATTACACTCCCCCCATCCATTTATGTTATTGTTATGTTATCCTATGTTATTGTTCTTCCTACCAGAATTCATCACCTCACGTCTCTGCATTGAGCCACATCTGCCACCTGTTCATCCACTCCAGAAACTTGTCCATGTCCTTTTGAAGTTCTATACTCTCCCTCTTTCAGTTTACAATTCTTTCAAGTTTTGTGTCATCTGCAAACATTGAAATTGTCCCCTGCACACCAAGATCTAGATTATTACTAAATTAGAAAAAGCAAGTTTCCTAATACCTGTCCATGGGGAACTCCACGACAAACTATTGCAAAGTGAAAGATGGGTAAATGTACTCTGACTAATCTTGACCAGTTTGCAGTAACCCTTTTTTAACTCAGACATGTTATGCAGTGAGATAGACAAAGGAGACAAGAGACAGGGGAAGGTTCAACACTATGGAACACTTTATCAAGGAAAAACAATACATATCAGACTCTACTAGTGTATTTTAATTAAACCTTATAAATCTCTTCACAGGACTCTTCAGTAAACAGTCTTAAATCTCTTAATAAACAGTCTCAAGCTTCCGAGGTACTGGAAATGTAAACAACCGTTTTTTTTCCTGAAACAACGTAGCTGTTAGCACCGGGCCAGGCAGTTCTAAGCCTGTCTGATTTTGACAGGAAGTTGATGGTCCAATTATAGACCACATGAATACACTCTGTTCCAATACTGTTGTTTGCAAATTGCAGAATCCATCTAGGCTTAAACTTGGCTTACACGTTTAAAGTTTTAATGCATGCTTATGAAAAATGTTAATATTTGTATAACAATCCTGGAGGTCACCTGACTACAAAACCTTCCTCCAACCTAAAAAAAAGTCCATTGATTTTTTTTTTAAAGATTCCCTACAGTGTGGAAACAAGCCCTTCAGCCCAACCAGTCCACAGTGATCCTCTGAAGAGTAACCCACCGAAACCCATCTCCCTCTGACTAATGCACCTAACACTGTGGGCAATTTAGCATGGTCAATTCACCTGACCTGCACATCTTTAGACTGTGGGAGGAAACCCATGCAGACATGGGGAGAATGTGCAAACTCGACAAAGACAGTCGCCCGAAGCTGGAATTGAACTTGGGATCCTGGTGCTGTGAGGCAGCAGTGCTAACCACTGAGCCAATGTGCCATATGTGCATACTGTTTCCTATCACCGATCCAATTTTGTGTCCACATTGCTTTTGTCCCTTTTATTCCATGATCTATGGTGTTCCTCATGTCTACTGTGTGGGACTGAATCAAATACCTTCTGGAAGTCCACATACACCACATCAACAGTGTTAGCGTCATCGAGCCTTTGTTAGCTCTTCAGAAAACTCAAGCAAATTAGTTATCACAATTTCTGTTTTCAAAATCCTCACCGACACTTCCTAATCAATCCGTATTTTTCCACATGATGACTGATTTTATCTTGAATAATTATTTCTAGAAGTTACAATGCTGAAATTAAACTAGCTGCTCTGTACTTATTGGGCTTATCCGTACAACAAATGCAAGTAACAACTGATCCAATGACGTTGTCTTGACCTTGCGGCCTGATCCACAATTTTAATTCTCCATCCCTGACTCTGACAAGTTTTGCTGGTTCAAACAGGCCTAAAACAGTCAGCTCTTCAAAGTAAAGATCTGGGGTTTTAACAGTGAGGAGGAGGAGGTGGAAGCTAAAGGGATTTCTTCCACAACTGCATTTGCTATCTGGCAGTCATCTCTGTCAATCTGACACCCTTCGGCCAACTGCTTCTCCAGATCAATGCTTTCCCACCATTTTCCCTACACAGACCCCAATATGAGGTTTGAAAATAGTTGTAATGCCACACCTGTAACGATGAGGTAAAGGTTATGAGAATAAGAGCAGAAGAGGGCTGTTTCAACTGCAGAGTGTTTGCACATATCACCAACCATTTCATTGGATTTTTCAGGATAGCAATCAGGTCTCAGATCAATTAGGTAAGCTACACACATTACTTTAAAATGAGGATTTAAAGGGATTTAGCACCCATCACCGCTCTAGTGGAGCTGCATGCTGCTGTCATATTTTAAACTGCCCCTCATCTAGAACAAGGCTTCCTAAAAGGATGGGGTAATAGATTCAAGGGTTAAAGATGCTGGATCTCAGAACAGCTGAAAACCACATTTCAGCCATCTGGAGAAAGCTGGTAGGCATTAAAGAAAAAACTTGGACTGTATCAGCCAAAACTGGACATCTGATCTTTAACTAGTGATTTTGAATTGAACACCTTTCAGTATTTAGAGATAACCTCATGATTTTTACTGCACTGATTTAGAGATGAAATTCCAATAAAAGATAGAGACAGTCGACAGAGTTGTTTCTGTCATGGCTGAATCTTTTATTTTGTTTTTGCTTATGGACTGACTTGTGAAAAGGATTGTTTTGCAACAAAGGACAAGGCTATATTTTAAAAAGGAAATTACTGAAACCCACAGAGTTATATGATGATACAGACATGGCCAGCCAGACCAAATCAACCTAATTTATTACTGAATTCACAACATGCAAAATTAAAATATCCCATGACCCTCAAAATTGCTCAATTGTTCCTAACTGGATTTTATAAATAACTGATCTTGGACACCAAGTTTACAACTTAAACCAAAATGAACAATTACTAGTAATGCAACTTGAGCAAAATACAGATGAACTACAAGGCAATCTAATTAATATCAACAATCTAAGCCCAATCTTCTTTGATCACCAATCGCCACACACACCAAATGACAGATAGTTGAGATTTTTTTAATCACAATGTTTCTAGTTCAGTAATGGTGATAAAAACCTTCATGAAATCAAATGGACATGTAAGATTGTATCTTGACTGAATTCCGAAGTCACCGATTAATGCAAACAGCTTCCCAAGATCTTCAGAAATGTTTCCTTATTTCTTATAGACATCTTTTTCTCCAGAACTTTCAACAAATTGATAACGAGTGCACAAAACCAAACAACCCAGTCCTGCAGGATTGAAACCAGCATCATCTCCTGCCCAAGTACCCAGTTAAAACCAGTTCACACCAGGTTTCTCTTTCTTTTCTTTTCCAACATTCTTTATGGTTGATTGGTCGGTACCAGTCATCCTTTGATTGGCCACTTCAACAATCCACAAAACTACCAATCCTGGAGTACAATGACATCATGGTGCCAATTTGTCAATGATATTCGTGGAGCAGTAATTAATTTGCATAGCTTTCCAGGCCAGTTGCCAACTGCAAATATCTAGTCTTTTGTTCTCTATTTTAAACAAGCTGCTGTGCAAAGTTCAATTCTCAACTACACTACTCAGTTCCAAATCAAAAATTTGAAAAATAATGATGGTCTCAACAATATATTTACACAATTGCTTTGCCATCAGTTCCGGGTGGGGGGTGGAAGAAAGAGTGTAAAAGGAGACAGCATGCTACTCAGAGGTATGTACAAAGTAAGATAAGTTTAACAACAGGTTGCTATTGGTTCTTGGGTAGCTGTACAGATAGTAGATGTGAATGAAAGTGAGAAGCCCTTTGGCCTCTAGAAGGGGAATGGTGTCTATCTCCACTAAAACACCTGAAGCGAAAGACTGTCAGCTGTTTTCTTATTGGTTGCTGTAAACTGTTGCTTTTCACCAAAGTAGAGCATTTATAATTTGAGAACCAGTCACACTCTATCTCCTGTGAAGAGGAGAAAGAAGCCAAAGAAAAAACTAAAAGAATTGTATTAAGAGGACATCTTGGACAGTTAATCCAGCAAAGCCAGATGGGAAGAACTTGAGAATACGATGGGTGCAATTTGATGGGGTTCTACTATAGCCCTCCCAATAGCCATCAGGAGATAAAGGAGCAAGAATGAAAAGTAGATCAGAGAAAGATGTAAAAACAAGGCTGTTGTAATGGGTGATTTTAACTTTGCTGAAAATGTGTTGCTGGAAAAGCGCAGCAGGTCAGGCAGCATCCAAGGAACAGGAGATTCATCATTTCGGGCATAAGCCCTTCTTCAGGAACGAAACGTTGAATTTCCTGTTCCTTGGATGCTGTCTGACCTGCTGTGCGTTTCTAGCAACACATTTTCAGCTCTGATCTCCAGCATCTGCAGACCTCACTTTCTCCTCGGTGATTTTAACTTTCTCAACATTGACTGGATTCCCTTAGTACCACAGACCTAGATGGGTCAGAATTTGTTTGCTGCAGCCAGGAAGTTTTCTTGAAACAGTATGTAGATAGTCATCTAGGGAAGGGACTGTAATAAACCTTATACTGGGGAATGAGCCTGTCCAGGTCAGTGGGGGAGCATTCTGTGAACAGTGATCATATGCATTAAGTTGTAAGACAGTTATGGATAAGGATATGACTGGTTCTCGGGTGAAAATGCTAATTGGGGGTGGGGGTGGGGGGGGGGGGGGGGGAAGACGAATTACAATAATATTACTCAGGAACTGGAGAAATTAGATTGGGATGGCTGTTCAAGGAGAAATACACATCTGACTTGTGGGTGTCTTTTAAAGGTCAGTTGATTAGAGTTCAGTACCAGCATGTTTCAGAGAGGATGACAGGTAAGAATGGCAAGATTTTGGAACATTGCTTGACAAGATATTGAAGGTTTAGTAAAAAGGAAGCATATGTAAAGTTAAGGAAACTAAAATAAAACAAGGTCATTTAGGAATATAAAGGAAGCAGAAATTAAACAAAAAATTAAGAGGGTTGGAAGGACCACAAAATGTCCCTGACAAGTAAAAGAAAATCCCATTAGCATCCTCTTGCTATTAGGAATAAGAGGATAATGAAGAAAGTTTAGGTCTACTCAAGGACAAAGGAAGGTATTTATGCATGGTGCAGAGGAAGTAGCTAATACTCACTCTGTAATTAGTACTTAGTAGCAGAATTCACTATGGAGAAGAATGTGGATAATAGCAAGTTCAGGGAGGGGTATATTGATATTCTGAGGCATGTAGAGCATATTGAGGAGGCTGTGGTGTTTGGTATCTTGAAAAACAAGAAGGTTGATATATCCCTCCCTTAGGATACTGAAGGAAGCAAGAAAGGAGATTGCTTGCACCTTGACAGATATTTTTGTATCATCTTGAGGTCCCAGAAGACTGGAGAATAGCCAGTGTTTTCCTTTGTTTAAGGAATAATTCAGAAAATTATAGGCCAGTGAACCTTACATCAGTGCTGGGGAAATTATTGGAGAAGATTTTTATGGACAGGATTTACTCACATTTGAAAAATAATGGATTTATTCAGGATAGTAGGCATGGTTTTATGCAGGGGAGGTCTTGTCTCACAAAAATGATGAGTTTTTTGAGGAAACGAAGATGATGATTGATGAAGATGAAGAATGGGACAGTAGATATTGTCGACATAGACTTTACTGAAGCATTTGACAAAGCCTGTCATGGTAGGTTGGTACACCAAATTAAATTGCATGGGATCCATGTTGTTAGCAAATTGGAATCAAAATTGGTTTTCCATAGGGAATATAAAGTAGTTGTGGAGGGATTTTTCTTTGACAGGGGGTGTGAGACCAGTTGTGTTTTTCCAAGGATCAGTGCTGAAACCTGTTCCTTGTTAAAATATAAATGGCCTGATCAGTAAATTTGCAAATGACACAAAAATTTGAAGTTGGAGGTAGTGAGGAAAGCTCTCAAAGTATATAGCAGAAAGTTGGGCAGAGAAATGGCAGACGGCATCTAATTCAGACAGTTGTAATGTGATGCATTTGGGAGGTCAAATGCAAGAGGAAAGTATGCAGTTAATGGCAGGACCCTTTGGAGCATTGATTTAAAAAGATATCTTGTCCATAGCTCCCCGTAAATGGCAACACAAGTGAATAAGGTTGTAAAGAAGGCATATGGCATGCTTGCCTTCATTGGTCAGGACAGAGTATAAAAGTTGGCAAGTCATGCGTGATAAGACATTAATTAGGCCACATGTGGAGTACAGGTTGTTATGTTATAACACATTTCGTTAATGCAAATTCACTCCAACACAGTTGATGAATTAGGAACACTGTTTCAATAGCATGAACTTTTAAAGTGTGCATTGGTTATAACACACTTCTGGCCCCATTAGTTTAAATGGTGCAGCTATTCTGCAATTTTCTTAAAAATGGGATTGCACGAGAACAGAACTACTACTTTATAGAACTGATGTATGCAGTTCTGATCCCCAACTTTAGGGAAGATGTGTAAGCTTTGGAGAGGGTGCAAGTTTAAGGGAGATGCATAAAGAATTTTTTTTTAAAACACAGGTGATGGGTGTCTGGGATGTGATGCCAGATGAGGTGTGAGAAGCAAATAAGTTACTATTTAGACAGACATATGGAACAAGCAGGGAATAAAAGGATACAGACCATATGTAGACAGATAGTATTAGTTTGCAGTGGCATTTTGGTTAGCACAGACATGGTGGGCCAAAGGGCCTGTCCCTGTGCTATACTGTTCTATGTAAAGGACTTTGGAAGCAAACAGAACCCCCATCATTGAATACAAAGGACTGATGCCACTGAACTGTTTCCTCAGTATTTTATTCCCTTTTCCCATAATACAATTTTTTTTGTCTACGTCTGTGTGTAGAGATGTTGAGAGTTTTAACGTACAGTTACGCCAACACTTCGTAGTGATCTACCTGCAGTTGGGATTCATTTATTTGTAACATGTAGAAATTCTCATTAAGTACAGAAACCTGGTCTGTGTTTTTTGTTAACTATTCAAATCAAAGGGATAAATTGGGAACTTTTAATGGAAGTTTTAACTTTTATGATATCTCCAGGAATATTGTGGCTTGATTTCCATCACGTTACCCTAGTGATTTTTATCATTAAAATCAGCTTCCTTTCTAGACTAGATGAAAATTCTGGGCTTGATTGAAACCGTCAACAGGTTAGAGTATAAATTATCCAGAGGAGAACTGCTGTTATCACCTATGTCTCTTTTACAATCACGTGCATCATTTAACCACAGGGAAGGATCATGTGATATCCACCGGTACTTGCTGATATGACATCTTACACAGTGGCCTGGACAACTTCAGGTGTCTCAATGTCCCAGAATTGCAGCAGTAAGTGACCAAATTACATGTCCAATTAACAAGACACATTTGATTTTGTAAGATTCATTGCCACATGTCCCATCATCATAATAATGAAGCATGCCTGAAAAATGTTTTATGACCAGTGGGAGGTGTGCTCTTGTTGTAATTACACTACTCTATAGTAGAAACATAAATGTTTTACACAGTTCCTGATATGGCCATGTTTTCTTTATATTAGATTTGGGGAAAAAAAAGGTCAACCTAGTTTCTCTAATAAACAAAAGTTTTTGATTTATTATTTAAAAAAATTAGTTAATGAAGGTGCAAAACAAGTCAACACACTTAATTTGCAATATGAAAATATAAATGTTTAACTCATTAAATGACCCAAAACATGCACAAACAAACACATCAATCAAGGGTAGGATTTTTTCTGCAATGATTCACTTTGGTGGGGGTGGGGAATAATATTTTTAGTCAATAAGTCTTAGTTCTTGAGGCCAAAAAGGAACAGGGCTGAGATGTGTAGATGGCTGTCTATCTGATATTCTGGCATGTGCAAATGAATATCACAAACATAAACTGTTGTCTCTGGAAATTTTGCCAGACAGCTTGCTCATGAAACAGTATTAATTGTCTTCTGTTCACTCTTTGAGAGAGCAATCAGGTTTCACAACAAAGATGCTTCAAAAAACAGGAAATAGGAGTTGAGCAGAGTGTTCCTTAACAGGCTTCTCCCCAATGGGAGTCCAAGAAAAAAAATCTAATGCAAGTAAAATACTGTTCAAACACAAGGCGATAAAAATAAACAGCTGGAACTGTGTAGTTTGGGAAATGTCTTGTTAAAAAGTTAACAATCCAGGTATCTCTACAATCCTACAATTCCACAAAAAGTGAAGTTATTACAATATTGAACTTATTAATTCTTTTAAGAGGTTCAAAAATATACAAGAGGAATGGTAAATGGAATTTCAAAAGGCTTTTGATAAAGTAGACACATGACTAAGATCAGAAGACGCAGAAAATTGGCAAAATAGATAAGCTGGCTATAAACAGAGTTGGCGTGAGGGAAGATATTCAAACTGACAGAAATAGACAGTGGTGTTCTGCAGGGGTCAATGCTGGGACCACCGTTGTTCACATTTACATCAGTGATTTGGACTTGAAAATTTGAAGTACATTTTTAAAATCTGCAGCAATAACAAATTGGCTAGTCTAATAAATAAAAAAAATTGACAAAATATTGGATTTTATTAATAGCTTGTAACACGGGTTAACTGGCAATGAATTTCAACAGATATCTTTGTGCTAAAAATGCATTTCAGGAAGAATAAGGAGGCCACATACCGCTATATAATATGAATTAGGTACAAAAAGGGACAGAAATAAACAAATCACCAAAACATAAGACTAGTTAAGAAAAATCAACCCAAGACCCTGGGAGTACAACGCCATTTGGTTGCAATCCAGTTCTGCCATTCAAAGATCATGGCTGATTTGATTATGGTCAATTCCACATTCTCATCAAAGACCAATACCAATATTCAAAAATCTACCTACCACTGCTTTAAAAATATACAATGACCTTGCCTGCACCATTCTTTAGGGGAAAGAGTTCCAAAGGCCATGACTATCTGAAACAAACAACTTTCTCACCTGTCTTAAACAGAAGAATCTCTATTTCCAAAACACACACTCAGTCCTAAACACACTCAATAGAGGAAATGTTCTTTCAGCACCATCCATTCAAGTTCCCTCATGTACTTTTGCTTTAATAAGATCACCCTTCACTCTTCCAAACTTCAATTGATAGAGATCCAGTTAGTCCTAACTTTCTTGGTAAGATAATCAGCTGAGAGAATCTTCTCTGAACTGCTCCTAACAATATTCTTAAACAAGAGTCCAAAACTGTAAAAGTACTCCAGATGTGGTCTCACCAATGCCCAAAATGTGGCAAAACATCCTCACATATATTCCATTCCTCTTCTAATACATAACAGTTCATCTGCCTTCCTAATGACATGACAAGCCTTTTATGTTTAAGTACTAGGTCAAAAATATTTGTTTGTACTTCAAACTTCTGCAATTTCTATCTACTTAAAATAATATTGTTTACTTTGACAAGGAGAGAAGAAAAACAAATTCCCATTTTCTCACTGTATTCCAATTGCCAAATGTTTGCCCAAACACTGATTCCATGTCCCACTGCAGACTTTATGTTCTCTTCACAGGTTGCAAAGGTAGGAAAGTATCAAAAACAAATTTAGAACCATGCCTTCAGCCATGTCATTTGTCTAAATTGTAAATAATTGAGGCCTCAATACAGATTGTGACATCATTAGTAACTTCTTAATAAAGTTACCTATTTATGCCTACCGTTGAAAAATGTGGCGCTGGAAAAACCCAGCAGGCCAGGCAGTATCCGAGGAGCAGGAGAATCGACGTTTCAGGCATAACGTCAATTCTCCTGCTCCTCGGATGCTGCCTGGTCTGCTGTGTTTTTCCAGCACCACATTTTTTAACTCTGGTCTCCAGCATCTGCAGTCCTCACTTTCTCCTATTTATGCCTATCCACTTACCTAAGCAATCCACTATCCATGTTGTTATCTCCTACACCACAAGTTCTTTCTACTGCCCCAGTTACATGATTCACTGGTTCCAGCACAGCTCAGATGAATACCACCCAAACAGTATATTTTTAAATATCTCCAATACTGCCACTAGTATTCAAAACCCATCTCTCTCTCTCACTAATGTTTAAGCAATATATTCACGTCCAATATTAATCGTCCAATGCCAATTTTCTCGTGGCTCAGATAATAATCCAGAGGTTTCTGCCTTGAACATTGTCTTTAGCTACTCCTATTCCCTCAACAGGACCCCTTTTCTAGTTCCATCTATGTCACTGGTACCTATGTATACCACATATCCTTTGCTTCTCACTGAAAAATTCCTCCTCAGCCCAACTCAGATGTCCAGAATCCCAGCACCGGCCAGACAAGACAACATTCTGAGCTCTCATTGTCAGCTGCAGCTAATTGTGTCCATTCATCTGACAATATTATCCTCTGTCATCACTTGCTTGAATGACTTTCTGTACAAGGGCATGAACAGTTGCCCTTCCACCCTGCCAGACTACTTTCATCCATTTAGGTTGCAAGAACCTGTTGGACAATTTCAAAAGATTGAGGATTATTTTCTCAAGAGATAAAAGAAAAAAGCAGATAAGTGTATATTAAACTTGCACTCCACTGGGTTAGATCAAAATTGGGAGAAGTGTGCATAATTTTATATCAATGTCACACGAAAGATATAAAGGTATTGCTGCCACTTGTAGCTACACCTGCCAGGAGATTCACAACGATGAAAGGATTGAAAGGATATGCGTACCAAGAAATCAATGTTGAAAGTAATCAGATAGAATATAATGAAAGAATTTGACAAGTTAGATGAAAAAATGTTTGTGTTCAATGGAGAATCCAAAACTAGAGATCTTTACCAGAATATAATCACTACTAAACCTAATATGAAATTCAGCCAAAACTTATTTACCTAAGCTGATAAGAATGTGACACGTACTTCCAAAAATAATAATTGAAGCCAAAAAGAATAATTGAATCCAGTAGCATAGATGTATTAAAAGGAAAGCTAGATAAGAATATGGTAGAAAGGAAGGGACATATGGTTACAGTAAGATGAAGTAGGTTGTTACGGAATGAACTGGGCCAAATGGTCTCTTTGTGCTGTGCACTTAATAGATAATTGATATTGTCACTTGTTAACACATTGCAAACTTTGATTTTAATCTCAAAGTTAGAACATATTGGAAGTACAATTATTTGCCTCCTGAAAAGTTATTTTCTTGAAAGTGATTTGTGCTCAAATAAGTTTGATTGCAGAAGTCATATGTCTCCCCTTCTTCACAAGCAAGCCTGGTTAAGGAATCTGTTTAATTGGATGCCATCAACACTGACATGATCGTGCGCTTACTTGAGAGCAAATGCGTGCTAAGCTGTATGTTATATTTCCAAGCCTTGGCATGACATTTTCCTCATGTTTTGCACCAAAGGCTCCTCCTCCTACAAGAAAACCCTTTGTTGTTTTACATGGATGGTATTCTATTCTTGTCTAGGGTTCAACAAAAGTTTGTGTTACTTTTGGTAGATTAGCAGCAATGATATAAGCCTCTTGTTTGTATTCTCCTGATCTTTTTAAAATATGTACACAAATTGTATGACATAAGACTAAACCATAAATTAACTTTACTGAAAGGAAAAAAAGCCAAAAAAATTTGAATATTTGATTTCCAACACTTTTCTACTTTATTATCAATTTGATGATGAATATTTTGACACCATTTGTGAAATAATTACACTGTCTAATTTTTCTTTCCAAATGCAGGACTGCTGTTTGTTGGGGTGTCATTCGGGTCCTTAAACCTAATCCTGATATTTGATTCCATTACATAACTCAGAACGGAAGAAAAATGTAGGGTTATTGTTGTTCAAGATTATTTGTCAACTACTTTGTTAAAGGCAAATTTTGATTATTACTATTTGGTTAAACAAGAAGCATATATCTTTCTGAACAGATTGCTATGTGTGGTCATTCTTATTGCATTAAAATCTGAGTTTTGTACATCTGGTCTGACTGCTCTCGTTGTTGTAGTGAAAAAAAAATACTGATTTAGGTTTTGCATCTGTGATTGTGTTTGTTTCCAAGTTTTGCTTTGCCTTAAGAACATAAGATAGGAGCAGCAGATTATACAATCTGCCAAGCCTCTTCTGTCATTCAGTCTGATCATGCTTGATCTTGGGCTTCATAATTCCATTTCCTGCTCCCTGTTTGTACCATTCGATTCTGAGACACCAAAAAAAAATTTGTCTTTCCCAATTTTAAACATATGTAAATGTTTTATCATTGAATCCCTTTGGACACAGAATTCCTAAGATTCACATGTCTCAGTGAAGTAGAGAGAGAATTTGACAAGAGAATTTTTCATTCGACTTCCATGTTGTTGGACATTAACCTAAGACTGCAGCAATGTATTAGATTCCCTGATTTTAGAAATTATTTCTAAAACTTTAGCCAATTATACACCTTCATACTCTAGTGAGGCCACCTTCCATTCTTCTCAATTCCAGAGAATATAGGCTCAATTTATTATACTATAGGACAACTGGCTTCATCTGGTGAACATCCTATACAGTTCCCAATGCAAATGTATTCTCAGCATCGTTTTATTATATTTCTCATGTGTTAGTTTCTTTTATTTCTATAAGTTTGTTAATTCTGGGTATACTTTTAAGACTCAATCCTGTCCACTTTTACATTGCAGAAGATTTATGTAATTCAATTTCAAAATGTTAGTTGCAGATACATAATCTTATCTTTCTTCCCAAAGGAAACATTTTATTTGAAAAAAATAGGATGACAGTGTCACTGGCAAGGCTGGTATTTATTGCCAATCCCTATTTTACCTTGATACACACATATTCTTCTGCAACATCACTGTACAATGAATACCATTGCACAACCTTATAGTTTAAATTTTATTCAAAAAGTTACTGTTTCATGACATAAATACAAATCAGAACAGTACAATGAACAACAAAATATGGAGGCCAACAGGATAAGGTAAATATAAAACATTTCAGTCGGTTGAAAACATACAGTTGATGAACTGCCTTTACAACAAAACAAACCTTTTTTAAAAGTAGAAAAGTCTGCTTTCACTTATTTTAAAAATCATATATACAGTCCCCAGCAGTTCTTTAACGCAGTGGTGTACTAATGGCAGTACTGCCAAATATGAACAATGTTCTTAAAGTGTGTAAAAGCAAACTATTCTTCAAAAGACAACCATTTATTCATGGTTTATCTAATGAACTAATAATAAAATTTGATGCAAAAGCCAAGTTTTTAAATTTGGCAAATAAAGCTGAATATTTATTGAATTGAAATAAACAAAATATTTTGCAGGAGATGGATTTGGGAGATTATGTACTGCAAGCAGTTTAAGGCATGGAATGATTTAAAGAAAAATCTTTGATAGATGAAAGAAGACCGGCAAGAAGTGTCATGTACATTTTTTTTTATTATAAGTTAATGTCAACATAGAGTTGATAAAATAACCAGCTGCCAGAGTACTGCAGAACAATGTTGAAAAGCATTCTATGAATTATTAGAAACTTTATAATTATGACGGAAAATTTACCATAAAAATTAAAAACATAACCCATATTTAAGGAATAACATAAATGGGTAATTTTCTTGGTGTCTAATATCTTCAAACTAATTTACATTATTAAAACAAACTGTACTATGACCAGCTGTAGTTCATTTAACCTGAAGATTGCTTGCAAAGACAGATGTGAATAAAATATAAAATACAAATTTAAAAATTACTTAAGCATGAATATCCATGCTATTTTAGACGCTGTTAATTTTAATTATAATTTTTAAACCTCGTCCTTCTGTTTGGAATTTCAAAGTATGAAAAACTGAACAAGATTTGCAATTATAAAATCAGCACCAATCATATATATATTTTTTTATTTAAAATTTAGTTCCCTATTCCCAAACTCTAACAAGTCAAATAATTGTTTAGAGAAACTTTCAAACATACTACACGAAGCTCATTTAATCAGAGACACAATACAGTGGCACTACTGGAAGGAATTTAACTTGCTTCCATAATTTTACAGTCTCTTAAAATATCAATTTATCAGGCAACAAACTGCCTCTTCAAAGCACTTAATCTAGGTGGACAGTGAACAACTCCATTAAGCATTCTCCTGAAAGGAGAAAATCTGTACAGTTTTAATATTTTAACTGCATTAACCAAAATACTTCTTTTAAAACTACCTCTCAATCATTCATACAATGACATTTCCTCAGAACATTGAAACTCCAAGGACCTAAAAGAGAGAAAAGATAACTTTTGTTTTAGCTGAAAATTACAACTATAGTAATTCTGGAAAATCAACTTTAAAATATTGTAACATAGCATTCGCAATATAATATATAGATAATGTTATAATCAAAAACTTTCAACCAAACTTCAAATGGATTTGAACATTATATTTGTATGCTATATAATTGTTTTCAGTTATTTAGTGTTCTTGGAATAAGATGGCTCACCTGCCATCCAGTGGACATTTTGAATAACTACAGTCACAGTGTCATAGAGATGTACAACATGTAAACAGACTCTTTGGTCCAACTCATCCATGCCGACCAGATATCCTAACCTAATCTAGTGCCATTTGCCTGCACTTGGGCCATATCCCTCTCAACCCTTCCTATTCTCCAAAGGTTAACTTGCAGATCGTGTCTGTGATTAAGAAAGCAAACGTAATGTTGACATTTATCTCAAGAAGGTTAGAATATAAAAGCAGCAACGTGCTCCTGAGACTTTATAAAGTTCTAGTTAGGCCCCATTTAGTAGCTGAGAGTGCAATCAGTGAATGGAGGTGGGGGTGAAGGTGATAGGTTGCAGAGGAGGGTGGAGCATATAGGTGGGAATGAAGATTGACAGATGGGACAGGTCATGAGGACGATGCTGAACTGGAAGGTTGGAACGGGGGCAAGGTGGGAAGAGGGGAAATAAGGAAACTGGTGAAGTCCACATTGATGCCCTGGGGTTGAAGTGGCCTGAGGCGGAGGATGAGATGTTCTTCCTCCAGGCATCGGGTGGTAAGGGAGTGGCGATGGAGGAGGTCCAGGACCTGCATGACCATGGCAGATTGGGAGGGGGGCATTGAAATGTGCAACCACGGGGCAGTGGGATTGATTGGTACAGGTATGTTGTGGTTCCGTTCGCCGAGCTGGAAGTTTTTGTTGCAAACGTTTCGTCCCCTGGCTAGGCGACATCATCAGTGCTTTGGAGCCTCCTGCGAAGCGCTTCGCAGGAGGCTCCAAAGCACTGATGATGTCGCCTAGCCAGGGGACGAAACGTTTGCAACAAAAACTTGCAGCTCGGCGAACAGAACCACAACGAGCACCTGAGCTACAAATCTTCGCACAAACCTTGGTACAGGTATCCCAGAGATGTCCCCACCTTACCCCAGTTCCAACCTTCCAGCTCAACACCGTCCTCATGACCTGTCCCATCTATAAATCTTCATTCCCACCTATCCGCTCCACCCTCCTCTCTGACCTATCATCTTCACCTCCACCTCCATCACCTGTTGCACTCTCAGCTACCTTCCCCCAAGCCCCATCCCTCTCCCATTTGTCTCTTTACTCCCGAGACTCCCAGCTCATTCCTGATGAAAGACGGTTGCCTGAAACATCGATTTTCCTGGTCCTTGGATGCTGCCCAATCTGCTATACTTTTTCAGCACCACTCTAATCTTGACTCTGATCCCTGGCATCTGCAGTACTCACTTTCACCCTGGAATGGAAGGCCTAACATATGATGAACGGTTGAGGATCATGGAACTGTATTCATTAAAGTTTAGAAGGTTGAGGGGAAATCTAATAGAAACTTACAAGATAAATCATGGATAACGGGTGGATACTGGACAGCTGTTTCCGTTAGGTGGGGAGACGAGGACCATTGGGCACTGCCTGAGAATTAGAGGGGTCAATTTAGAATGGAAATGAGGAGACATTTCTTCTGTAAGAGTGGTGGGCCTGTGGAATTCATTGCCAGAATGCAGTGGAGGCCAGGATGTTAAATGTCTTCAAGGCAGAGATTGACCAATTTTTGATCTTGCAAGGAATTAAGGGTTACGAGGAAAGTGCAGGTAGAGTTAAAATGTTCATCAGTCATGATTAAATGGCAGAGTGGACTCGATGGGCTGAATGGCCTTACTTCCACTCCTATGTCTTATGGTGCATTCATATACCCACTCAGATGCCTTTTAAATGTACCAGCCTCCATCACTTCCTCTGGTAGCTCATACACGCACCAATGTCTGCATGAAAACGTTACCTCTTAGGTCTCTTTTAAGTCTTTCCCCTCTCACTCTAAACTTACACCCTCCAGTTATGGACTCCCTCACCCAGAGAAAGGACCTTGTCTATTTACCTGATTCATGCCCAGTCATGATTTTATACACCTCTGTAAGGTCACCGCTCAGCCTCCGATGCTCCAGCTTATTCACCCTCTCCATATAATTCAAATCCTCCAACCTAGCAACATGCTTGTAAATCTTTTCCGAACCCTTTCACATTTCAAAAAACCTTCCGATAGGAAGGAGAGCAGAATTGCACGCAATATTCCGAAAGTGGCCTAACCAATGTCCGGTACAGCCGCAATATGACCTCCCAACTCCTATACTCAATGCTATGACCAACTGATCAAAACAAGTACTGACTAAAGGGATTCAAATATTCAACTGCAGTGAGAATTACTGATGTATTTTGTAGGGCGGCACAGTGGCTCAGTGATTAGCACTGCCACCTCACAGCGCCAGGGTCCCAGGTTCGATTCCAGCCTCAGATGACTGTCTGTGTGGATTTTGCACATTCTCCCCATGGCTGCATGGGCACCCTTCTGGGTGCTCCGGTCTCCTCCCACAGCCCAAAGATGTGCAGGTCAGGTGAATTGGCCATTCTAAATTGCCCATAGTATTAGATGTATCAGTCAGAGGGGAATGCTTCTGGGTGGGTTATTCTTCGGAGAGTCGGTGTGGACATTTGGGACGAAGGGCCTGTTTCCACACTGTAAGGAATCTAATCTAATCTAAAATATATTATAATTTATCACAATACATACTACTTCCATCAAGAAAGTAGAACATATTATTCAACATTACCCAATTTCATTGTTGCCAATTCAAAACACTCCAACCAGCCCTCTGGCCAGAATGTTTATTCACAAATAAATTCACCTTAGCTACTAAAAGTTGACTTGAAATAATGATTATAAAAATGACGGGCAAGAAAATGCTCAATTTATGATGAATGGGAACATTGAGACATTGCTCCAGTTCTTTACCTGAAGCAATATCTCAATGCTCCATTCATACATGAAACAAGAGTTTAAAATGTGTGTAATATAAAATACAGGTGTTGGAAATCTCAGTACAAACTACTGGAGAATTTAACAAAGTCTGGCAGAAGTTGCAAAGAGGGAAACACAGTTAATGTTTCAAATTGAATATGACTCTTCTTTGGAACCAAAAGGATGGCAAAACCAGAAATACTAACTGTTTCTTGCCATAGATTCTACTAGGCCTGCTGAAATATTCCAGCATTTTCTGTTATTCTTGAAATTGGTGCACTTTTCCAGTTTGTAGATTTGTAGCTAAGACTTTTATAGTTTTTCTTTCATGACAAATTAGAAAGTTACTTTGATGAGTTACCAGTGAGGATTCCTGACCAACCTCACAAACCAAGTGAAGTGTTAGTTCAACATACATTGAAATCATCATCATCACTTGTTGTGGAATAAGGGAAATTTATTTATGTACAGCCAAGGACTCCTGTGGTAAAAGCTGCTGGTACAAACTGCCAAAATTCATAAGTATTCAATGTATCCATATGAGAACTTTTTTTTTCCTGGAGGATACAAAACATATTTCTTGAAAATAATTTTGATTTCTCTATTATTTACCATCCACCCCACTTTTCATTAAAAGTGCTTATTTAACACCTTTCTCAATCACTAGGTTGCGATCAGGCGCATGGGCAATCTAAAATGTTCATATTTTAACTCACGTGACCATACAGACACCTGAAACATCATGGCCTTTAACCCCATTTCATGAAGGCTAACAGAAGGCATTTAGACTCACCGAGTCATCCATTATTGAGGCAGGGTCAAAGAAATCTGGTTTTAATTCATTTCTTTCACGTCTATTCTTAGATGGTGGCTAGAAAGAGAAAAAAAAAACTTGCATTAAATATTATTATGGGAATTTTAAAAGTTGATCTGAATTTTTTCTGTATTTTATTACCAAATCAATGCCGATGGTGTCAAAATCCATGCCCTCATTCAGATCTTCAATACGACCCTCCGAAGACATCATTACATCTTCCACTATAGGCTCTTCATCATCCTCCATCAAACCTGTGCCACGTCGACTAGAAAATAATATAATCTGTGAAATCTTTACTAAAAAGCTATCCTGACCAATGCACAAGGATGGTTTGGAAAAACAGACAAAAAGAAGAAATGGGCAATGGGGATTTTTAATGTGTGTGGACCATACAACAATAGACCAAGCCTGAAATGGTAGGCCTTTACAAACTACAACATTTCCATTTTTTTTACTAGATAATGGATAAATAAATTTTCTGTCAGATTCAATCCTTTTCCATGCAGGGAATATTTCAAATATTTATGTTCCTACTGTCTTCACAAGTTACTCCACCGCTTTGAGGGGCAATTAATAAAATATAAACATTCTAACAATGTGAAAAATAGGTTTGGTAATCTACTTCAATAATTCTTGTATGATGAATGATACTAGTATTAACTAAGCTGTTAAAGGGCTTTTTGAAAGCCCAATAAGTGACAAAAGCATTGTCTTTTCTTTTAAAAAAAAAGGAACACATTGCTGGAGTATTACATCCCAATTGCAGAGACACTTGTAGCTCAGTTTTTTTTTTACCTATTTATCAATTTGAAATTAAAAGGTACATGATTTTATTTAAAAAAGGAAGATCGAGGTACAGTACAAAATTTTAAAATTTGTTTTCACAGAGAAGCAAATATAAATATGGGAGTGATGAACACTGAGGCAACTGTAAGCAATAAGTGATTGGTATTTGTATGTTTAGATACATGCAAATAAAATTTCAAATTAGCTCAAGTTTATGGGGTGGGAAGGGTAGGTGGTGGAAGATAGGCCAAAGAGAATTGGCTTGGACATTATAAGGTTTTTAACATTGAATAAGTTGATGAGAAATGTTCACTGTTACAAACTGTTTATTGTGATTGACAGAATATGGGATTAGAAGCACATCTCACCATCAAAGACGACATCAAAGTTATTAATAGCTGAGTTCAGGTTACATAGCAAGGAAGAGAAATTGAATTGGTGGCTATGGAACATGGTTTGTGGTGGAGTATAAAGACAGTGACTACAAACGATGTTTAACAAGAAGGTATCATGCCTTATGTTGGACAGTCTCACAATACAAAGGAAGCCGAGGTGTTGGGAGAGTTTGTACAACCTTTGTATGCCGACTTATTGCTGTCATGGGTTATGTAAATGGGTGGGGTTGGGGGTGTGGGGTGGGCAGGGGAGGGAGGGTGAATTGTGTGGGGCTACAAAGAGAATCCGCTCAGACATTTGCTGATTACAACTGAGTAAACAAAGAGTAGAACCAAGTTAGGGATGGTTAATGAAGGTCAAACTTTGGATGACAATGATATGGTAAACCATGTTAGACTGCAACCAACCAGAGAAAGTTGAGGGAGAGTCACACCACGTGCATCATGTCACATTCTGAAGACCTTAATTGCAACTCTGACTGGGACTGTACTCATGGTGGATTGGAAACTGGACTTGAGAAATTCAAAGATGAAATTACAGAAAATGTGGTCATAGGTTTGTAAAATTATTAAAAGTTCAAAGATTACAGGAAGGAAAGTGATTTGGAGATGGGTTGATAATTTGTAAGGACTGAAGGGTCAAAAGTAGATTTGTTTTTAAAATGGGTAATAGTGGCAGATTAGCAAGGGACAAGAGGGAAACATTGAAAATACCAACTAGCATGTGGGCAAAGAAAGAAATTGGGTGGCCAATGGCTGATTAGTAACAAGGGAAAGAGGTATGATTCAACAACAAGATAAACGGAGATGGGAGAAGAGGAGATAGGAAAAAAAGTTAAGAAAAGCGGGAGTTCAGGGTTGTGGCTGCAGTGAAGCTTGCCTTGCAGTCAAAGAAAAGGAAGGATGCAATACTTATTGAAGCTGGTAATTATTGAAAAATGATTTGAAGTAGAGAAAAGCAACTTAGGTTATCTTTACATCAGGATTAGGAATGCAATGAGCACTTTTGGTTAATAAAGCCCAATAACATTTCATATGATGCGGTGATTAGCAGTGAATAGCAGGTAAGTTGTGGGTCATACATATTCAGAAATGGAAATAAGGATTGAAACCATAAGGAAACAAAGTTGGTAACAGTCAAATATAAATGGAACATGACTGCTCGTCACAGTTTCTAATTTAATAAGTAAATCTAAGCAGGTGCAATGATTAAATAAACTGGAAAAAGCACCAAAGATAGGATAACAATTCGAACTTTACAATTATGTAAAATGTTATTATAGCATTGTACAATACTTACATAGCATGTTGCAGATTAGATCTTAATTTAACATAGTTCATTGCAGCTCGTTCTTGTTGCCTTGCTTCCTCTTGCTGTCTCTGGGCAATCAACCAAGACATCTGACTACTGGACAAGAGATAAAACATATAATAAACTCAAAAGTGAATTCTTAATTTGTTCCACTAATTCAAAGTTAAAGAACTCTAAAACATTACTGTGTTATAATCTCACACATGCAAATACATATAATCACATCTGTATATATTCTATTTTACAAGACACTCAGTTGAAAATATGTTGTTTAGCTTTCTTGTGGAGATCTGCTGCAAAGATCTTCAAAATTAATTTTTCAAGTTTCCTTGAAACTGCTAAAATAGATCTTGAATACTGATTAAATAAAACATTTAGTTACAGCTGCGAATTAGTTCTAAAATATTCAGAGAATGGGGTGGTGAACCTTTTTCCTAGATATTTTAGGCACCAAAGAGCTTGAGTGTTTGAAAAATCACGAGGTTGACACACAGTTTAAGCTTGCGCTGGGAACGTTTGCCCAAAAGACGATGGAGCTGACTGCCATTTAAACAGGTTGCTCCTAAGCATTGAGGCAGGTACACAGCACTTGGTTAGCACTGGAACTAAAGTCATCTTCTAATTTTGTCCAGCTAGCTGGAGGATTAATGGAAAATTTAAAATGTTGCTGTAAGAAATTTCACCCTTTGCTGATCATATGCTGTTAGACTTTTGAACAGTACTTTTGAAACACATTGGGAGACTTTCAGGGACATTTGGTCAAGTGTTCACCAACACCACCAGTGTACAATCTGCTAATTATCTGAGGACTTCAACAAAAAAAAAAATCAGGAAAGCTGTAATACTCGACCTTACTGAAATAGCCAGGAAAAAGGGAATGCTTTATCATTAGCATTCACAAAGAATGGGGAAGGGCCTAGAATGCCTTATAGCCAGGCAGACCAGTATTGCTTATGGGATGGCAAGGCAGATTACTCTCTTTCTCATTACGGATAAAGTATATCCCTCTTCCTCTGCAGCTCCTCTATCAGCATTCCTCTGTCATTAATATCCAGAATCAGACACCCATGAGCTATCACCCTCAATCTCTGAATAATTATTAAATCAGCTAGTTTTAGATCAGCTAGTCAACTGCAAACTCAGTGGAAATGAGTTACATATTCTGCTCCACAGAATGTGTCTAATTAGTATTTGATTCTTAACCTGCAGGTGCCTGCTACACCACTTCAGGCAAATTCAAGTTAAGGTTACCAATCATTAGAACTAAAATCAGACATTCAAAAAGGCATGTCTTGTCAACATAGTAGTCTCTTAATTATTTGCACCCTTTCACCAAAATAACACACTGGGTGTTTAAAATTATTGGAAAATTGAATAGGTTAGATAGAAAAATTACTTCCTCCAGTGGAATCCAGAACAAAAATAAAATTAGAGCAGTCATTTAGGTACAAAATTAGGAAACATTGCTCAAATAAAGAATAGCGAGAATCTCTAAAACACAAAATCTGTGGATGCGTGGTGAATTACATTTTCAAGACTATATCGTTGTATCAAGGGATATGGATCAAAGGCAGTTACTGGAGTTATCATATAGATTTGTAATCAACTATTTAAATGGAAAAATCTTTTCAAAGGGAAGACCTACTCCTGTTTGGATATAGTACTTTCACAATTGGTGCAACACTCATGCATCATCAATAAACAAAATTTTCTTTTCTCAATCTGAATGTGTATGTGAGAATGAGAGAGATAAAAATGAAGTGAGGGAAAAGAAGAGAAAGAAAGCATAATGATGAAGGAGCAGCACTCTGAAAGCTAGTGCTTCCAAATAAACCTGTTGGACTACAACCTAGTGTTGTGTGATTTTTAAACTTTGTACACCCCAGTCCA
Source organism: Hemiscyllium ocellatum (assembly GCF_020745735.1). Lineage (NCBI taxonomy): Eukaryota > Metazoa > Chordata > Chondrichthyes > Orectolobiformes > Hemiscylliidae > Hemiscyllium > Hemiscyllium ocellatum. Next base: position 32,117,138 of record NC_083411.1, on the reverse strand, counting down.
ACACCGGCGTCTACAAATTATGAATAATCAAGGAAACATTAACAGTATATGTGGGTAATGAAACCCACTGTATACATACTTGTAGTCCACAGGAGGCTGATGTTGTGGCGGCATTTGGTATACCCCCATATAACTTTCTTCTTCAGGTCTCAGCCTCTTCGCCTCTCTCATTACAGTGGAAGTCAACTGTGGGGTTTGCATCATGAGTGGTGACTGCAAACTTTGCTCTCTACTGATCCAAGATCCATCATTGCTTTCCTCTGCTATGAAATTGCACAGAATGTCAGCTTTATAACTTATCCAACATAACAAATATTATTAACCTTAAAAACTACAAAAAGATGGCTATAAAAGACAGACAAGGAATACAAAATTAAACCTCTCGGATCCTCCTCCTCCTCAGAATCTATTCCCATACCTGTCCTATTCACTGAGTACTTTTGGGATAGTCAAGTCTGCTGCTGTGATCCTAAAATCAGTTGTTAAGATGTGCTCAATGGGGAACAACAGCCTAGTAGTAATTTTGCTGGACTGTTAATCCAGAGACTCAAGTAATATTTTCGGGACCTAGGTTGGAAATCCAACAGCAAACAATAGTAGGAGTTCTTCGTTGGCCTCCAAACTGCATTGGTAATATAGGGCATGGTAGATATAAATCAGGAAATTAGAGATGCAGATAATATGGTAATGAGGGACTTCAATTTACATATGTATTTGTATGTACAAGATGGATTTCTGGAGGAGTACATTGAGGAGCCAATGTCGAGGAGGGATTATTTTGGACTTAATTTAATGAGAATGGGCTCATTGCTAACATTGCCATAAAGAAGCCTTTGGGAAAGTGCCCGTAACATGATAGAACTTCACATCAAGTTTGAATGCAATATAGAGCATTCTGAAACTAAGTTCTCAAAACAAAAGAATTTATGAAGGCATAAGGGAAAACATTGTCTGTGGTGGACATGGGAAAAAAAAACTGGATGGCAGTTATGCAATGACTAGCATGAAGTAATACGATGCGGTCTACAACAGATATGGAATCCTCTGAGTTACAAACACCAAAATGGAAAGGTAAATTAGCTGTAGTTAATGAAAAAAGATGATTTTATTAGATCAAATGAAGTGGCTGGTAGTGATCCACATGTGTGTATCATATGTATATGAGGAAATTATTTTTATTGTTTAATTTTCTAAATACCCCCCTTCTACAAATGCAAACGTCTACTTGGGTAAATAACATCTGTGCAGCACTTACACATGCTCAACCAAACAAAAGCCAAAGTTAATCAATTAACCATCAAAAAAATACATACATCAAAAACACAAAACTCAATACAAGCATTAATATTTCCTATTTCACTTTCTCATCAGCAATAAACTAACTTTGATCGCCATTAATTATGTAACTTATTTTTAAAGGGAAACTTTATTCCTTTAAATAGTTCAATTTCTTTCTATATTCTCCCTTTTCAACAAGGCTGTGCTGCACATTAACTTCATCTGGACAACAGCTACATTTTGGCAATGGGGACCATCACAGAAATTAAGTACTCAAGCACAATTTCCAAAATATGCATTGACCTCTCACAGAAGCATTGCACACAGATTTTCTGAACATTTTCGAAAACAATTCACACACACAAAAAAAATTGCACCTTTATCATAGAAAAACATCCAATTAAAATGGGATTTTGGAAGAAATCATAAACACTAAATAGGAATAGAACTGATGATAAAAGGGAAAAGGAATACTAACAGTGGAAGGACAGTGACAAGAAATGACTTAAGACATGTAGATGACAGGAGGAAGGCCTTAAGACCACTTCTTGAAAACTGGTAAGGGACAGAGAAGACAACCAGTTCCAGAATGCAGCTGGATGAAATGGAAAATATAGTATCCCAACCAGAACAAAAATACAAGTTTAAAAGTTGAAGCTATAATAAGTCAAACATAATGTGAATGAAGTCTTGCAGACATATGGAAACAAGGATAAAGGTTCTGAACGTCAGTCTGTTAGGATCTTGGAAGCTATTAAGGTTAGCTACAGCAGGTGTATTGAGTAGGGTCAGTGCAGAATAGCAAACACACAGGTTCTGAAATTTATCCATTGTGCAGAACTGAAATTCACTGAAGCTAACTTTGGAGAGTCATTCCTGGAGTTGACAAACGAACAAGTAATCATTTCAGCTGAGCTGGGGAAGGAGAAGGTAGGTAAGTAGGGAGGGACGATACACAGATAGAACTTGGTCATCTTGGCAGCACGTGCTTGAAGCTCCTTAAGGGCTGAATAGTATAATGACATTGTGTATCCTTTGTTTGAACAGAGTTTAAAATTGGAACACTGGGGTGGAATTGCAAGACAAAAACTGCAAAACTCCACCTGGTAGTCAAAACAGCTTTAGATGTAATGAAAGGTTTCTCTCCGTAGATACTGTCCAACTTGTTGTCTGATTAGAATAAAAACTGAAAGTCAGTGTTCAGGCTTATCAATGATTTATTTGATTCAGAATGCTGTGGTAAAAAGGGCCATGAGTGTCCTTGTACACAAAATGTTAACATGTAGGTACGACAAATTAAATGTAAGCCTTCACTGCAAGGAGATGGAGTATAACAGTAAGGTGTCTTGCTACAACTTACAAAGAGGTTGGGATTATATTCAATGGAGTTTTGAAACATAAGATTCTGAGAGGGCTGGTCGGGATAAATTCTGAGAGACGAGTCCCCCAAATGAGGGAATCTAAAACTAGAGGAACACAGATTAAAAACAAGGGTTATCCTATTCCAAATGGAGACAGGAATGATTTTTCTTCCTCTGACGCTCATATACCTAATGGTAAGGTCCTAGGGAGTATTGCTGAACAAAGGGACCCTGAAGTGCAAGTTCATTGCTCCTAAAGTGGAGTCGCAGGTAGATAGGATAGTGAAGTGGCATTTGGTATGCTTTCCTTTATTGGTCAGAGTATTGAGTACAGGAGTTGGGAGGTCATGTTGCGGCTGTACAGGACACTGGTTAGGTCACTGTTGGAATATTGCGTACGATTTTGGTCTCCTTCCTATCGGAAAGATGTTGTGAAACTTGAAAGGGTTCAGAAAAGATTAACAAGGATGTTGCCAGGGTAGGAGGATTTGAGCTTATAGGAAGAGGCTGAACAGGCTGGAGCTGTTTTCCCTGGAGCATCGGAGACTGAGGGGTGACTTTATAGAGGTTAACAAAATTATGAGGGGCTTGGATAGGGTAAATAGGCAAAGTCTTTTCTCTGGGGTTGGGGAGTCCAGGCTAGAGGGCATAGGTTTACAGTGAGTGGGGAAATATATAAGAGAGACCTATGGGACAACATTGTCACACAGAGGGTGGTACGTGTATATGGAATGAGCTGCCAGAGGGCATGATGGAGGCTGGTATAACTGCAACATTTAAGAGGCATTTGGATGGGTATATGAATAGGAAGGGTTTGGAGGAATATGGGCTGGGTGCTGGCAGGTGAGACTAGATTTGGTTGGGATATCTGGTCGGCATGGCCAAGTTGGACCAAAGGGTCTGTTTCCATGCTGTACATCTCTATGACTCTATTTGTTCCCGGAATTTTCTACCGCAGGTAACAGCAGAGGCTGGGTTATCGAATATATTCAAGGTTAGGTCAAAAAGGTTTTTGATTGACAAGCAGATCAAGTGTTTTGAAGGACAGGCAGGAACAGTAGAGTTAAGATGGCCTAGTCTGTTCCTCAGTTTTATTGTCTTACGTGCAGTCAAATTACACCATGGCAGTTCATGGAATTTGAATTCAGTTGGTGAATAAGTCTCATTACAAAGTTGATCGACAAGAGAGTGGAGGATAAGGATGAGGTAGCAAGAACGTAGAGTGACATAGTCACATCAGATCACCGAATGAATTTATAGAATAGCAGAGCAGGTTTCAGGGACCAAATTGCCTACTCCTCCTCCATGTTCTTATATTCTTCGATCAGATACAGTGTTCTCCAAGGGTGCTGATGATTGGTCCAATAGTCGGCATGCTGTTTAGAAATGTCCAAATTTAGTTCCTAATCTATACTGAGCTGGACCATTTCAAGTCTGACAATTATCCATGCCCAAAAGCATGCATGAATCCTTATCCACAAGAAAATAATATGAGTTTGAGATTAGTTTAGAATAGTGAATCTTCAAATGACGGCTTATTATAAGTTTATTTTGAGAAAAAAGGAAGACCCTGTTGAAAGAAAAATGATATTTGGAGTGTCATGAATGTCTGCTGTACTCATTGATGTGACAGCAAACCAGGTTCTTACAAAAGAAAAGGTGTGATTACGTAATTGAAAGAACTTTTTTATCCTTACCAATAAAAGTGGGACAGTCTTGCTACAACAGTCCAGAGTATTGCTGAGGCTACACCTGCAGTTCTAAAAAGTACAATTTTGGTCTATATACGTAATGAGATATATACTTGGACTGAAAGCAATTGAGACAAGGTTCAAAGGACCGGTTCCTGGGATGAAAAGTAAAGGTTCAGCAAATTGGTCCTTTACCCATTGGAATTTAGAAGAAAAAAAAACCCAAATTGTACAAGATGCATCATTTTTCTCTACATAAACATTTGTCACCCTTCTTTGATATACAATTTTTCAGGAGATTGTTCCATTGATTCATTAATTTTCCAGTCCTGAAGTGTATCCTGGAAAAGCAATAAGTGCACCATTATAATTTACTTACTAATAGTCATGTTAATGCATTACCTTCAGGTAATTTTCGTTTTCCTGTTGCAGGTTTTGTTTTCTTACTTCTCACAGATGAGCCTCTGCTGCTAATTCCACTGACGACAGACATTGTATCATCATCACCAGTGAGTAAGGAGTTTCTATAAGATATTAACGGAAGCCACACATCTTCCCTGTGCAATGTCATTTGTTCAGTCATGAACTTTTCAAGGTAGATATAGCTGAAATTAGCAAATAAACAATTCAATAGTTACTCAGCAAAAGTCAAATTGTCTAGCAAAATTAACATTTTAGAGCAATTGAAGCAAAATTCCACACAATTTTAGAGTATTTTTCTGCAAATACAAACACGTACTGTACTTACAGTGTTCTCTTGTCTTGTCTGAGCAGTTTGGAAGAAAATTCACTTAGGATATCAAGAAAAGCTAAATTCACGGAAGGATATCCTTCCCCGTTTACATTGGGTTCCTTGAAGGCAAAATCAATGCCGTCTCTGCAAATTCATTGCCAATAAAATTAAAGCTAGAAAGTAATCAATGAATCCTCAAAATAAATCACATAATTAAAATACAATTAGCATATTAAATTTGACATACTGCAGGAGACAGAAAATAAACATAAAATGTGACCAGAAACTCCATATTAACCTTTATAGACTGAACATAGCAAAACAATCACTCAGGATACACTTCATCTCCTCAAAACAGAGAAAACTACATCATGAGCAACAGATAGAGCATGCTAAACTGAAATAAATAAATCATGCTAGGAGTATTCTTGGACAGTGAAGAAGAGCTCGACTGCACTTGCTTCTACCCTGTTTGCTGTATTTCCTAGTTTCACTAATACATCTGTCCTGGTACAGTACAACTTCCTCTATGCTCAAACTTTTCCCTCAACTTTTTTCTATACAGGGAGATCAAAGTTGCATCAGACACTTGCAAAGCATTTCCAGACAGTCTTTCAGCCTGACTGAGATTCCAGTAACTCATCATTGCAATTCCCCATGCCAGTCATCTCTGACTGGAAGAAGAGCCCAGTGGGGAAGACAGTAGAGCAACAATGGCAGGAGTTTCTGTACTGTATCCTCAATTACACCCAGAGGTTCATCCCAAAGAAAGGAAAGATTATTTTGGGGGGGGGGGGGGGGGGGGGGGGGGGGGGGGGGGGGGGGGGGGGGGGCGGGGAGAGAGAGAGAGAGACAGAGAGAGAGAGACAGAGAGAGAGAGACAGAGAGAGAGAGACACAGAGAGAGAGAGACAGAGAGAGAGAGACAGAGAGAGAGAGACAGAGAGAGAGAGACAGAGAGAGAGAGACAGAGAGACAGAGAGAGAGAGACAGAGAGAGAGAGACAGAGAGAGAGAGACAGAGAGAGAGAGACAGAGAGAGAGAGACAGAGAGAGAGAGAGAGAGAGAGAGAGAGAGACAGAGAGAGAGAGAGAGAGAGAGAGAGAGAGAGAGAGACAGAGAGACAGAGAGAGAGAGAGGACAGAGAGAGAGAAAAGAGATTAGACAACCATGGCTGGGAAATGTATCACAGGAAAAGAGAGAGCCTATAAAGTGGCCAAGAGCATTGTAATCTTCCCAATCTTCTGATTTCCCAAAAACAAACAGAGGATAACAAAGAGAGAAGAAAAGGAGAGAATCAAATATGAAGGTAAGCTAGCCAGTAATATTAGAAATGATACTAAAAGTTTGTTTCAATACATAGAAACAAACAACAGGCAAAAGTAGAAATTGGGCCACTCCAAATTGATATAGGAAGGCTAGTGATGGGAGATAAGGAAATAGCTGAAGAACTTAATAAATACTTTGTGTCAGCCTTCACAGTGGAATTCATGAGCAATATCCCAACAATTAAGGAGAGTCAAGGGGCAGAGTTGATTATGGTGGCCATTACAAAAGAAAAAATACTTGATAAGCTAAAAGGTCTAAAAATTGATAAATCTCCTGGCCCGGATGGGTTACATCCTAGAATTCTGAGGGAAATGGCTGAAGAAATAGCGGAGACATTGGTTGCAATCTTTCAAAAATCACTGGAGTCAGGGGAAGTCCCAGATGATTGAAAACTCTCTTATAATCCCCTTGTTCAAGAAAGGATCAAGACAAAAGATGATTAGCCTAATCTCAGCAGTAGGTAAAATTCTAGAATCCATCGTTAAGGACGAGATTTCTAAATTCTTGGAAGTGCAGTGACAAAGTGCTTGACAATCCTGTTAGAATTCTTTAAAGAGATAACAAGTAGGTTAGACCAGGGAAACCCAGTGGATGTTGTCTACCTAGACTTCCAAAAGGCCTTTGGTAAGGTACCTCACAGGAGGCTGCTGAGTAAAGTGAGGGCCCATGGTGTTTGACGTGAGCTACTGGCATGGATTGAAGACTGTCTTTTGTCAGACAGCCAAAGAGTTGGGATAAAAGGCTCTTTTTCAGAATGGCAGCTGGTGACAAGTGGTGTCCCGCAGGTTTCAGTGTTGGGGCTGCAGTTGTTCACTTTATATATTAATGACCTGGAAGAGACTGGGGGCATTCTGGCAAAATTCACCGATGGTACAAAGTTGGGTGGACAGGCAGGTGGTTCTGCAGATGAGGGGAGGCTACAGAAAGAATTAGACAGTGTAAGAGAATGATCCAAGAAATGGCTGATGAAATTTAATGTCAGTAACTGCGAGGTCTTGCACTTTGGAAAAAAGAACACAGGCAAAGGCTATTTATAAACGGAGAGAAAATTCAAAAAACCAAAGTACAAAGGGACCTGGGAGTGCTAGTACAGGATTTTTTGAAGGTTGACTTGCAGGTTGAGTCCGTGGTTAAGAAAACAAATGTAACGTTGTCATTTAATTCAAGAGGGTTGGGATGGAAAAGCAGAAATTTGCTGAGACTTCATAAAGCTCTGGTCAGACCACATTTAGAATACTGTGTCTAGTTTTGGGCCCCACACCACAGGAAGGATATACTTGACCACTGGAGTGTGCCCAGCGGAGATTCACACAGATGATCCCTGGAATGGTAGGTCTAACACACGATGAACGGCTGAGGATCCTGGGATTGTATTCATTAGAGTTTAGAATGTTAAGGGGAGACCTCATAGAAACTTACAAGATAATGCATGGCTTAGAAAGGGTGAATGCTGGGAAATTGTTTCCATCAGGCAGGGATACTAGGACTCGTGGACACAGCCTTAGAATTAGAGGGGTCAATTTAGAATGGAAATGAGGAGTCATTTCTTCAACAAGACAGTGGTGGGCCGATGGAATTCACAGCCATGGAGCGCAGTGGAGGCCAGAACATTAAATGTCTTCAAGGCTTTGATTGATAAATACTTGATATCACAAGGAATTAAGGGACACAGGAAGAGTGCAGCTAAGTGGCGTTGAAATGCCCCATCAGCCATGATTGAATGCAGAGTGGACTTCATGGGCCAAATGGCCTTACTTCCACTACTATTCGGGCGGCACGGTGGCACAGTGGTTAGCACTGCTGCCTCACAGCGCCTGTAGACCCGGGTTCAATTCACGACTCAGGCAACTGATTGTGTGGAGTTTGCACGTTCTCCCCGTGTCTGCGTGGGTTTCCTCCGGGTGCTCCGGTTTCCTCCCACAGTCCAAAGATGTGCGGGTCAGGTGAATTTGCCATGCTAAATTGCCCGTAGTGTTAGGTAAGGGGTAAATGTAGGGGTATGGGTGGGTTGCGCTTCGGCGGGTCGGTGTGGACTTGTTGGGCCGAAGGGCCTGTTTCCACACTAAGTCTAATCTAGTCTAATCTAATCTACTATTTCTTATGATCTTAAGTGGGGAAAATCCAAGAAAGAATATTTATAACAAAACTGAAGAAGAAGTGGGCCTGACCTTGAGTTTGGCTCCCAATCCTGTTTTCTCTTAACAAACCATCCATCTCCATCATATCATTCGTCTTCACTCCACCTCAGCTCATCTGTTGCTGAAACCCTCAATAACTTTGCTAAATTCAGAATAATCAGAACATGCTATTCCAGTCATCCTCACACCAGTAAACTTCAATTCATGTAAAGATGTACTGCCTGTATTCTATCTTAAGCCTTTTCATCCTCTACTCCAGTGCTACTTGACCTACAGTGGCTCTACGACACAATGACATCTTGACATTCCCGGGTATCAAATTTCTATCTGATGCTGTTGCTGTAAAGCACCTAAGGAAATTTTTCCTGCATGAAAGGAACTGTATGAACACAAAGCCCTTATTTTGTGCTTTTCCTACCACCAGAAAAAAAATGCCTTCCAAAGAAACTAAAATTAAATGCACATAGCAAATACTTACTTGTGCAGCATTGCTACAGCTTCCCTGGTTTTTAGCTGATCTAAGCCAAATGTTAGTGAGAAACGCCGAGCAAGTTCTTTTACTCCACTAAATCCAGGAGCTGTTCGATCAAAATTAAGTCCAAGGTCCTGTTCTAACTCATTAAACAACTGTAAGGAATTTTTTTAAAAAATCAGTGTGAATACAATGTAAGTCATGAGCACTGAAAAAATGTGAAATATGTGTAATGCCGAGAAATAAAGGAGTCCATTAAGTTGATAAGGATGCTTTGCTGATTAACAAATTTAATCAATTCCCTGTTATTTGCCCACTCAGTCTTTCCCACCCAGCACACTATTTTCTTCACCTGACGTTTTTGAACAGTATCAAACCTAAATCAAATTAGTTTTAGATGTAGCTCTGGTTAATGTACTGAAGAATACTACCATTTCAAATAAGTAAACAGTATCGATGAAAGTGAAGATGCAAATATTAAATGCAAAAATGCAATATTTAGATTGAAACAATTCTTATGTTTACACACTTCATTCAAGACATGACATTTGAAACATTATCACAAAATCATACACATAAATGGATCATGCTACTAAATGATAGCCCATTAAACGACTTTCCAAAGTTTAACCTTTATCACCTTATTCAACATACTGATAATAGAATAATAATCACCCATTTAAGTCCAGTGCTTGATGTACTCTGAATATTCCTTCTTTTAAAAAAAACACTCCCTAATTTGTAGCCCTATTATTCTTCCAAAAAAAGGTTTAAATCTTACCTGCTGTAAGCTAAGTATGAGGGTCTTTGCACACTGAATTTTATCAGTTTGTCTGCATTTGCTCATTGTTTCCTTGATGATGTCTCCATAATCATTGTAATACTAAAGTGCAAACAATCATGGTTTTAGTCAATATTACGGATTACCTTATTAATTTATAATTCTGAAACTGAAGCTGTGAGAATTCGATCCAAGATGCAAAACTTCTAATTAATTACTGGAACAGATTTGCACTGTGTGAAAGTCTTGCATACACAACACATTTGTTTCAGCAACTATTTGTTATTCTCAACGATAGCTCACGGATCAAAGGTTGCACAACACTTTATGGTTTAAGTATAAAGACCATCCGTTTTAGAAAGTTACATTTATGCACAAATATATAGAAATGGACAAAAAATTTACACCTATCTGTCCTGTTCCTATTTTGCTGACAAGTTTTACAAAGAGTAATCTAACTCCAATTTCATTGCTTTTAACAGGTTTTGTTTAGTGAATCTAAAGGCCACTTTTTTTGTTTGCAACTCTGTTGCATGCAAAATTTCATTCAAACAAGGGATTATGATATAAAGTTAAAAATGTCTACCTTCATGTACTGCTTAAAAATATCTGCAGCTGTATTCATGTCCACCACATTATATACAATTAATTTACAGAAAGCTGCAAGAAGATTCCTTCTTTTATGTAAAGCTTCAATTTTACTAGCTTCATCATCTTGATGTCCATCTGCAAAACACATATAATAGTTATTAAAGTTCATGAATTTGAAGTTAAGAAGTTGAACGCCACCAAAAACTGAAACTTGACTTTCTGGCCCAGAGGTAAGGGGAAACAATTACTGTACCACAAGACCCTTTGCTCTTTATTAATAGGACAGCCTCAGGTAATCACCTTTAAGGATGCAACTTCTGGGACTCATTTGGTCCTAACTGAAATTCACTGTCAGTTTCCAGTAGGAAAATGGTGAGCAGCAGAACTTTTGGCTGATGTTCTCCCATTGTCAATGCTTAGGAACAAAAGCTGGATTGTATTCCATTTCAGTTATCAGGACACTGATTCTTGAATTGAAATAGAAACGCTGGCTGACACTCCCTTTCTCTAGCCTGTATCGGACTTAGTTTAGGGTTCAGTTACAAAATTCCCTAGGATTGTCTGGGAATCTCCAGAATACCTCATGCACTGCTTATAAGTAGTGAAAAAGGAGTTTGTATTTTACATTTGCAGTTACTGCTTGCAGAACTTTAACATAGCAGCTAATAGTGTGAAGCCACAAGATAAAGTACTCAAATTTAAGGAACTCAACTGTTTAAAGGTAAACATTTGCAAACAGTGGGTTTTACATGATCAGACATCAGTTGTTCAAACTTACAGCAATATATCCAATAAGAATTAGCCATCATTAATATTATTACTCAGAAAAACCAGATTGGTGGCTCCAGATATTGCCAGAAATGGAGAGTTTAGTTATAAAAATAGGCTAGATAGGCTGGAACGTTTTTCACTGAGTGCAGGAGGTTGAGGTTTATAAAATCTTGACAGGCATAAATAAGATGAATAGCAAGGGTCTTTTCCATAGGGTGGGGGAATTCAAAACTCAGGGGCATATTTTTTTTTAAAGTGAAAGGAAAAAGTTTTAAAAATGACATGAGGCGCAACTTTATTTTTAAAAACTGAGCAATTAGTATGTGGAATGAACTGTCAGACAAAGTGGTGGATGCAGGAATAGTTGCAACATTTAAGACATTTGGATAAGTACATGAATAGAAAAGGTTTGGAGAGATATGGACCAAATGCAGACAAGTGGGACTAATTTAGTTTGGGAATATGGTCAGTGTGGACTGAAGAGTTTGTTTCCATGCTATACGACTCATAACTCTGTGATCCCAGCTCTAGATTTTTCCATAAGAACAAACATCCCGTTTACATGGACCGTCAAGATACCTCAAGATCTTACATGTCTCAATAAATCAAGTCTTCTACCAGTTAGAAGCCTTGCCTGTCCAAGCTTGTCTCTAAAACGTCATCTTAAATGTTTGTGATTGAATTCACTATTGGCCCGTTGCTTCACTTAATTTTCCAGTTCATTACAGTTAGATCAACTTTCACGCCCTACAATTGTCCTTAGTTGAGCTTGAAATATTAGTCTTCACCTACTGTTCTGCCTCAAACTTAACGTAAAGCTAACTGTATTTATAGCTGCAGCTACCCAAGGATGCTTACTCATGAGTTAATCTTGTTGGACAATACCAGGTTTGATGGAGTCTTCTTTATGGTTGGCTTCAGAACTTGTTATCCTAAGAAACTAATTTGAAAACATTTGAACTCTTCATCAAGGACCCCTTTGCTCATCTGATTGTCCCAGTTAATGTGTAGATTAAAATCTACCATGTTAATCACCATATCTTTCTGACAAGCTCCCAGTGTTTTTCTATACACTCCATCCTAGGTGCCTGCATACATTTGCAAGAATGACTTGAGGCCGTCAGTGCATCTAATTTCATCCCAAACTGTTTACACACCCCGAGTTTCTGAACTTAGATCATTCCTCTCTATTAGAGATAGTTATGGCACAATATGGGCGGTACGGTGGCTCAGTGGTTAGCACTGCTGCCTCGCAGCACCAGGGACCTGGGTTTGATTCCACCCTCAGGCGACTGTCTGTGTGGAGTTTGCACATTCTCCCCACATCTGCGTGGGTTTCCTCCGGGTGTTCCGGTTTCCTCCCACAGTCCAAACACGTGCGGGTGAGGTGAACTGGCCATGCTAAATTGTCCATAGTGATAGGTGCATGGGTCTGGTAGGTTACTATTCGGAGGGTCGGTGTGGACTTGTTGGGCCAAAGGGCCTGTTTCTGCACTGTAGGAAATCTAATCTAATCTAATACACAGAGCTGCTATCTCTTCTTCCTAAATGTCTTGTATCCTTTAATAATCATGTCCCAATTTACAGCATCCTGCAAAAACTGAAAAGTTTGTGTGTTGGCTGTCAGATTTATTTCTATTTGCACTATCACCTGATAGATTTTCATACAGAAAAGGATCTGCCACTTGTCCATCCATTCTGCTATCCCAACAGTGTCCTTGCATTGACTTACGTTTGCGCTCTGTGGCATCATGAGAAGATATTGAAATTTTACTCCATATTCAAATAATCTAAATCAATTTTGTGCACCTATATGTATATCAGAAAAAGCGCTGATTCTCACAATTACCTTTGGAGGACTGAACAGCAACAGCTGACTATGTTTCTATTTGCTATTCTGAAGCTGATCTAGTTTGCACTAACCTTCCTATCCCATGAGGTACAATTTTGTTGCATAGACTTTTGTAATGCTTTTGAAAACACTTTCTTCATGTTCAAACAGAAAATATTCAACATATTCCCTATGCCTTAAAGTTAGGGACAGAAGTGGTCCATTTGACCCATCCAGTATTCAATTAGATCAATGATGATCTAATAATCCTCAACTGTCTTCCTACCTTATCCCATAACCCTTGATGCCCTAAATGTTTAGAAATCTGTTTCAGCCTTGAATAAATCTAATGACCCATCCTGACAGCCCACTGTAGTAAAGAACCCCACAGATTGCCATCACTCAGACAGAAATTGGACAACATGCAAAGAACCGATTTTGGGTTGTCAGTCATACTGTGGACTGAAAGGTGTGCACATAAATACACAAGGCTCTGTTCTGTGCAGACAGAAAGAATGTACAGTTGTACTGCACTTGTTTCAACTCAACAAGATAGGTGACAGCTATTTACAAGCTCAATCAGAATCAATTTGCCTGATTTTAAATTAAAACAAAACATTGCTGTTAACAGTCAATCAGCACTGATGGCACTTTCAAATGCAAGGCTTCCAGCAATGAGCCCATTTGAAAATCAATCAGCCCTCTCCTCTCATGCAGCATAAATTTTGGTTTTCCCCTTGAAGTCTTGCAAAGTACCCTATGATTGAAAAATGAAAAGGATGAAAACGTGCCCTTTTCTCAGGAATACTTAAGTTTTAGAGAATTATGGGAAAAGATCTCCAGATAACAGACCACACTGGATCAGTATAAATATGAATGTAAGGGAAATAATATCTCTCACCTGTACTTTGGCTGTCTTCCTCTTGGTCAATAAATACATGGTCTAAGATGAAGCTGAGCAACTCTGACTGTAGAGATGAATCTGGAGTGTATACCAGAGGTTCCAGAACTTCACGTCCACCTGACATAATCTGGTGGCTAAAAATCATCAGAATATCACACAAGATAGTGAAAGCCTACAAAACAAAACAGAAATGATTACTGAAAGTTACTGAATCTATTTTGAACACATAGTCATTGCACCAATCATATGCAGCTCATAGGAAACATGAATTTAGAAGTAAACTTAAGTGTTTCTCCACATGCATTATTTTTCAAACAATGAGAATGTAAAGCAGGAGGCTTTTTTTTGTTCTCAAGAGGCAACTATTCCAGTCAATAAATTAAATTCTTTCCAATATAATTGATTACCAACACAGATTTGAGATTTGTCCTTCACACTGGCTAAAATTCCAAAGTGATACTACAAGCTAAAATACTGGATAGAGAATACTGCCCAAGTATGTTTAATCAACAAGCCCTGGTTGGTTATATCTCAAATCAGCAACCAGGACAGGTAAGGCACCTATAAAAGTCATTAAGTCCCTTCAAGATAAACAGAGGCTGTCTATGGAATTTACAGCACTGAACTATTTCCTGGTACAAGTATCACAGTGGGGAAACTGGGTCTGTTTCCACTCTTTGGCTGTGCAGAGTGTTTCCACACTGTGGGGATTTTATGATTCTGTGGAAGTAAAAATGCAAATAGCATGATTCCATAGAAAGAAAATCAATTAAGAAAGCAGTCTCCAAAAAGGTAGAGGAGTGATTCATTTTTCCAATATTTGCCATAGCAAGCTGGAGGACATGGTGTTATGCAACAAAAGCATATTATATAACTTAATCACAGATTAAACTCATCCTTCAAGGCCACAGTATAATTGCTTTTACCCTGCTAGTCAATTTTAAAATAGGCAAAATAGTTTTCAGCAGATTTTAAGCATGGTTTGAGATTGGGTAGAATTCCTTTATTTGAACATTGCAGTTTATAGTCCTCAAAAGAATAGCATTAGAGTTATAATATACAGAGTTGAGAGAGATCCAAAACCAACAGCATTGTTCTCTCTGCATCAGTTTGTATCTTCTTCTGCTTCAAAATATTCAACAAATTTTCAAATACCCAATCAATTGTGCCATCATGCATGGTAAGCAATTTTTATTATAAAGCAATTTCTCTTTGTCTCTGTCTTTCTCTCTCTCTCTCCTGCTTACTTCAAAATTACTTTTTTACTCTTTGCCACTGTCCCCTAAGCCCATCTTGCTTCGCTTGTCCAGACAAAATCTTCCTACTCTTAAAAACTTGCAATGGAATTCTTTTTAGCTGTATGTACCTTGGTATCTTAAGGTGCTCCTCACAGCCATGGTTTCTTATCTTAGCTGGGGCAGCACTGTGGCCTCACAGTGCCAGGGACCCAGGTTTGATTCCAGCCTCGAGCAACTGCCTGTGTGGAGTTTGCACATTCTCCCCATGTCTGCGTGGTTTTGTTCTGGCTTCTTCCCACAATCCAAAGATGTGTAGGTCAGGTGAGTTGGCCATGCTAAATTACCCATAGTGTTAGGTGCATTAGTCAGAGGGAAATGGGTCTGGGCAGGTTGCTCTTCGGAGGGTCGGTATGGACCTGTTGGGCTGAAGGGCCTGTTTCCACACTGAAGGGAATCTATATATATAAACCAATCTATCTCTGGCATCAACGGATACTGTTAGTGCACTTGCAATATGGGTTTAATGGTATTTTTGCATGGAGCACTCTAAACTTCACAAAGTACTTTATGCCTTAATCATTACTTCTACAAGTTTAAAACTATGTTTTATCCTCCACACACTAACCCTGAAAGAGATATTCACATTTACTAAATTACCTGCATTCAAATTATGCATTTGAAGCCCTAAGCTATTTCTGTCATCTACCCTCCAGTGTCTTTGTGTTAACCATTTTTCATTTAACTAACCACTGCAGTCTTTTACAATCCTTCCACATGCAATCAGTAAATCCCACAACTGATTCCTTCATTCAGCCTACCGATATAATGAAAACAACAGTCGAATCAGTATTGACCATTTGTGTACATCACTTCCAAGATGTTCCCAACCTAAGTAACATTCTTAACCCAAAGCTTTGTTTTCTGGTTGTCGATCAACCACAAGTATGGGTCTTGGCCTGAAATGTCGACTTTCCTGCTCTCCAATGCGGTCTGACCTGCTGTGCTTCTCCAGCTCCACATCTATTGACTTAAGCTTCCAGTATCTGACCTATCTGCCTCCAAAACCTTTTCGTGTGTCTTTTTCAGATGCCTTTTAAATGTAGGAACTGTACCAGCCTCCACCACTTTCTATGGCAGCTTGCTCCATACTCGCAGCACCCTCTCTGTGAAAGAGTTGCCCCTTAAGCTCCTTTTAAATTTTTCCCCTCTCATCTATGCCCTCTAGTTTTGGATTTCCCCACCCCAGGGAAAAGACTATTTACCCAATCAATGCCCTTCATGATTTTAAAAAGCTCTCTAAGATCATTCCTCAACTCTGACACTCCAGGAAAAATAGCCCCTGTCTACTCAGCCTCTCCCTACAAACCAAACCCTCCAACCCTGGCAATGACTTTTTCAATCTTTTCTGAATTCATTCAAGTTTCACAACATCTTTCCTGCAGCAGGGAGACCAGAACTGAAAGTTATATTCCAAAAGTGTCCTAATGAATGTCATGTACAACTGCAAAATGACCTCCCAACTCCGATAATTAATTCTCCCATGAGGTGGTTGAACAATTAATCAACTTCACAAACATGTTCCACCATGACCTCAAGTTCACCTGGACCATCTCTGATACCTCCCTCCCCTTCCTGAACCTTTCTATCTCCATTTCCAGCAACCGAATCAACATGGACATCTACTTGATACCCACCTCCTTCCCCAACAGCAACTCCTGTAAAAACACTATCCCTTACTTCCAATTCCTCTGCCTCTGTCGCATCTGCTCCCAGGAGGAACAGTTCCAATCCAGATCATCCCAGATGGCCTCTTATTTCAAGGACCACAATTTGCCCTCCCACATGGTCAACAATGCCCTCCAGCACGTCTACTCCACCTCCCACACCGCCACCCTTGAACCCCACCCCTCGAACTGCAACAAGGATAGAAGCTCCCTGGTCCTCACTTTGCACCCTACCAATGTCTGAATACAATGCTTCATCCTCCACCGTTTACGCCACCTACATTCAGACCCCACCACCAGAAATATATTTCCCTCCCCACCCCCTTCAGCATTCCCTCTACTACACTCTCATTAGGGCCACGCCCTGCCCAACCCACCCTCCACTCCCGGCACCTTCCGTTGCCACCACAAAACCTGCGCCCACACCTACCCCTCACTTCCATCTGAGGCCCCAAAGGATCCTTCCACATCTAGCAAAGATTCTCCTGTACATCCAAACACCTCATCTACTGTGCCCGTTGCTCTTGATGTAGTCCCCTCTACACTGGGGAAACAGGACACCAATTTACTGAACGTTTCAGAGAACATCTCTGGGACGCATGCACTAAACAACCCTACCGCCCTGTGGCCAACCACTTCAACTCCCCCTTCCACTCCACCAAGAACATGCACATCCTGGGCCTCCACCACCAAAGCCTAGCCACCCGATGACTGGAGGAAGAACATATCTTCCACCTTGGGACCCTCCAAACACATGGAATCATGTCAATTTCACCAATTTCCTCATCCCCCTCTCCCACTTTATCCCAGATCCAACCCTTCAACTTGGCATCACCCTCCTAAACCGTCCTATCTGTCCACCTATCCACTTCACCTTCTGCTCCAACCTATCACCATCATCCCCCATCTTAATCTACCTATCGCCTTCCATGCTACCTTCCCCTTCAGCCTCTGTCCCATTTAACTCTCAGCTCCCTTGCCTCCTCCCACATTCCTGATGAAGGGCTTATGTCTGAAATGTTGACTCTCCTGCTCCTCAGATGCTGCCTGACCTGCTGTGCTTTTCCAGCACCACACTTTTTGACTCCCATACTGAGTGAATTCATCAATAAAGGCAAGCATACCAATCACCTTCTTCACAAACCTGTCTACCTGCAACTCCCCTTTCAAGGAACTACGATAAAGCACTTCAAAGTCTTTGTTCAGCAAAACTTCTCAGGACCTTACCATTAAGTGTATAAGTCCTGCCCTTAATTACCTTTCTAAAATGCAGCACCTCACAATCATCTAAATTAAACTCCATCTGTTACTCCTTGGCCCATTGGCACATCTGATCAAGATCCCATTGTATTCTGAAATAATCTTCCTCACTGTATACTACACCTCCAATTTTGAGGTCATCTGCAAATTTAATAACTATACCTCCTACATTCACACCTGAATCATTTATAGAAATAACGAAAAGCAGTGGTTCCAGCACCAATCCTTGTGGCACTCCACTGGTCACAAACATCCAGTCTGAAACAAAATCCTCTACCACCACCCTCTGTCTCCTACCTTCCAGCCAGCTCTATATCCAAATGGCTAGTTCTCCCTGTATTTCACCTGACCCAATCTTGCTAACCAGTCTCCTATGAGGAACCTTGTTAAATGCTTCACTCAAGTCATGTAGATCACGTCCACTGCTCTGCCCTCATCAAACCTCTTCGTTACTTCTTCAAAAACTCAATCAAGTTTGTGAGATACAACATCCCATGCACAAAGTTACATTAACTACCCCTAATCAGTCCTTGCCTTTCCAAACACATGTAAAATCCTGTGCCTCAAGATTCCCTCCAACAACATGCCCACCACCGATATCAGGCTCACCGGTATAGAGATCCCTGCCTTTTCCATGCCACCTTTCTTAAATAGTGGCACCATGTTAGCCAATCTCCAGTCTTATGGCACCTACAATAACCTATAGTTATTGATGATACAAATATCTCAGCAATGGGCCCAAAACTCACTTCCCGAGTTTCCCACCAAGTTCTCAGATACATCTGGATGAGGTCCTAGGGATGTATCCACCTTTATACATTTTAAACTGTCTAGCAACACCTTCTCTGTAATATGGTCACTTTTGATCATACCACGTTTATTTACCCATGTTCTACTTCTTCCATGTCCTTCTCCACAGGAAACACTGATGCTAAATACTCATTTAGTATCCCCATCTCCTGTGGTTCCATACATAGGCAGCTTTGCTGATCTTTGAGGGGGTCTATTCTCTCCCTAGTTACCCTTTGATCCTTAATATCTTTGTAAAATCGTTTGGATTCTCCTTAACCCTATTTGCCAAAGCTATCTTTTTTCCCCTTCTCATTTCCCCCCTAAGTTTACTCCGACTGTCTTTATAGTCTTCTGGGGATTCACTCTATCTCTGCTATCTATATCTGACATATGCTTTCATCTTTATTTTGACCAAAACCTCAATTTCTCTAGTCATCCAGCATTGCCTATACCTATCAGCCTTGCCCTTCACCCTACAGGAACCATGTGTCTCTGGACCTGCGTTCTCTCATTTTTGAAGGCTTCCTATTTTCCAGCATCCCTTTACCTGAAAACATCTGACTTACCCCATACCCCATCAGCTTTTGAAAGTTCTTGCCCAATAGTGTCAAAATTGTCCATCCTCCAATTTAGAATGTTTAACTTTTAGATCAGCTCTGTCAGTTTCCATTCCTATTTTAAAACTAATAGAATTATGGGTGCTGGAGCCAAATTGCTCCCCTATGGGCACCTCAGTCACCTGCCCTGCCTTACTTCCCAAAAGGTGGTCAGGTTTTGCACTTTTGCTAGTAGGTACATTCACTTACTGAAACAGAAAATTTTCTTGTACATGCTTAACAAATTCTTCTCCATCTAAATCCATAACACTATGGCAGTCCCCACCTATGTTTGGAAAGTTAATATCCCCTACCATAATCAGATAACTGAGATCTCCTTATAAATTTGTTTCTCAATTTCCTGCTGACTATTGGGGAGTCCACAATACAATCCCAATAAAGTGATCATCCCTTTCTTATTTCTCAGTTCCACACAAATAACCTCCCTCGACATATTCCCATGTATACCCTCCCTAAATACAGCCATAATGTTATCCCGAATCAAAAACACCGCTCCCCCTCCCCTCTTGGCCCCTTTTCATTCCTTCCTCTAGCATCTCTCCCCTGGAATATTAAATTGCCAGTCCTGTCCATCCCTGAGCCAGGTGACTGTAATTGCTATGACATCCCAGTCCCATCTTCCTAAACATGCCCAGTGGAAATGATTAACCTCATTAGCTTCGAAATAGTTTTTTTTTCTTCAGGGGGTGACTTAACTTTGCATATACAAGTGTAAACATATGAAGTAGCATACTTCTGACACCCTTTGTTCAAATCAGAAGTGTATGTTTGGCAAAGTCTGATCCAAAATACTGACATTGCAAAAGCACACACTACACAAGATGCTTTTAACATATCTGATCCCCAATAACAGATCCTCACTAAGTTCTCTCTTGCTTAACTGCTCATTCTTTTATGCACTTGCTTCATTTTCCTTCCTCTTGATCTTTCTCTTATCCAGAATCCTGTGTAATCCCACTCTACAACTGCTTTTTGATTTCACAAACAAGATAACAAGCTGAGACTTGGGTCAGCATAGAGCTGTAAAGCCGTGGTATGAACGTCATGATGCAAATTGGAATAAAAGGAATGGACAACGCACCATATAGTATGACTCAATGAATAAAAAGCAACTCATTTTCCTTGCCCACAATAGGAAATCCCTCCACTACACTGATTATGTATAGCTCAATACAATTACCACTACAAGAAAAATTAACAGAAAATTAATGAACATACAAATTAAGTGCTACTTCAGTGATAACAAGGAGTAATATCAAGGGAAGTTGCAAACTTTTTCTGAAATGTCTTAAGCTGTATATAAAAGGCAAATGAAAATGCAACTTCTTTGAAATGACCGAAGTTATAACACAAAAGTAAATTGGGAGGGTACATTTGATGGAGGGCAGCATCTTCTTTCATATGATCTATTGCCTAAGTGTCACCTCAGTATGTGCAATTGGATAATGAGATAAAATAAAAACATATAGCTGCTTGAACACCTTTCCCAGTTACCTGTTCTTTAACAGCTGTGTTAACATTAGTCAGGTAGTGCTGGCAGATCTGACAGAAAGCTCGCATTTGTTTTCGTAACATTATTAGTTGGTCCTGAAAGAAAAATGTACATCTATAAATACCTTTAAATGAGAATATGCTGTAGAAACAAATGTAATTACTTAGGAGTCAACTACATTGCTGTGGCTCTGGAGTCACATGTCAGTCAAATCAGGGAAGGACATTATCATTAGACTCTTAATTCCAGGTCTTTACTGAATTCACATTTCAACATCTGCCATGGAAGGAGTCAAAACCAAGTCCACAGAACAGCTCCTGATTAATCATCCAGAGATAATAACAGTAGGCCTTGCTTTTCCCCATTTGCCACTCTTCTGCCTACTTGCCCCATCTTCTTTGCATCCTTCTGCAGCTTACAGCTATCTTCACTATTTACCATTTTATCCATTTTTGTGTCATCGAAGAAAGTCTCGATCATACCTCCCACATTTAAGTTTGAATCATTTATATGTACTACAAATGGCAAGGGCCCCAGCATAATGTTATGCAAAACGCGAGATTTTCATTCATTATATTAATTTAAGTTGTTACAATTATTGCAATTCATGAAACCGTCTTTTAAATTTGCACAATTAAGAGCAAATAAACAAGGTCAAAAATAACATTACATACAATGAATTTTCAGATAGGGACTGAGAGGTGAAAACATATGAAGCAACCAGAACTGAAGGTTCCAACTGGACTGCCAAATTAATAAGTTGAATGGTATTCCATAGTTTGTAACAAGACAGAAAAGTTGATAGCACAAATGAACAAAATGAAAATAACTTGATAGCAACAACATTTCTGTAATAACTATGTGACCAGGACAGGGAACTCAACATTCAAAGGATTCATTTCCTGCAAAATGGAAAAGGAAGTAGAGTCATGTTGTTGATAAAGGATCAGTCAATGCAGTGGTAGATAGTGATATAGGTTCAATAGAATGTGATGTGGAATCAGTTGGATGAAAATAAGGAATAACAATGGAAAGTTACAGGTGGAGTAAATCTATAGGCCAAAGAAAGAGTTACCACATTGTAAGACAAAGTATAAATTAAAAAATGGAGACAGGTATGAATGGCAACACAATTTTCATGGGGATATTAATCTGCGTATTAATTGGACAAAAAAGAAGAGTAAAAGGTAACACGGAAGGCAAGAGTGCACAAGAGATTGTTTCTTAAAACAAGATGTTGCACAATCTACCAGAGAACAAACTATTGTAGATCTATTAATGAGTGATGAGGTAGAATTAATAAGAGATCTTGGAATTAAGTCCCTTTTGAGAGAATAGCAATCGCAACATGGTGGAATATTAAATTCAGTTTGAGGGACAAAGCACAGATCACAAACCAATGTTGTCAAGTTAAATGACAAAATGTAGAAGAGGCATGAAGAACGAGTTTTCTAAACTGTGCTGGAAAAGCAGTAGAAAATCAGTAGAAGAGCAGTGACACAAATTTAAGCACATGCTTCAAAACATTCAGCAAAAATGTAGTCTGGTCACAAAGAAGGACTCGATGAGAAGTACAAATCACCTGTGTTAACAAAGACAGTCACGCAGAGTATCCAATCAAAACCTAAGGCAAACAGAGTGGTGAAAAACCAATGGCAGGCGTGAGGATTAAGTGTTTTCTTTTAAAGAACCAGCTGTGGATGACTAAACAAAGAAACTAGTAAGTAATAAAAACAAACACCAGTTTGTGTGTGTGTGTGTGTGTATATATATATATAGGAGATCCTTGGAGGATGTGAATGGGGAATTGATAATGGTGAAGGAGGAAATGACAGATATTTTAATCCGAGATACACAGAGGGAGAGGCACCAAGACCGGGGGGGGGGGGGGGGGGGGGGGACGGGGGGACGCACGGACGGACGGAGACAGAGAGAGAGAGACACACACATAGAGAGAGACAGACAGAGAGAGAGAGAGATAGGGAGACAGAGACAGGCCCCTCATGATTTCATAAATTTCTCTAAGGTCATCACTCAGCCTCTGACGCTCCAGGGAAATTAGCCCCAGTCTATTCAGCCTCTCCCTGAAGCTCAAACCCTCCAACCCTGGCAACATCCTTGTGAATCTTTTCTGAATTCTTTCAAGTTTAACACCATCTTTCCTGTAGCAGGGACCAGAATTAACCACAGTATTCCAAAAGTGGACAAACCAATGTCCTATACGGTTGCACGTGACTTCCTATTATCAATGTGATGACCAATTAAGGCAAGCATACCAAATGCCTTCTTCACTATCATCTACTTGTGACTCCACTTTCAAGGAACTACAACCCTGCACTTCAAGTCTCTTTGTATGGCAACACTCCCAGGACTTTACCATTAAGTGTAGAAGTCTTGCCATGATTTGCCCTACCAAAATGTAGCACCTCACATTTATCTCGGTTAAACTCCATCTACCACTGCTTGGTTCACCCTATTGTACCCGGAGGTAACCTTCTTCGCTGTCGACTGCACCACCAATTTTGGTGTCACCTGCAAACTTGCTATCCGTACCTCCAATATTCACATTCTAATAATTTATATAAATGACAAAAAGCAGAGGAACCAATACCAATCCTTGTGGCACACTGCTGGTCACAGGCCTCCAGTCTGAAAAGCAGCCCTCCATGACTCCTACTTTTGAACCAATTTTGTATCTAAATGGCCAGTTCGTCATGTATTCCATGGGATCTAACCTTGCTAAACAATCTAACCATGCAGAATCGTATTGAATGCCTTGCAGAAGTCCATATAGACAATGTTTATAACTTTGTCACTTTTTCAAAAGAACCCCCTCAAGTTACTGAGATATGATTCCTATGCACAAAGGTGAATCAGTTTTTGCATTTCCAAATATATGTAAATCTGTCTCTTAGAATCCCCTCCAATAACTTGCCCACTACTGACGTCAGGCTCATCAGTCTATCATTCCGGGTTTTTCCTTACACCCATAAACAATGGCACCAGGTTAGCCAATTTCCAGTTTTCATACACCTCACCTGTGAATATCGATGATACAAATGTCTCAGCAAAAGCCAGCAATCACTTCCCTAGCTTCCCACAAAGTTCTATGGTACACATGATCTGGTCCCAGATCATGCGTTTTAAGACATGATCTGGGACCAGATATAATATGCCTCTGTAATATGCACACTAAAGATATCGTCATTTATTTCCCGAAGTTCTCTACCTTCCATATCATTCCCCACAGATGCAAAACACTCTTTGTATTCTGGGGCCTCAAAAATTATAATTTATCATCGATGTTAATGACTTGGAGGTGGGGGCATAGGGTAATGTATTAAACTGGCTGATGATGCAAAAGTAGGTGGGAGGGTAAATTCTAAAAAGGAAATAAAGAAAGAGGTTGAGAGTTTAATGTAAATGGAGTTTAATGCAGCAAAGTATGAGGTCTTGCACTTTAGTAGTAAGAAATGAAAATGCAGACTTTTATTTAAATGCAGATAAATGTCAAAATAGTGCAACAAAGTGTGATCGACACATTCTTTTCTATGAAACACATGAAGATTACATGCAGTGCAGCAAGTAATTAAGGTAAATTGAACTTTCATAGAATTTAAGTACAGAATGCCATTCGACTTTGTGTCTCCTGAAACAGCTACCTAGCTAGTCTCATTCTCTAGCCCTATTTTCCACTAAATTCATCACCTTCAAATGTATATCCAACTCACTTCTGAAATTTACCACTACCACTATCCAAGGCAGCACATTCCAAATCGTAACAACTCGAGTAAAGACCATTCATCTCACTCTCTTGCTGAGCACCTTGAAATTGTGAACCCTAGCTACTGACATAATAACTAGTGAAAACAGAATATCCCCCTTATACCCTTCAAAACTGTTAATAGTTTTGAACATCTCTTGATTTTCTCTGCTCCAAGAAGAGAAAAGACAATTTCTCTAATCTTTATTCTTATCAAAAATCACTCAATCCTGGTATCATTCAAGAAAATCTCTTTTGCACTCTCGCTGGAAAAGATATCCTTTCTTAAATAAGAAGCCCAGAACTAAACAATATTCCAGGTTATTGGTCTGTCCAATGATTTATAGATGTGTTACATTTTTCCTTGCTTTTATACTCTCTACCTCTATTTATAAACCAGAGGATCCTATAAGCCTTATGAACAACTGCTTCAACTTGCCTGCCCACCTTCAGAGAACAATGCACTTGCACACCGAGGTCCTTCCGCTCCTGTACTCGCCTCAAACTTGTACCATTGAGTCTGTATCATCTCTCCATCTTTCTTCTGTCAAAATGCATTATCTCATTTCTGTGAATTGAAATTCATCTGCCAGGTGCCTGTCAATTTAGCTAAATTATCAATGTGCCTCCAAAGTCGCTCAGCATCATCCTCACAATTCACTATTCTCCCAAGCTTCATAACATCTGCAAGTTTAGAGGTTTTGCCCTCAACATTCATCTCCAAAACATTTATATAAATCTGAAAAAGCAAGGGTCCCAACACGCAACCCTGGGGAACACCACCTTCTACACATCTCCGATCTGAGAAATGACTATTTATAACTACCCGCTGTTTCCTATCTTATAGCCAACTTCTGATTTACGCTGGCAAGGACCGATCGATTTGGTCATAGCTTTGAATGTTACAACATTTCAAGTGTTCATCCAAACACTTCTTAAAGATTGTAAAGTTTGCTGTTTCAAATAACAGTGTATTCCAGACCCTTACCACTACATGGGTGAAATACCCACTATAATGTGGCAAGCTTCAAATATATCTTCCGAGCTGCATGCTGACAATTCTTTAGCATATCGTAGTACTGCCCTGCATTTTACAACATAACCAACATTTCATCAAGATTAAAAGTGTTTCATTCATGTACAAAATGGAGTGACAAGGCAAAGATACTGCACTGATATTATCAAAGGGCGTACGTTAAGCATGCCACCTCAGGGACACAATTATAGTGAAAAAAATTCAGAGGCCATTGGATCTGTCCCAAGTTACAATCTTCTTCATGTTATACATTGTTTTAGGAAAAAAAATACTGAATCCAATAATCACCCCTCAACATATTACATATTTTTCAACGTATCAAGAAGAACTTGCCAATTTCAATCTTATATTTGTCCAGTATGAACTGTTGTCTTTTGATCTTATTCTTACAAGCTTATTTTCACAACTTAACTTTTCCTTAACCTTTGGTAACCACTATTAACTGGATACCTCTCAAAGTTTTTTTTTGTGTAATTCATTTCTGTCATGTTGTGAAGTGACATAGTAATGTTACCTACCTCCAAGCCTTGAATTGCTCGCTTGGTTAGGACAAAACAAGGAGCTCCACATGTGGTCTGGTCACAACTCTATATAGTTTGTGTCTTTGATAAGCATTGACTCCATAATTACAAGTTTCTTTGTTAAATTCTGTACTACAATTTAAAGATCTGAATCTTCTTTGTAATTAAAACATATGTTAAATTTGAGAGTGGCTACAAATGGGTACTACTCCAAAATAAAGTTAAAGTTCTTTAAACATTACATATCATAATATTTTCAGAAATTCAATCTTAACATGAAAATAAGTGGGCAACAATTTTTGAAACGAGTCTGAAATTCCAGGGTTACTGCTCCAACAGAACATAAGCAGAAGGTGACAATGTGCAACCTAAAGCAAAGATAGAGGCAATTCTACATGCCAGGGCTTTTTGAGTGCATCAGATGTACCTGCTGTGATTTCCATCTAAACAATGAGAATACCATCAGACTCAAATGGGAGCTTACAAAGCTTGAAGAGGAGGCAATTTACTAAAAATTCCCCTAATGGGAAATCTGGTCAATAATTTTAAGTTCACCAACGGTCTGAGAGACTCATTGTCTGAACTGTGAACCTTATCGGGATAAAAACAAACTCTGAAAACAGAAAATGCTTTAAATACTCAGCAAGTCAGAAATCTGTGAAGAGACAGCTACATTTCAGTTTAATGACCTTTCATAAGAATTGGATAAAAATAAGAGATACTATCTCCAATTTTATCAGAGCAAGATGAAAATATCATCAGTCTGAAATGTTAATTGTTTCATTCTTCACAGATGCTGACGTCCTACACTTTCAGCATTTTGTTTTCATTGTTAAACTTTATTGAGGCCTTCTTCAAGTCTATGCAGATTGTGCTCGATCAGAAAATAACTAATTCAAATAGATGCTCAGTAGCAGCTTGGGAATACAGTACCTCCAAAATCTTCAGATGGTGCAACTGAACATTCTTTGAGACATCGGTCCATGAGGAATCAAACCACTATTTAAACAGGGAGAAATCCAACAGTTCTGAGCTCAAACCAACTTCTCCTACTGCTCTTAGGCAATCTAACCAATTGTTTCCTTGTTGCTCTATTGAAATTTCAGGGTAAATCGTTATTCGTAAACAATTTTAATGCATAGCACTATCTTCTATGAGGTTTTAATGTATTTCCAAATGTGAGACAAATTAATTTCCACTCTTTTTACATACCTTTGTTGAACTGCCTTCAGAAACGGTGGCTAGGTTCCAAAGGATTACATAGTGAGTGCACTGTAGTGCATGAATGACAATCTAAAAAGCAAGTATACAATATTTCAAAATAATACTTTCTAAATATATCCAAAACTTAAAAAAAAAACAACATAAAAGAAAGCTCGACAAAGTCAATGCTGGAGTTTTAACATTGAATTATTACCTGTTCTGGCATATCTCCATTTTCAATACCAATCTTTAGCAGTTTGTAATTGCTGCCAAATAAGTCCCATCTTGTAAGGTCGTGGGCACTAGAAAAACAAATGAAGTTTGAAGCTTATAACCAAAGCTCACCGAGATGTCTGTAACAGCAAATGCATTAGATTTTATAAACCCCACAAGGCACAGAAACTGACCATTTGGTCCACCCGCTCCATGCCATTATTTACAGACCACTTAAGCTTCCTCTGTCCTTTCCTCACCAAAATCTATCATAGTGGCTCTCTGTTCTTTCCTTCCTTCCTTCCCATACTTGTCCGGCATCAAAGCATTTACACTATTTCCTTCAACTAATATCTGTGCTAGCAGTTTCTAATTCTCTCAACTCTTCCTTCTGGTATCCTTACTCATTAAATTGAGGCTCTCTCATACTGATGATCTCTAATTATGCTCTTCCCCAGAGAAGAAACACTGACTTAAATCTTCCAATTAGTAGCACTGCAGATATGCAAGCTGCTGACTAGTTAAACCGCCTGCAATGTTTTATATTAGAGCCTTTGGACTTTGGGGTTTGACCTCCAGTGTGGATCCAGTGACTTCAGTATGCTGCGTTTTATGAATCATTGAAAAAAGACAGAAACAGCACTTGGAAAATATGAATGAGACTGGCAGGAGAAAATGGATATATATGAACCAACGAGAGTTTAACATGCAGAGGCTACATTCCACGATTAAGGATGATCTTAAACTTATTAGATCCTTGTTGTAAGATCATAGGACTATGCCTTCATATCAACTACTACTGCAATTTTCATGCCTACTAAGAGCTGTAAAAATGCAGTATTATATCCAAAGACCTGTGTCTAATTTCATGACAAGTATGGACAACAGTGTCCAATGGATTCTAAGCACCATTCGCTAATGTATAAGCAACAGAAGAGCATCAGGTATACAACCAAAACACCTAGTCTTAACCTTGGTCGAGATCCATAGCCAATTAATCAATTTTATTTTTGCAAATCTTCATCTGAATCAGTCTACAATTAATTCAAAAAGTGATTCTGGCTCAAACAGCATAATCTTTGAGAAAAGGCAAACACTTTCTGATACCTGGATTAAACATTAGAAAGGTTACCAAAAAAAGGAAATCTGGCCAAATGTTAATAATAATTTTTAGATAATAGGTTAATTATTACAACATTTAATTTAGAACTCTTTGTAAATCTTTTTACAAAATTTAACACAAAATTGTATTATTCGAAATTATGGAGAATGAACCAAACTTCAGAAATGCTCTGCAAAGCAAAACAATATACGGGTCCCAAATATAATTGAATTGAGGGTCATTTTATATATTATGAAAAAGCACAGATGTATTCTTAAAAATAAGTTGATTAGATCATGAACTGCTCAAAGTCCGATTGACTGGTCATGTATTAAAATGTGCAATGGTTCTATCATTATTACATTATTGGAAAAAGATGTTTCAACAAACCAAAAGGTACTGAACTGCACCAGCAACAAATGAAAAGCAGTCCAAACACAAAATGCTGAATCAGCCAAGTTAACTTACATTCTGTTCCTTCTAACAAATACAAGCACTTAAATAATGTGTTCACTCTCTCTTTTTAACATATGTCTTCCTCAACATCTCCAATTCAACTGATAGATCATTCAATTAAAGGCAAATAAATACTTGGAATTTAATGAACACAAACTTATTTTAGCTCAATCTCAAAATTTCAGGTTGTATAGGGAAATTAGTTTTCAAATATTGTGGAGTAATTTTAACCTAACCCCTCGGTGTGAAATTGACTTGATCCAAAGTGCTGTTGATGAGGCAGGAATAAGATTGGCCTTACCCAGTGTATCAGAATTAAAATGAGCTCTATTGTTTCATCAACAGATCTGCAGTTGGATATTGTGGATAAGAATCTAATCCATCTCTCATTGTACTGAAAGAGTATCCATGTTCCATAATATATCAAGGGAAGAATTATTTCTCTTCGAAACACTATTTATTAATAGACACATTATAGCAAACAGCTTGGAGTAATGTAAGGACTGCTCACTCCTGATAAAGGACTTATGCCTGAAACATTGATTCTCCTACTCGTCAGCCTGACCTGCTGTGCTTTTCCAGCACCACACTCTCAACTACAACAAACAGCTTGCTTAGTTCTGTTACTGCAAAAAATTTGAAATACTATGAAGTGTTATCACTTACTTTTGTTTGTTTAAACATTGAGAAACCAATTTATTTCTTTTTCAAGTTGTAAGCAAGAGGACATGAGACTTCAAACTAAGGGTAGTCTCTCAGCCCTGAAACACATCCGACACTTCACAGACAGCCTCAACACAAGAAACACTGAAGGAAATCAGTTCAGTAAGGCTGGTCTGACCACATACAGCACCACCCACCTGGTTGAAGACTAAAACAGCCCTGATACAGGAAATTTAAATCACAAGTAAGACTCAAGGAGTAAATTAAATCTTTGGTGGCACAAGTTGATGGGTAACACCATGGCAGGCTTACTGAAATGTGTCAGGTGGCACTCCCTAGATAAATCCAGGTCTGAAATATCATCACTATAATGGATGGCAGTTTAACATGTCTGGATATTACATTTTCAGGCAGGGTAAAGTAGTGGACAGAAGGGAGGGGCATAGCATTATTGATTAAAGATTTAATCACAGCTCTAAGGAGGAATGATGTACTGAGTGAAACATTAAATGAGGCCATATATGTTGAGCTCAGAAATAAAGATAACAGTCTTTGGGTGGCATGGTGGCTCAGTGGTTAGCACTGCTGCCTCAGAGCACCAGGGACCTGGGTCGATACCACCTCAGGAGACTGTCTGTGTGGAGTTTGCACATTCTCCCCGTGTCTGCATGGGTTTCCTCCAGATGCTCCGGTTTCCTCCCACAGTCCAAAGATGCGCAGGACAGGTGAATTGGCTGTGCTAAACTGCCCATATTGTTAGGTGCATTAGTCAGGGGTAGGGTAGGGGAATGGGTCTGGGTGGGTTACTCTTCAGAAAGTTGGTGTGGACTTGTTCAGCCGAAGGGCCTGTTTCCACACTGTAGGGAATCTAATCTAATCTTAACTTCTAAGTAAGCACACCAACATTCTGTTTTGACATTATATCATGTTCCTAACCTTAAACAAGGTGCATTTGCCAGTTTAATCATAACAAGAAAATATATAAATCCTCAATGGCACACACAGAAACATACACACTGACGAACTGTCCTTACTTGTGGAAAGCAGTGATCCTTTTCAATGTGCTCAGGACCTGGTAAGCATCATCCTCATCAAGTTCTTCATCCTGTTCCAGTATCAAAATTAGTTATATGTGTTCCAAATAAAAGCAAATTGTTTTAAGTATTCTCAACTCCCTTACCAACATACTAGCATGAGTAAATATATAGATTTATTGTATTAATAGATAACCTAGTTAGAAAAAAAACTTACCAATTCACTCAAAATTGTGTTTTTATATGTTAATCTTACACCAAAATATTGGCACAGCAACACCTCCACCAAGAATATTTTTGTTCTCCTAGTACTCAAAATATGGATGTGTATTGCAAGATACATTGAAGATTCAGTGTTATTGTGTAAAGTTAGAAGAAAAATCATACTATGCTAAAATTCAAATTTCACTGAGTATTTCTGCAAAGGTTAGTTAACATATCATATGGGGGGGAGAGACATTACCACTTGGCAGAGTTTCCTCAGTGTCAGTTTGTTTTAAACATAAAAGAACATTTGTAAATACATATAGAAAACAACTAAATACTCCCAGTCATAAACACTAAACTCTACTGAAATGTGGAATCACTGTCACAGTTGGTATGTGATCACCAAACAATGCCAGCTAAAAATTGCACCTGTTGCCTCTTGGCCATTAAAGGATTGCACTTGGCTAAGACATCCACAATCAAAACTTTCTTTCCATAAATGGCTAACGCAGCTGAAACATTTCTGAGTTTATGTTTCTCAAAATATTGTTAAGTAAAGAAAATAAATAAATTTTTTCAAGAAGTTGATAGGATAATTAAGTATTACATTTATCAAATGTTAACAAAAAAGTACAGAAACTTTCACTGTAACCTTACTAGCTTCATCCTGAAAGCTGCTAATAACTCTCTAAAGTTTTCAAGAATGTGAAACTTTCTCAAGCATTAGACTAAATGAAAACAAATATATTTTCCTTAAAGGATTGCTTTGAATACATCACAAAGTGCGACAAATATTAGCTGATCAACAGCTCAGAAGTATTTAATAACATATGCTAAAGATGGCTGTGAACTACTAAAGACTGAAGAAATTTCAAAATACACGGCAAAGCATTATGGCCAAATTTTTGCTGGAATATAGCATTTACAGGCATATGCCAATGGACTACTTTTCTCTGTATCCTTCAGCTCAGTAGCATTCTACCCTTTACAGGTTGAGAAAAACGTGAGCACAATGGGACAACTGGATCTTCAGTTGCTGACAGGGCCAACAGCTTCCCTCTTTGAGACTTAAAGGATACGAAATATAGAATTTGGAAAACAAAGTGAATTAGAGTGAATGATTTTGCTAAGTTAAGTCATTACAAAAACAGGAACAAAAGAAAGAGTGGATGAAGAAGGATGTGTTTTGAGTGATCAGAATGAAAGAACTAAGTATATAATAATTAAAAACCTCTCAGAAGAATGCACAACATACTTTACACTGTTCAGTTTTTGGGCTGAAGCTGTAGATTGGGCATTCCATTAACAATTACACTTTGTTAAATGTGTAATTTTATTTTATTAATTTCAAACCCTAAACTTTCAGCTGCAAATTTAATGGGAAATGAAAATACAAGTTTAAAAAGTTACAAAATTTCCAGAAGGTTGACTGCGAACCAGTTTTTGCAAGGTGAACAGCACCAAGATGCATCTGAATCAGCAAGGTATCTAAATCCATAATTTGCAGAGTCTCTCTTTTTCTTGAACTCGCTGACTGATTTACACATAGTGGCAGTATGCACCATGAATATACCACTGTTTTTCCAGCTGGCTTTGGTTTATTCATTTTTCAAGTTTTGTAATGTAAAATTATCTCAAGTAATTTATTTTATTTTGTAATTGCAAATTCTCAGAGGTAAGCAATCACTCCTCATTTTAGAGGAGAAAGTGAGGACTGCAGATGCTGGAGATCAGAGCTTAAAAATGTCTTGCTGGAAAAGCGCAGCAGGTCAGGCAGCATCAAAGGAACAGAGAGTCAACGTTTCGGGCATAAGCCCTTCTTCAGGAATGATTCCTGAAGAAGGGCTTATGCCCAAAATGTCGATTATCCTATTCCTTTGATGCTGCTTGACCTGCTGCGCTTTTCCAACAACACATTTTTAAACTCCTCATTTTATGGTTAGTCTTTCAATTAATGTGTAACGGATAATCATTGTGTGTCTCCCTTCATAAATGCAGAAAGCATTCTTTCAATAACAATTTAAGTATTGAATAAGAATACACAAATTTGTAATAGTTTATATTAGAGTATTGTGGTCTGAAATTTTGGAAAGATGTTAAGGACAACTGGAAGTTAAACACAGAATAAATGAATTTCCCATTCATGGAAATGTAATTGAATATGCTTAAAATTTGCGAGAAGTAAAATGTATTCCTGCAAAGTTGTATTTAAGAACTGTAGTAAAAACATCCCACCTTTAATGTTACAGAAACGATTACTGAAATCACGTCAAAAGTTAATTTAAAATAAATTGAAATTAATTTTGAAGGTTTCAAAGAATTTACATTGCTATACTCAAACTAAATTCCCACTTTCAAAAGTAACTCAATCCGAATAAACAAAATAAGCATCAATTCTGCAATTATTTGCGACAAATTTTACACGCCAATTGACTCAACATTAATAATAAAGTGTACTAAAAACAATTTCTCTTACGTTTGACTATAAACTTACTTAACTAGCAAAACAACGACTGTATTAAACCATTTTATTAACTGACAAGTTAAGGAACCACAGAACCAAATGGATTTCTGAATAATCTTTCAGATACAAACCTCTTGTAAGAAGTCTTCAAGCATATGACTGAATTTATCTACCAATTCATCAATTAGCTGGCTTCTTGAGATATCCACTCTGTTGAATATTGTGTATTCATCATTGCAGAGGGCATGGTAAGTTTTAGAACAAGCTTCTAAGACATCAGTGTCCACATGCTTTTCTACAATATTTTTCAGTTGCCTCAACAATGCGTCCAAGTGCTTGAACGAAAATGATAAAACAATTTATATTAGCATGGGAGAGCAAATTAATTGGGATGGTATGAAGTCGTAAACTAAGATAAGGACAAAGATTGAAACTATTTTATTAATACTATCATTATGCATAGAAAGGACTTGATACTGACAAAAAATATTAATGCTGTAATTAAATAAGGAAACATAAAATTCTGGAAATATACAATTCTATCAACAAAAAACACACATTAAAAGTCTAACTTCTTTATCTTAATTGAAGGATTAACAGGCCTGCAACAAAACATGAGCCTATCTTTTTGTTTTGTAAGCGCTGTTGAACTACCATATACACTTGTATAAAAGTTATTTCCATACAGTTAATGTTTCTCAGGGAATAATGTGTTTCATTTAGGTCCAGAAAAGACTGCTGCAATGGAATAAAGTACAAATAAACAAAAGAATTTATATTAACATGTTCATTTCTTTATTTTATAACATGAGACTCAATATACATATATGCTATATAACTGTAACACTTCAGTGAAATCTGGTCCTAGTCTTCCTCACCATGATCAGTCATGTCACAAAATTTAACATCATCCTTCATTATCAGTAATTGTCCTTGGTATGGTCAAACATTTTCAATCTTGCAATTCTTAAAAAAAACATTGGAATAGATTTATTTCCACCTGTATATGACCCATTAGCAGTAGTGCTTATGATAGTACTCATACTTGTCTTTAGTGAACATGTTTTTCAATTTTCAACATCCGACTGGTTGACATTAGATACTTCTTTTTTGAGGGGTTTATTTAATTTTGAAAACTCCAAGGCATGTACATTGTCAGCAACAACCCCCAGGACTGGTTGATCTCATATCACGAACTACAATATAAACATCTTGCAGATGAGCAAATATTTTCTTTTGTGTAGTCCTTCCAATCTCAAATTCCACACTTTGCTGACACCCCCCACTCCTCTTTTTTCCCACTCCTTTTTCAACGACAGGCCTTTCTAAAATTTATCTTCAAAAAGAACATGCACTTGAATACCACCATAGGTTTTAATTTCGTTCCATGTGAGATGCAAGATGGAATCACTGTGAACAATGTTTAGTCCTGGCCCTTACAAGGCAGACTTTCAACATAAGTAACAGGCTTGTTATCTGGCACATCACAGTTCAACAGCCTTATTCTTAAGAATTTTCCATGCAGGAGTCCAATTTATATGGAATCTTCTCGATGTTAATTGGCAAGTCAGTAGCATTGATGATTTGATCATAAACCTCAGATGCAGAAATTGTGAAATTCTCATTTTCTGATGGAGAGCTACATCGTATCTTTTCATGAATCTTGTGCACCAGCTGGCACTAGCCTTTAACTCTGAAATACCATCTTTCTTCAATTCTGAGGGTGTAAAGTCGGATAGTTATGCAGGAAATAACACGACTTTTCCCCTGATGTGGCACACAATTAGTCTCATTAATTGGTTAAGAGGTTGTTGCTGGAATTTGCAAGACAGAAAATTGAAAGATTCATACCCATGCCTTGAAATTAATGAACTATAATATTCACAAATAATTAATAAAAAAACTGCTTTGAAATCTTATGGTTGACATTTATGCAAAGTATAGAGGATTCTTTTTGAAACCAAAAGTCATAGGGTCAGCTTTTACACTAACATATACTAGCCTGTATTTCCAGCACTTCAAGTTGTATTTCAGATTCATAACTCAGTGATTTTTGATTACCCCGTCATTGTTGTAGTATTAAAATGTCGACTTCCGTGAGGCTACAAAATTCAACTGTTCTCTTTCAAAAGACAGTATAGAATATACAATTAATTCCGAAGTTTTATATTAAACTTTATGAAATTAATTTCAACTTGAACTTTACAAAATCTAAACAGTGATAAAAGAATACTAGTATATAAAATAACTTCTTTCACCTTTTCTAGTCGACCAGTTGTATAGATCTCCAAATCAAAAAACAGTGGTAACTGTAAAAGGTTCGTCACTTTCTCTGCGTCAACTGCATACTACATTGAAAATGGGGAAGAGGGAGATTGAACACAGTAAACAATAAATATTCATATCTAAATAAATAATTCAACTAACGTTCAACAAAATAAAGTTGAATATAAAGCATTATAGCACTAAAGAGTGTTTTTGATCCTTTACTCAGGATGTCAAGTGTTGGTTCAATGACAGCATTCTCACATTGAGACAGAAGGATGTGAATTCTCTTTTAAGACTTGAGTACACAATCTTAACTGATAATTCAGTACAACACCAAGGAAATACTGTCCTTCCAAGATGTTACCTGATAAATCAAGAAACCTAACTCATTTGCCTGCTCTTGACAGAAATCCTACTGCATTATTCAAACACAGGGTGGGGAGTTATCCTGTACATTACCCAACATTCATCCTTCAACCGCCATTACGAATTGTATTATGGGACCTTGCTGTAATTCTGTAAATTACAATAATGACTATATTGCAAAAGTAATTAATTGCCCATGAAGCATTTTGGGGTATTTTGAGATTGTGAAACACTACATAAACACAAGTTCTTCATTTCTTTCTTTTCGTACAATTTACTCGGTACTCAGAATTTCCTCTCTTCAGAAGGAATTGTTTAGATCAGAGAACACTATGAGCAATATTGCTGGTGACTGTATAAGAAACAGTGATTCTGTTTTTTGTGAAGAATGGCTTGAGGACAGAAGTGCAAGATTTAGATTAATATGCTATATTAGTGAAAAAAGGCCACAACCTGAGCCTCGAAATGCAAATAGCATTCAAAAAATGAAATCAATTCACTAATTTTTTTTTATTATGCCGTAAATCTACTGCAAAAATGCAGAAGGTAAACCAAAGACATTTCTCCACTGGAAGAAAAACTGAAGGATCAATCACCCCAAGATTCATGTGCATTTCTTACCATGTCGAAAGCCAATAGATAGAAGGGTCCAGCTTTTCATTTCTACACTTTTAGCAGCAGCATAGTACACAGCACAGAAAAACTACTTAGACTAATAGAAACATAGAAAATGGGAGGAGTAGGCCATTCAGCCCTTCGAGCCTACTCTGCCAAGATGAAAGATCAGTCCTCAGCAGAGGCCTCACCTTCATTCCCCTACGTTCTCGGATCAACGAGTTCAACACTCGGCGAGACATCGAACAATTCTTCCGCCGCCTTCGCCTCTGTGCCTATTTCTTCAACCAAGATTCTCGCCCACCCTCTGACGATCCCTTCTCCCGCCTCCAACACACCCCATCCACCTGGACGCCCCGTGCTGGCCTCTTACCTGCCCTCGATCTCTTCATAGCCAACTGCCGCCGCAACATTAACCACCTCAACCTCTCCACCCCTCTCACCCACTCCAACCTCTCACCCTCCACTCCAACCCCAACCTCACCATCAAACCGGCAGATAAGGGAGGCGCGGTAGTAGTTTGGCACACCGACCTTTACACCGCTGAGGCTAAACGCCAGCTCGCGGACACCTCCTCCTTCTGCCCCCTTGACCATGACCTCACCTCCCACCACCAAACCATCATCTCCCAGACCATCCATAACATCATCACCTCAGGGGATCTTCCACCCACCGTCTCCAACCTCATAATCCCACAACCCCGCACTGCCCGTTTCTACCTCCTGCCCAAAATCCACAAACCTGACTGCCCCGGCCGACCCATGGTCTCAATCTGCTCCTGCCCCACCGAAATCATCTCCGCATACCTCGACACGGTCCTGTCCCCCTTAGTCCAAGAGCTCCCCACCTACGTTCGGGACACCACCCATGCCCTCCACCTCCTCTATGATTTTCACTTCCCCGGTCCCCAACGCCTTATCTTCACCATGGACATCCAGTTCCTTATTTACCTCCATCCCCCATCACGAAGGACTCAAAGCCCTTCGCTTCTTCCTTTCCCGCCGTACCAACCAGTACTCTTCCACTGACACCCTCCTTCGACCGACTGAACTGGCCCTCACCCTGAATAACTTCTCTTTCCAATCCTCCCACTTCCTCCAAACCAAAGGAGTTGCCATGGGTACGTGGAACAGTCCATCTTCCGCAACTACACTAGCACCACACCCCACCTTTTCCTCCGCTACATCGATGACTGTATTGGCGCTGCCTCGTGCTCCCACGAGGAGGTTGAGCAGTTCATCCACTTTACCAACACCTTCCACCCCGACCTCAAATTCACCTGGACTGTCTCAGACTCCTCCCTCCCCTTCCTAGACCTTTCCATTTCCATCTCGGGCGACCGATTCAACACGGACATTTACTATAAACCGACTGACTCCCACAGCTACCTAGACTACACCTCCTCCCACCCTGCCCCCTGTAAAAACGCCATCCCATATTCCCAATTCCTTCGTCTCCGCCGCATCTGCTCCTAGGAGGACCAGTTCCAATACATTACAGCTCAGATGGCCTCCTTCTTCAAGGACCGCAGCTTCCCCCAAGATGTGATCGACGATGCCCTCCACTGCATCTCCTCCACTTCCCACTTCTCCGTCCTTGAGCCCCGCCCCTCCAACCGCCACCAGGACAGAACCCCACTGGTTCTCACCTACCACCCCACCAACCTCCATATACAGCGTATCATCCGCCGTCATTACCGCCACCTCCAAATGGTCCCCACCACCAGGGATATATTTCCCTCCCCTCCCCTATCAGCGTTCCGTAAAGACCACTCCCTCCGTGACTCGCTGGTCAGGTCCACACCTCCGACCAACGCAACCTCCACTCCCGGCACCTTCCCCTGCAACCGCAGGAAATGCAAAACTTGCACCCACACCTCCTGCCTTACTTATCTCCAAGGCCCCAAGAGATCCTTCCAGATCCGCCACAAATTCACCTGCACCTCCACACACACATCATCTATTGCATCCGCTGCACCCCGATGTGACCTCCTCTATATTGGGGAGACAGGCCGCCTACTTGTGGAACGTTTCAGAGAACACCTCTGGGACACCCGGACCAATCAACCCAACCACCCCGTGGCTCAACACTTTAACTCCCCCTTCCACTCCACCAAGGACATGCAGGTCCTTGGACTCCTCCATCGCCAGACCATAACAACACGACGGTTGGAGGAAGAGCGCCTCATCTTCCGCCTAGGAACACTCCAAACACAACGGATGAACTCCGATTTCTCTAGTTTCCTCATTTCCCCTCCCTCCACCTTGTCTCAGTCGAATCCCTCGAACTCAGCACCGCCTTCACAACCTGCAATCTTCTTCCTGACCTCTCCGCCCCCACCCTACTCCGGCCTATCACCCTCACCTTGACATCCTTCCACCTATCGCATCTCCAACACCCCTCCCCCAAGTCCCTTCTCCCTACCTTTTATCTTAGCCTGCTGGACACACTTTCCTCATTCCTGAAGAAGGGCTCATGCCCGAAACGTCGAATCTCCTGTTCCTTGGATGCTGCCTGACCTGCTGTGCTTTTCCAGCAACACATTTTCAGCTACCATTCAGTATGATCATGTGATCATCCAACTCACTTTCTTTCCATATCCTTTGATCCATTTAGCCCTAAGAGCTAGGCTTAACTCAGTCTTGAAAACATTCTGTTTTGGGCATCTACAGCTATGAGAGAGAGAACTTTACAGACTCACCACCCTATGGTGAAAGACATTTCTCATCTCAGTTCTAAATAACCTACCTGTAATCTTCAAACTGTCATCCCCAGTCATTGGGAACATCTTTCCTGCATTTCCCCTATTCACTCCTGTTCAATTTTTTTTAATGAGGTCCCTGTTCATTCTTCAAAACTTCAGTGAATACAGACCTAACTGACCCAGTTTCCCTTCATAAGTCAGTGCTAACATATCAGGAATTTCGTTTAATACTTTTAAGCTTCTGGGTCCATTTCATTCTGCCATTCTTGTTTGAAAATTTGTGAATTGATAAATCTGAGAGTCAATTTTGTCTGTCAATTTACAAACATCACAAAAATTAGAGATAGAAGGCAATCGTTCAGCCATCTAGCCAATGGTAATAACTACAACTATTAACTTGAATTCAATTATCCTGCCCTTCTTATCGGTATGGTTGTAGTTCATTCAGCATCTCAAACCGATTCTGCCAATTTCATGATTGATCGTGATCCATGTACTCACCATGATACTATAACCCTCTTTAATTTTGGCCTCAGCAAAGTTGATCAATCTCAGTTGAGAAATTTTGAACTGACTTAGCTTCAAATGATTTTTGGGGCAGAAGACTTGCAGAATCCCAACAGTTTACGTGAATAAAGTTACTATTTGAAGATTATGCCCCCTTGTTCTGTACTCTCCCATAAGAGGAAGTTTCTCCCTAACTGCTCTAGCAAATCCTTTTATCATTTCAAACCTCAAATAGATAATCCCTTAATTTTGTACACCTAAGGAATTATGTATTATGCCCCTATATTCCAATCTTTTCAAATTGAGCATAATCCTGGTGAATCTTTGTTGCACTACGTTCAAGGTTACCATTGCCTGCCTGTGATTAGGGCCAAGAAATAAGTGCAGTACTCCAAAATGGATCGAACCACAAATTGAACAGCTATAATATCACAAACATCACTTTGTATTTTAACACTTTTGACATACAGAAAAACATCTGTTAGCATCAATTTTCTTACTATTTCCATCCAACAGCTTTTAATCATTTCTGGGCTTGGACCTCAAAATCTTCATTCATCCAGTGGCTACATTATCATTTTAAAGGTAAACATGATCCATTTTTCTTGGTCTTCTATAGCAAGTGTGGTGTATTGAAGAGAATAATAGTTGAAAAAGAAAAACACCAATTTGCAATGCACTTTGTGAAATTTTGATTGGCTCTGCTACAGTGAAAAAAATCTTCGCATTTGTCAAATAGACAGGGGTCGTTACAAGGGTATTAAATCTGGGCTACATGCGGCTTTTGTATTCTGCATTACACGAAAACATGCTTATTTCCAGAAATATTCTACTGCAATAAAGACTTTGAAACACATTAAAATTAAAAGTACCTTTGCTAAGAGCTGTGGAAGGACAACTGAAAACTGTTCCGTAATTCTGGTCCGATCATCCAACTGTGTTTTTTTCTCTTTTGCAGTCAATACCTGTCATTGCAATATGCAGACCATCAATTGTGCAAATATACACATTCTTACTTTAATGGCACCCCTTTTCTATTTCCCTGTCTTTCCTCAAAGCTACAAATCCTTAAAAACATACAATAAAATGGTAGAAGGTCCATAAATATTGGTTGGAAACAAAAATGCATTT
Source organism: Hemiscyllium ocellatum (assembly GCF_020745735.1). NCBI lineage: Eukaryota > Metazoa > Chordata > Chondrichthyes > Orectolobiformes > Hemiscylliidae > Hemiscyllium > Hemiscyllium ocellatum. The sequence goes on along the minus strand of NC_083411.1, from coordinate 32,075,883 downwards.
CTGTTCATTTCTCACCGCAGACTGAAACCCTCGTCTTTGCAACTATTTGTCACATATCTATTATACATGGACAGAAAAATTCCTTACTCCAGAAATACTTCTGTTTGAGCATGTTCCAGGATCTAAGGTTTTCACACTTTGTTAAACCTTTGTTCAGTGCAAAATCACTTCAGAATTAAGATAAATGAACAATGTGCTTGTTTGTCTGCAAAATACTAAATTGCATTCAGCAAAGGAGAATAAAATCAAAATATTCTGTAAAGTACAATAAACACTATACCAATTGATTAACATATTCCCTTATCCATATAAAACAAAGGACAAAGCGTAATTTGCATTAAAAGTTTGAAGAACAAACAACAACTAATACTTACATGAAACCTTTAAGAGAACCAAGATGCACTATGGCTCTGAACAGGAAAATTACTATTCATATCTCAATACCAAACTATAAGGAGATATTAGGATATTCTTTGTCAAAGAAAAACGTGTGGTGCGTGAGAAGGAAAGAGACAAAGGCAAAGAGGACAGAATTGGAAAGAATTTGGAGGGCTAGAGGAGATAAGGAAATGCAAGATCACATAATAGATTTGAAATTAAAGGTGGGAATTTTGAAACTGAAGAGCTGCTTAACCAGGTGTCAATGTAGGTTACTGAAGAGAAGGGTGATAGGTGAACAGAACATCAGTGAGAGTTTGGATATGTGCAGCACAGTCTTAGATTATCTTAATTTTACAGAGGGTGGACTTTGGGAAGACAGACCTGTGTGCAATGGCATTGTCAAGTTTAGAGGTAAAATGGGAATGGATGTGACTTCACCAGATGAGGAGGCAAGGATCGAGTCAGGCAATGCTACAGAAATAGAGAAAATCCATCTTATTGATAGACACAAACATGTGGTTGGAAGTTCATCTGGAATCAAATATGATACCAACATTGCAAGCAATATCAGATAGTTGCCAAGAAAGTGCGAAGGCTCGATTGCGGCAGGAAAAGAAGACAGTAGCTTTAATCTTTCCAGTATAAAAAATGCGAGAAACTTCTCTTCATTCAGTACTGGTGTCTGACCAGTAGTCTGATAGTTGAGATTCACTGGAGGGATTGAGTGTGGAGGCAGGAAAGAGCAAACATAAAAACGATATCCAACCATGTGAAGTCTTAAATAAACAAACAATGCAATCTGCACAAGTACTTCAACTGTACTGCATTGAAAAATGAAATGAGTAAGCATCTTAGATAAGGAAATATAAGTGTCATACCTTTCTACCTGAACCTCTACCAACTGGAGGATGGCACTCCACTGTTTGCCGGATTGTGCACAGCATAATTTCAACAAGTGCGCTCTCCTGTCTATCAGTCAGGACTGACAAGAAAAGAATGCATCGTGAGCTTTATTTGCAGAGAATGATGCAAGAAAAGCAACTGATTTCTTACACTATTTTCAATAATTATGTAACATTAGATGAATGTTGTTTCAACAGTTATGCAACAACATTTTCATTAAATCTTCCCAGTGTCCTTTACAAAGCTCTGTTAAGCCTGTAGAAAATACATTAGAGACAATGTTATTTCTGTGTCTCCTGAACATGAACAGTATTTAGCAAGAGTCAAGAGAGTCAAAATACCCTGAAGTACCTGTAAGTAAATGCATGCAAGAGTTTCTGATAAAATTGACCAAACCAGAAATGATCCAGAATAGAGTTGATGTTTATTTAAATTAAGGCCTACCAAAATTTAAAATCACAAGTCCATTAAATTGGTTAAATGTTTGAAGTATTTTCACAGAAAAGTACTACCATTTCTAAAATGTGAAGGAATGTTACTGTGAACAAGCTTCAATAAAATATCAAGGCAATTCATGGGAGCAACAATCCTTCGAAATTTGAGCTGATATAGTCTTTTTTACTTGAATTACAGATTAAATAGTAATGTGATGTTGAAGCTCCAACTGGGAATTTCAATGGTCACCAACACCAGTTTTATTTTTAGAGCTTACTTAATAAATAAAGATTAATTTCCATATCTGCCAACTTGGAATTTGAACTGATGTCTGGATCATTTGTCCAGACTCCTGAAATGTTAAAAATCTCTTTTGGTAATTTAGCAGTTAAGAATTCCAATTCTCAAGATGTCCTGGGAGTTTCAACACATCCACAAAGCAGAACAGGCCACGGTTGACAGGTGCAGAAAGGGATGCGCCTGCAGGGTCATGTGAGCATGAGAGAGGGGCTGGAAATCAGGAAGGGCATGAACAGAAATCCTACAAGGAGAAAAAAAATGGGTGGGAACAGGGGAAGAGAATCTGAATTGAAAAGAGCTACTGTAGCAGACTCCGAGCAGTTGTAGTTCAAAGTAGATCGAACCAAAAGTTGGGGTTAAGGTTCAGAAGCATTGGGAGCTATCCAGACAGTCGGGGCTCAGTAGCACTGGCTGGTCAGTGGGAGCGACTGGCTGGTCAGAGCAGCTGAGAGCAGAGAAGCTAGCCCAATAGGAGCATTCGCTTTGTGTAAAGGATAAATAGTAGAGCTCAGAAAATCATCAGTGCTAGTGGCAACTGAGCAAAGCTAGTAAATCATCTTGACCATGTTTGCTATTTGATGTACTCAAGATGTTTGAGTAAAATCAATTATGCATATTTACCTCATGTACATTCTGAATTCAAGAACATGCTGTAACATATTGCAAACTGTTTCACAGATCTAACCTTGCACAGTAAATTTTAGCTTGTTTGTTCACCACCAATGAATCCTGTTGCACTATTCTCTCAGTACACAGGAACTCAAATTTGTTCTGTGTTTAACCAAATAAAGACTCGTCCCAAGCCAGGTAGTAACACAAATTTGCCAATCTCATCTGGAATGCGAACAGGACTAGATGATAAAATGCAGTTGTTTGCATCCATTTGCAATGCGTAAGCCAGTAAGCGGTGGATATTGCAAGGTCCAGATTCAATTGTTCCTGCCTTGAACTGTATCAATAATTAAAGCTTATGAGAAGCTCAAGTAACTTGTGAAACCAAAGCTATTTCAGTTACATCACACTGCAAATTTTGGCTATAAATTCTGTGTTAGGATTGAGCCATCCACTATCACCTGAAGAAGGAGCCATGCTCCGAAAGCTAGTGTGCTTTCAATTAAACCTGTTGGACTATAACCTGGTGTTGTGTGATTTTTAACTTAAGGAAGTGAGCAGTCAGCAAAATGATCCAAGTTATCAAGCAGTGCTTGAAAAAATTCAGGGGCTTGCTTTCTGAAATTAAGATTTGATATCCTTTGTGAATGAGACAGTTTTAATGAGATTTGATGACCCATATGGTCGTCTAAGAAATCTGTGGGATCATTCTGGACTACAGTTCCATCAAAGTTGCTGTTAAAGCTTTTTACATTTACTTCAGTTAATTTAAGATGATATAGTATATGTTGTGTGAGAAGAGACTGCAAAATAAAATGAACAGTTAAAGTTTATTTTGGTTGTTCAAAACTGTGAATCTTGGAAACATATCTCCTAAGTACCACAGATCTCAACATTTCGTCAACTTTAAAAGAAATTATTTGTCATTAACCAGATTGCAACACAAATTTAGCAATCTTGTCTGGGATCATAGCAAATTTGGTGGACTCGTCAGAGAATATAACAATTATGTAACATCCCAATTATTCTAACACACCTCAGCAAGATGATTACACAAACTAAAATTTTAATCTGCTCAATAAGTGGGCAGCATGGTGACTCAGTAGTTACCACTGCTGCCTCTCAATGCCAGGGACCTGGGTTCAATTCCAGCTGAAAGACCGTATATGTGGAGTTTGTACGTTTGTCTAACGTCTATATGGGTTTCCGCTGAGTGGTCCAGTTTCCTTCAACAGTCCAAAGATGTGCAGGCTAGGAGGACTGTCATACAAGATTGCCCAATCGTGTCCAATGCTGTGCAGGCTAGGTGCGTTAGCTATGGTAAATGCAGGGATAGCTGGGGTGGGAAGCTCTTCGGATAGTTGGTGGAGACTCAACGGGATGAATAGCCTCTGGACACTGGAGGGATTTTGTGATAACGTTACAGTTTCTGTAGAGGTCCAAGATATTCAATTCCATAATTTAGGCTCCCCACTATTTCCAATTCTCCTCTCAGTCATTCATGTCTTACTTATTAAATGAAATTCCATGGTTGAGGAAAGTTTTACTGCATCTTAACCAAGTGCATAACTTTTAGATGTGTGCTTGGTTGCTAAACGGCAATTGATTAACTAACTGCTTGGATATACCAGCAAAACAGCATCTCTCAAGTAATTTTTTTAATCAACCTGCTTAATCATATTGTAACACACTGCCTAGGCAGATGGAGACATGAACTGTTGACCATAACAGGAGTCAAGTGATTGACAATCAGCAGAGGTAAAGCCAGATCAAGTTTAGTCTTGGTCTCTAATCCAGGGAATTCCAAGGTCACATGCTGCAGCTTAATCACTATCCTTCAGGAAATTATCATAGTTAAATACAGCCTTCTAGGTCAATATAATTCAAAATTCCTTTACATGATGTGATGATATACCAAGAGTGTTTATCATTTTTTTCATTATAGCACACGTGATTGCATTCAAACATCAATAAGCTATTTTGAACAATGAAGCAGCATTCACTTTGTCCCCGCACATGAGCTCAGTAGTCAGCACTGCTACCTCACAGTGCTAGGGCCGATTCCAACCTCAGGCAACTATCTGTTTGGATTGTGCACATTCTCCCAGTGTCTATGTAGGTTTCCTCCAGGTGCTCCAGTTTCCTTCCACAATCCAAAGATGTGCAGGTTAGGTGAACTGGCTATGCTGAATTGCCCATGGTGTTCAGGGATGTGTAGGTTAGGTGCCTTAGTCAGGAGTAAATGGGAAGTAGTAAGGGGGTATGGGTCTGGGTGGGTTACTCTTCAGAGGGTTGGTGTGGACTTGTTAGGCTGAATGGCCTGTTTCCACATTATAAGGATTTTATGTAAATCTTTCAAAATTTTGCATACTCAGCTTTTACATATTTGCATGAAGTGTCATAGAATGTTGTTTAAATATGCTTTACCTTCTTCGCCATTTAGTGGCTCGTCCAAAAGGAGACTAGCCATGCATTCCCAATCTTTGAGCAAATCGGTTGCACAATCCCACATGCTATCCACAAGATAAGCAGCATGTTCGTGCAGCTATCAATGGAAAAGTAAGAACTATTTAGATCAATTGAAAGATTTCAGCACAACATCATTTCAACATGGAAAAAGTCATAAGATTTGTGAACAAATGCATTAACTTGGATAACATAAATTAGTCTACATTTATTTCTTGCTTTCCTTATTTAATTTGTATTAAAAAGCAATCATCTTCTGAATTGTGCAGTGAAAGTTTGAAGCAAATTTTATGTCGCATGAATAACAAACTGTTGCAATCACTCAGAAGTCAGGCAGTATCTATGGACAGAATCAGAGTTTCAGCATATCAGAATGAAATGAGCTACCAAAAATTCAAAATAATTCTGATGAAAGGTTGTATCAAAATCAAACGCCAACTCTCTCTCCACAGATACTGTCTGGCTTACTGAGTTATTGCAGTATTTTTGCTTTTATCTATAATATTTAGGCTCAGTTAGACATAACAATTCAAAATAAAAGCACACTGTGCCAATTATTGTACCATCCACACTCAACAATCTAAACAAAATCTGCTGCTGCTCCAACTGCAATTTGTTCACTGTCTTTTAGGATCCCAGCAATATACAATGCTCGAAAAAAAACTGCAAGAAACTCATATCAATGACCAATCAAAATAAAAAATGCTACCATTGCAGTGTTTGGAAGGGGAGAGAGATTATGTCTTCACCCTCTTTAAGAAGATGAAAGAAAAATCAGAGGTAACCATTTCTAGCTGGCACTTGTTTGACCAACTGGGGAGCAGCAAATATAATGAACGAATGTACTGTAAAAGACTGAACAAAGGTTAACAATTTTGTTTTCCCAAATTGAAAATCCAAGACAAGAATCGGATCTCATAAATGATCACAGAACATTGTTCCCAACAAATGACAAAAATTATTTTAGGAACAGAGATCGTTAAAATTCTAATTATTGTGGAATGCTATCAGTAAACCCATTACTGAGGAAATGTATTATTGCTTAACTTACCATAATTAGTGGTAATGTGCATAATTAACAGCCTACCTCACTCTCTAGGAAGAAAAACACCAATGTTTTGATGAGCTTTGCATTTGGGCTTTGCCTTCCTTTTCTTTTTACTGCTCCTTCATCAGATTCAGGGTCTTTCTGACTGAAAAGTCTTAAAGAAAAAACAATATTACAACATCAAAACAACTTTTAAGATGAATTTTGCTTCAAATTACATTCATCAATCCCTAGTTGCACTTGACCAGATCTCTCAACTTCTTGCCATCGAGTATCCTTCATCATAGGGGGAACTACAGAATTAGAATTTTTCAAGAGCTACGTCATTACATCTAAAACATTACTCCAAAATTACCAATTAGACATCTGAAACAGAGGTTAATTATATCCAAAAATACTTTACAAAGACAAAATGCTTCAATCTCTGTGGATCTTCTCCCAGGGTGCACAACTGACCACTGACAAAACTTGTCCATTTGAGGGATGCTACAAAGCCCAATAGTCTTCGGGTCCATAGTTAAACGTTTTTAAACTGAGTTATGAATATTTCTAGAACTTGCCAAATATTATAAGCGATTAACTACATAGGAATCTATTTAAATAAACAGCAGCTTTGCTTACAAAATTTAACTGATACCATCAATTTTCTCCTAAGTAATTCTGCTCAATTGTTCAGAGCAGCTCAGTTGTGTCAACTTGGACTTCTGACTCTTTAAATTGCACACGTTAACCTAGCCGAACAATTGAGAGAAAGGTTGACCGGAATATCGTACAGAAGGAACACAGGAGCAGGTTGGGAGATTTGAAAAAAAATCAAGAGAGCGTGACCATCACATAATCAGGGAAGCAGCTATGTTTACTCATTAATTCAAATAATGAGTTTGTAACGTGAAAAGCATTTCAACAGAAAATTTTTATTTCTTTTGGTGAGTGGCATGAAGGGGACAACGGGCACGCTATGAAGTTTCCAATGGGAAAAATGCACATGCTTTGGAGGACAGAGTGCACGCCAAGCGGGCATGTGCCATGTAGATATGACAAGGCTTACACTACCGCTTAAAAATTAAACATTGTAACTGGATCAGATGATGGAAATCATTCAAGAACCTCACTTCGGAAGAAATGCTGAAAGAGTGGACATCAAGGTTTACAGGTACCACATGGGAAGCCTTGACAGAAAGGAGACTTTTTGTAGGATGTGAATGTTTGTGTGAAGACAGCATTTGTAGGCCATACCAAATTGTTCTTGAAATCATTTCAGGGGTATTTAAGAATCAACCACATTGCTCTGAATCTGGAATCATATGTAGGCCAGATCAGTTAAGGATAGCAAATTTCATTCCAAAAGGTCAATAATAAACCAGCTGTGTTTATATAACTAACAGCAACTATTATATGGAGACTAGCCTTCCCGATTGCATTAACTGACGTTAAATTCCACCCGTTGCCATGGTGGGATTTGAAGCGGAGATCCTTGGAACTTTAAATTCCTTATTTTGTGGCATTACCACTATGCCACTACCCCGATATCCTGTCACCAATGAGGGCAAGGTAGCCCTAAATCAAACAAAAGGCAAGGCAAGGGAAGCTGTTGGCTGTGGAGGCTAAGGTCAGAACTCAAACCTGGATGCAATGCAACCAGAATGGCTGGATACTAGTGATCAAGTCAAAGAATGCACTTCTAGTGGGATATGACACCAACTGTTGGTCAAAACACACTCACCACAAACCAGTCAAAAATCACTATAAATCAGGATTCTTGTCAGACACTCAGCAATTTCATCTCAACTTCTCAAACTTATCCTCACTCTCTCATACTTTCAAATCTTACACCCATATCTCAAAGCCTGGATGAATTACATGTAACACAAGCAACAGCCAAACTGACTGCACTGAACTGAACAGCACATTTCTTTCTTTCTTGCCGGACATGGTATCCATACAACCAGAGACAGAAGAAGCTAGCCCGAGGTTGGCAGGCATAAATGCACTTCGAAAACACTTAAGTTGACCAATACTTGGACACGTTTTGCAGTCCCTACAGCCAACAACAGAGGTGAAATCAAACATGAAGATGGAAAAAAGATTGAGGGAAACAGCCAGACAACAGTTTATTCAGGATTTGGCATTGTGCAATGAGATGGAATTAATTAATGATCTCTTAGTAAAGGATCCTCCAGGGAAGAGTGATCATAGCACGCTAGAATTTCAAATTCAGTTGGAGGATGAGAATCTAGGTTCAATACTAGAGCTCTGGAGAGAAATGAACGTATTTGCCTCGGCATGAGGACAGATCTGGCCCAATTGGTTTGGGGTGTAAACTAAAAGGGAGGACAGTTGATGGAGCAGCGGCAAATCTTTAACAACATACCTCAATTGCTCTCAACTAAAACGTATTTCAGAAAGGAAGCAAATTTATAAGATTGGGAGAAAACATCCATGGCTAAGCAAGGAAGTTGAAGGTAACAAAGACAAAAACTAAGGCTTACCATATTGCAAAGGCCAGTGGCAGAGATCAACAAAGGATCACTAAAAAGTCGCAAAAAGACTAAAGGTAAATTATGAAATGAGGGTGAAATATAGATAGTGAAAGCAGATATAAAAGAGAAAAGAGTAGGTAAAGTGAATGTTGATCACTTGGAGGATGAGACTGTAATGTAAATAGTGGAGAACACAAAAATGGTGATGTAACTAAATCAATATTTTGCCTCGGTTTTCACAGTGAGAACCATCCCACAAGTTACAGGTAATACAGAGGTCACGATACGGAAGGAACTCAGAACAATCACTACCGCTAGGGAAAAATACTGAGCAAATTGTTGGAATTGAAGGCGGACAAATCTTAAGGTCTTAAAAGGAAGTAGCAATGGAGATAGCGGATCCATCGATTATATTCCAAATTCACTGGATGTAAACATTTCAGTGGATTGGAAAAAAGTTAACAATGCCTTTATTCAAAAAGGGAGGGAGACAGGCAAAAAGTAGGAAACTACAAACCATTTAACTTAACATGTTACTGGGAAATTGTTAACCAACTAAAATAGGACATTTAGAAAATCAAAATCAAACCATACTGACTCTGATGGATTGTAGAAAGGGTAAATCAGATTTGACTAATTTGCTAGAGATCTTTCAAAATATAACAAGCAATATGGATAATAAAAATCCCATGGATGGAGCCCCTGAAGACATTTGGCAAGGTGCCATACAAAAGGTTAATATACAAGCCAAGAGCACGAGGTTCCAAGTAATTTATTAGCTTGGATAGAAGATTGGCTAACCAACAGACAACAGCCGGCATAAATGAATCTTTTTTGTTTGGCAAGGCCCCAAAAACAGGGTTCAGTCCTTGGTCCCCAACTATTTACAATCTATAAAATGACTTGGATAGAAAGTACTATAGACAAATTTGCAGATAACACTAAGTTGCAATGAAGATTTATGAAAGAGAGAGTTAGGTGAAAGGGCCAAAACTTGGTAGATGACTTTTAACCTGGGTAAGTACAAGGTTATCCTATTTTGCTTGGAGGAATAGAAGACAGGCTTATCTAAATGAAGAGAAACTTCAGGGTGCTTCAGTGCAGTGGAATCTGCATGATCCTCATGTATGAATTGGGAGAAAATGAGAGGAACAGAGGTGACGTGATAGAGGTTTACAAAATTATGAGGGGCATGGATAGGATAAATAGCCAATGTCTTTTCCTTGGGGTCGGGGAGTCCAGAACTAGAGGGCATAGGTTTAGGGTATTTACTGCGAAAGAAGTAGAATATAAAAGTAGGGAAATATTGCTACAACTGTACAAGGCAGTAGTGAGACCACACTTGGAGTATCGCATCCAATTTTGGTCTCCTTTCTTGAGGAGGAATATAGTTGAATTGGAGGCATTTCACAGAAGGTGCTGAGATTATTCGAGAGATATGGGGCTTGTCTGAGGGAGGCAGAATGAGCAGTACACAGGATGCTAAAAAAGGATTGACAATGTAGACATGGAAAAGATGTTTCTTCATGTGGAGCAACCTAAAATAAGAGATCATAGTTTCAGAATAAGTAGCAGATATAAAACAGACATGAAAAGAAATTACTTTCTCAAAGGATCTTGAATCTTTAGAATTCACCACTTAACAGTATGATAGCTGCTGGGACACTGGTTAAATTTGAAGCGAGAGACAGAATTTTAATTAATGGTTCTAAGAGTTATAGAGACTGGGTAGGAAAGTGGAGTTGAGGTCAAGATTAGATCGGCTATGATTGTATAACATGGTGGAAAAGGCTTGAGGTGCTGAATTGCTTACTGTTGATCCTAGTTCATATACTTTCACACTCAGTTCATTGAAACATCCCAATGTCTCTTCATCTCACATTCTTAATTAAGCAAGACATCTTAATTTCTACTGCTTAGGTGGTGGTGATGGCATTGTGATATTGTCACTGGACTAATATTCAATGTACTGCTCAGTAGTCAAGGCAGACAGTAGAATTATAATTTTTCAAAACATTGAATTTCAAAGCTTAATGACCATGAAACCATTGTCGATTGTTCAAAACAACAAATCACACCATTTAGGGAAAAAAAATCTGCCAACCTTACTGGGACTGGCTAAGATCTGACTCCCAATGTACAAAAATTGACTTCTGAAATGGCATAACAGAAGCTCTATCTGATGTAAACATCACCATATTCTGTAAACCAAGGTCACTGTTAATAACATTGCTTGATCGCTGTCACAACGGAGGCAGTATCGTAAGCAGTCAGTTTAAAAATTCATGCAAAAACAATCTTTTCAGCAAGTTGATGTGCAAAATCAGCATGTTTTGTACTGAAATAGCCATACTTTCATCCACCATCAACACATGAAAATGCAACTTGCACAGTTCATCCAGGAACACACTCTGTATGATGAGACTAATGACATCAACAATGGAGAGAGATATGGAATTCTGAACACAAATATATCAGCTGTAATTTTACTGAATGACAGAACAAGCATGAAGGACTGAATGGCTGACTTGTATTCCCAAGTTGCATATTTGTCAGACAGCAAAATAGTCCTTCAGCACATGCCACATTGCACCCCTTAAAGCTTTGCAGTTTGAAACAATTACAGAAAACACCAAACCTTTGTGGAATCAGGCCAACGTAGGAGAAATGTTTGAGCAATGAAGCTGAAGAACAACTTGTAATTTGGAGGAAGTGCAGCATAACAGTTCTTAAAATGTCTATGCAAACATTTTCTTACCAGTAACACAAATTAACAGTTTCAGGTTCAAAGTACTCTTGGATTAAGGTTCCCAATATTAAGAATGCCAGTCGTAGCAGCAGAATTTCAGCAATGTAATTCATGAATTACATCATTGTTGAGCTTGTAGTCATGGTCCCTCTGTTCTGCAAAGTCTTGTGAAAATTCATTATAAAACTGAAGGAGGACTAAATTTCCAAATTAAAATGCTCAGTTCTAATAGCCTCTATGTAAAATTACCAGCGATCAACCTTAAACCATACAGACTGTAAAACACAAATATGTACACTGCACAGATTTCTATTAAGTGATGTTGGCATGTGTTCAAGTTTTATTTACACTGGAACAAGATTTAGTTGAAGTGGTAGCTCATTACTACAACTTTATTACACAATACTAACAGACCTGACAGGAAAGCAGAACGTGATGAGAAATTGAAAAATAATTTCCCCTTAGACACTCTTCGAATTTGATTTTGCTCCTTACTTTTTGTAAAGAAATTCTCCAGCTGCTACAGCGACTGGTCGATGAGCAGAGTAAACCAAATGGTAGACGTTTTCACAGTCCTCAGAGGTAAGGACGTCATCACTACCCCTACAATAGGAAGTGCAAGAGCAAAAATAACTTCATTCAGAGGCTGTGCAATTTCATAAATACCTTCAATTTTCATTTCAACTTTACAGTCAGAAAAGTGGCATTAAATTGAATGGACAACAGCATAATTATTGCCAAAACTAGGTATCTGATATATTTTATTGCTGTATTTGGTAAAATTAGAAATGGTTTAGCACATGGTTTATTGAATTAAACTGAACTGCTTAAATTAAAATTTCAAAGTGCACAATAAGGTAGAATTGTTCAATTAGTTAAAGAATGTGCTATTTTATATATAATGTGCAAGTAGGATATATTGAATAAACAACATGGTCCTCCAAAACAACTGTTTCAGACATTGAAATTTTCAAAGTATAATCATTATTTCATTGCTGGTAAATAAAGCAGCCATAGGAACACTGCACTTTTATTTTAATGCGCATCTAAGGAGCTAGGTTTCAGCATCAAGTCTCATTCAAAGGATGATAGAATTAACAGTACAGTAGGAAGTATGAGCACAGATGTTCTCCAATTTCTGCAGACAGGCTTAAGTATACAGCCTTACTACAACTGAGCTAAGATGCACCTGAAAAACCAAATTATATTTTTAACGACAGAATAATTCGAGAGTTTAAAACTTTGGGTTAAGTTAAATGTATTGTCATTGTGATGTATTTTTTTTGATTCGCTGGTGTTAACAATAACATTTTATTCCAAAATCTGTACATATAAGAGAGGTAAACCTGTAAAAGTTAGGAGAACAAGTTAGGACTTGTTGGGCCGAAGGGCCTGTTTCCACACTGTAAGTAATCTAAGATTTATTTTGTTATGCAGGTTGCAGATTAGAGCTGACCTGATATAGGTCTTTAAAAGTACAAATGGGTTCCATATACCAAAACTGGGAGCAAAATGTATGGTCTTTTCGGTCCTTTAAACCTCTTTTGCCATTCAATCTGTTCATAGCTGATGCTCCATCTCAACACCATATCCCAGCTTTCTCTCCAAATCCCTTTTGCCCTTGTGACAAAAAAAAGTATCGGTATCTTTCTTGAAGATGCTCAGTGTTATGGCCTCCACAGCCTTCTGCATTAGTGAACTCCAAAGTAAGAGCACCCTCTAAGTGAAGAAACATTTCCTCATCATTGCCCTACCCTCAATCCTGAAACTATGACCCTGACTCTTAACTCCTCAATCAGGAACATCCTCCCTGCATCAACTACGTCTTGCCCTGCTATGATTTCATTTAAATCAGAACCCCATTCATTTTTCTAAACTCAGGTGAATTCAAGCCCAGTCAAACCAACTTCTTCTATGAGAGCCCTGCCATCTTCAGTGTCAATCTAGTGAACCTTTGGTGAAATCCACTCTATGGTAAGAACATCCTCTCCAAAGTAGACAAACCAAAATTGCATACAAAATCCAAGCACAGTCTCACCAAACTCTACCTAATTGAAGGGAATCATCCCTACTTTTGAATGCAAAACCTCTTTGAATTTTGACCAACATATCATTTGCCTCCTCAATTTTTTGCTGCATCAGCCTGTTTATTTCATTGACTGGAGTACAAGATCACTCAAGTCACTTTGTAGGTCCACATTTTCTAATACATCCCCAGTTTAAATAACATCCTCCTTCCCTGTTTTTCATACTGATGTGTACAGCTTAAAGTTATCCACATTATACTACGTTTGCTATATTCTAGCCCTCACAATCACTGCCTTGATCACCCTGAAGCTGTTTTGCATCCTACTCACAATGACACTTAGTTTTGTGTCATCAGCAAACTTGAAAATAATGAATTTGTTTTCCTCATTCAGTTCTCTATGTGCATTTTAAGTCAAGTCAGTATATTACCCACAACCTTTTGAATCACAGAATTCCTACAGTGTGGAAACAGACCCTTCAGCCCAACACGTCCACACCGACTCTCTGAAGAGCACCCTACCCAATACATTCCCCATTACGCTACATTTATCCTTGACAAATGCACTTTAATTTTGCCCTCAATTCTCTTATGTGGGAACTTACCAAAATCTTTCTTGAAATCCAAATTCCCCCACAACCATTGATTTGTCATTCCCTATTCTACTCGGGATGCCCTCAATAACTTCCAGCAGATTAGTTAAGCATGATTCCCCTTTTATAAACTCACGGCTAACTTTGTCTGATCCCATTACTACTTTACAAGTTTTTTTTAAAAACAAACAACATACACCAGCAATTTCCCCATTACTGACGTTAGCCTAATCTGTAAATCACTTTTTCGAATTGTGCTATTATATTTATTACCTTCCAATCTTTAAACAACACAGCAGAGTCTACAGAATTTTGGATGATGACCATCAATATATCTCATACTTCAGGATTTACTTCCTTAATACTAAGCAATGCAGGCTCTATGGATTATTAGGCCCTATGGATTAGTTAGTCTTTAACTTCATGGATTTTTCCAACACACTTTTTTTTAAAAAACTCATCAATTTTCTTCAAATCCACCCTCTCACTTGACCCCCGGTGCCCAAACATTCCTGGGAAATTATCTGTGTTCTTTTTAGTGAAGACAAATTAAAATGTGTTTTCAATTCTTCTGCTATTTCTTTGATCCCTATTTCAATTTTTCCCATTTTGGGTTGTAAGGGACCTAACATTTATTTTCGCTAATCTTTTTCCTCTTTTCATATGTATAGAAGATTTTTGATAGTTTTTACATATGCTGCAAGTTTACTCGCATTCTCTATTTTACCCATCTTAATCAATCTTCTTGTCATCTTTTCTTGAATTCTAAATTTCTCCCAAGCCTCAGTCTTATTGCTTTTTCTGGCAATTTTAAATTTCTACTCTCTGGATGTACCACTATCTCCAATTTGTATACTAGACCACAGTAGAGCCACCCTTTCTGTTTGGCTCTTGCACTAGATAGGAATGAATTATTGTTGTAATGCATGCATATATTACCTAAATACTAGGAGAGACGTGGAGAGTATGTTTCCACTTATGAGAGGTTCCAAAATTAAAGATTATAAACATAAATCTGTCAGTGGCTCAAAGAGCAGTTCGAATGTGGAACTTTCTACCATGGGAAATGGAGGATCTAGGCAAATGCTTCTGTCATTCAAAAGGGAAACGACACAAGTGTAACACTGAAAACAAAATGACAAGTGCATCACAAAGTTGAGATGAGAAAGCAGCTCAGATGAGTTTAGTCAAGTCTATACTATGCAATTTTATATACATGTAGTTTATACAAACATCATACAAATGGTTTCTATGAATGCAGAATATTAGGTTATAGGATCTTATATGTGTAAAAAGCACAGTTCAAGCATTCAGAAGTGAAGATGATTTTCAAAGTGGGAACCTGGGAGCAGATTGACATGAGCAGTACCAAGACTCTGAGAAAGCAGAGCTGTTTCAGATATCACAGAAAGACTGAGTATGCGTGTGTATGGT
Source organism: Hemiscyllium ocellatum (assembly GCF_020745735.1). Taxonomy (NCBI): domain Eukaryota; kingdom Metazoa; phylum Chordata; class Chondrichthyes; order Orectolobiformes; family Hemiscylliidae; genus Hemiscyllium; species Hemiscyllium ocellatum. The sequence continues at coordinate 32,060,456 of NC_083411.1, read as the reverse complement.
TTGTGTCTTGGGAAGCAGTGCCTGGATTGTGCATTGGATCAAGTGCCTGGATGCAGTACAAGAAATAAGAGCAACTCTGAAATGTATTAATACTGTAAGGGATGGCGACTCAATTTGTACCAGTGAGAAAGGAGGTTGCAACAAACTCTGAGAATTGGTCTAAAAATACAGGCTGAAGATTGGGGAGGAACAAACTTCAGGTATTTAAAAATATTAATTAGTCCAATTTCTCAAAGATCAGAAAAGGTTTTTGAAATTTGGCATTGATTCTGTTTACAGGGCAAAGCTTAGTAACCAAGTCAAAACTGAATGGGCTTTTAAGTCAACTTGCGTACACAACTGGAACTGACCCTAGAACTATAAGGACTTAAAAAAGTGATCATTTGTACAGAAGCAGACAGATGTAATTTAAACATTCTGGTCAGACTGACAGAATGACCTTGACAAGAAATAAGGGTTATTTCCTAGGAGTGCAGGAAATGCATCTTCAGGACTGAATACATTGTTGCTGGTAGCAAAGGTTCAGTTTGTTAACTGACTGAATAGATTCTGAAACGGCCTAAATTCAACATACTCAAAAGTGAAAGATGCATCTCAAGTGATAGCACAATAATATAAACACCCACTTATTACAAAAGATTCTGAATGGCCACAAGAACAAAGAATCAAGTATAACAACTTCTACTTACTGCAGGACAAGAGTCAGAAGTTTTATTGCTTGCACAGCAACTTCATATTCTTTATCCAGAGTCATGGAAACAATTCTATCCTAAACATAAAAGAGAGTTTATTCATATAGTAAACTCTTAACAAGCTTTTGTTGCTCCATTTTTATCAATAAACAAGTTTCCAATACCAACCTCTGACAGAAAGGTCAGGTAGTCTATCATGACAGATAACTTGTGACTGCTGCATAAATGCTCCAATTATTTACCATATCTTCATAGACATCAACTAGTCATTGCAGACTGGCATCTTCTCATGACAGTGGAATGTCACACCATCAACACTACAAGTTTTTTTTTAAAAAGGAAGTACTCTTATCTTTTATCACATGATTCACAGTGAACAGGAGGATTTTTATAATTTAGAACAATGATTTGTGGAAATCAAATGTGAGAAATTCACAACTAATTACATGGCCCGTCACAATTTTTAGATTGTTATGGGTTGTGTTTTCCTTGTGAAATCAGAATCAGAGACTGGTTACGGCACAGGACATCACCTCTTGGTCCTTCAAGACATCACTCTACACCTTTATCCTCTACCACAAACCTGCAATTTGTTTTTATTTTCCGGTGCTTATCCAACCACAACTGAATAGGCCTCCATCACCAATTCAAGCAGTGCATTTCAGATCCTAAACATCAACTGCTTTAAAATGCTTCCTCATGTCACCATTGTCTCTTTTACTAATCACTTTACATCTTCTTGTTCATGTTCCTTTCCTCAAAGTCATTAGTTTTTCCATTTACTATTCTTAGATCCTCCATGCTTTTGAACATTTCTATCAAACCTAAGTGAAGCATCTCCACTGAAGTGCCCCACTCTTGAAATTAGTACAGATCATTCTGCTATAATGCGTGCTTCAATAACATGAATTCGCTGTAACACAATTGACAAATTGGAGAGTTTCTCAAATATGAACTTTTAAAATGTGTATTGGCTATAACGCGATTACATCACCAATACTTTGAGTATTGCTTAAGTGCAATTTTTCTGTAATGCGGGGTGGCACAAGAACGCAACCTGTACTGTAAAGTTTCACTGCATCTTTTCCAAAGACTTCAAATCTTTCCTGATAATACTCCAATTGAAGTTTGATGAAGGTTCATCCTAACTTCCTTGTTTGTGTACAGGTTCAATGTATCTCTTCAAACAACTTCTCAACCTATCCTCCCACTTCAACAATTTGCACATAATCCCAGGTCTCCCTATTCCTGCAAAATTATAGTCTTTGTTTTATATTGTCCGCTTTCATTCTTTCTACCAAAATGAATCCTTGCACATTGCTCTATATTAAAACTTAATCTGTGTGGCATTTGTTCACATATTTCACCAATCTGTCTTGGTCCTTCTGAAATCTATCATTGTCCTCTTCCCAATTAACACTGTGCTAGGCTTTCTGTCATTTACAAGTACTTGAAATTGTGCATGATACTCCCAAGTCCAAGTCATTGTCACCAATCAAGAAAAGCATTGGCTCAAGTTCAGACCCCTGGGAAACCACATTGTGCAATCTGAAAAACAACAGTTTACCACCATTCTGCTTTCTAACACTCAGCCAACTTTATCTTCATGTTGCCGTTAACTCTTTGCATCCATGGAAATCAAAACTGCTGGCAAAGATAGGTGGCACTTTATCAAATACAGTTTGGAAGACAATCAATTTTTTTAAACGTTTGGTTGGAACAAGTTGATTTTGTTTTTTCTTGATTAACCTTTTTTTAAGACTGATTTCTAATTTTGCTCACAAAATTTCTATTGGCTTTCCTCCCACTGAAATTAAACTGATTGCTATGTCGATCCTGGGTTCATCTTTAGACATTTTTGAATGAGGACATGATACAAATGATGTTGATAAGTAAATACTTTGACATCTATATATTGAATTTCTACTACCTACCTTATTCCAAGCTCTGGATACAAGCTGATCGGTGAAGTAGAGCAGATTAGTGGGAGGAAGACAGATCCCAGAGGGAATAAGTGGGAACAGAACTGATTGGAAGCAGCAACTATTTATGAACCTCAACCAAACCACACTCTGACTTTGACAATGGAGGGAATCTTAGATTTGATAAAACTGGCTTGTTGGCTTACTGGGGAATGAACTGGACATAGTGGAACAGAAGAGAAAGTGATGGAATTTGTCAATGATATCAGGAATGGCATTGAAGTAATAGCTTTCCTGCAAGGGAAACAGCATGATCTTGAAGAATCATGAGAAACTGACTTCTTACAGCACACAGCACAGAGGTCAGAAGAACAATGTGCCTATTTCAGAATAATGTTACTAAATTTGTTTTTTTTTTGAGGATCGAGTTTTGCCAAAACTTCAGTTTCATTTAGAATTTTCAAGATATTCTTTGAAGCGCAGGGTGGGGAGCTGGGCAGATGTGTAACAGATGTACTGAATTAAGCATCACCATTGGCTGAAGTATAATTATAACCATAATAAAAGGTAAGGATTTATAACAAGGAAAAATATTAACAGAAATGTGAGGAAGTGCAAAAACACAAATTGAGGTTTTGTAGACTGGGCATGCACGTCAATAGAAAATCTTTATTTTATACACACTAACAGTCACAAGATACAATTTATAAAATTAAATGTAAAAGTCCAGTAGTACGCAATTTAAAATAAACCAACCTTGAAGCGACTTGTAAAAAGTTCAAGTTTAGGAATGAGTTCTCTGTTGTAATAGAGACCTTGCAAGGCTGTTAAACATTTTAGCCTCACTTCCCCTTGCTGAAAAACAAAACACATTACTAAGTATGCAACTGAAAAACTGACTGGGGAATTAGTGTAGGAGGGTAGACCTTTCTTCAACACACCAGGAAAATCAATATGAAAGTTTTTATAAAATAATGCATACCACTCCCACTGACATCCCACAGGATGCAGCATTCTGGAAATTAGTCTTGAAACTGGTAATTTCTGATGCATAAATACACTTTTTGTTCCACAAAACGTGCAAAACACTTTACACAAAAAAACCTAACAAGTTCCATTGTTTGATACATAACTGTACAACAAACATTTATAAAATAGGTTTACATTACCTTATCATGCATGGTCCACCCCACGTATTTCAAATAACTGTCATTTAAGAAGGCATCACTATACATTTTCATCCATACCCCAATCTCTTCGATGCAGACAGCTCTAATCTCAGAGATTGCATCACTGTTGGAGAAACAAAACAGAACAATCAAGATTCAATTATCTAATACAAAAGGCAGAATTTCTCTTGCTATAATTCAAGCCATGCAAAAGCGCAAGACATCCTGAAGCTCTTACCGATATCGATGTACAAACACCCCCTTAAAAATGGCATTCATCATATTTTCAATTTCATCCTGATTTTCTTGAAGCTGTGAAGGGAAAGGATAAAATGAACTAAGTTCCAGATTAATTCTGAATTAATTTACACCCCTCAGGATTGATTCACTGCTTTCAGCACGAAATCCAAGGCAAAGTAATACGCAAAATTCTGCACTTTTGGCTAGTGTTTCATTGCCCTTAAGTTTGTGCTCAATCAAATTTGTACATTGACAAAATTTGTCATGAACTGACAGAACTAGACGGTGTTTCAGAATGAAATTTAACTAAGATTGGTTGCTTAATAGAAGTTATTTGATATAATTAAGAGGAAGGACTTAGTGCAGATCAAATAATACAGCTGAATATAAAGGGTTTTTTTTCCCCACAATAAACAACAATGACGTCCAATTTACAACCAATGAGGAATCTGATTTTAGCTAAGTAAAAATGACTAAAGTTACATTGGAGTATGATAGTTAGTAAAGGAAATTTGTTTGAAAAATCTTTACAAGCTTTTGAAATGTGCTTTCTGGTACCCAGAGTATGATTAACAAAAAGTCCTCTAAATGACTGATTAGATGAAGGATCATGACAGTTTGCATGCAGTGCAGTTTCAAGAACTAATTATTGCAATAAAAAAATTACAGAAACACAAGTTGGCCTTAGCTTAAAATTTCAAATCTTTCGTGCTGTGTTTACCAATTTTGGGCAAATTGCATTGATAAGAACAGTGCAAATGAACAGAACCAAAGGAACATAGGAAGTAGAATAGGCTTTAGCAAATTCCATCATTGAATTAAGTCATCGCTTATTTCTGACCATGCTCTGTGTACCTATGTTTACCCACATCCATCAATACATTTAGTTAACAGGAAGTCATACATCTCAAAATTGACAGTTAACATAGCATGAACTGTCATTTGAAGAGGAGAAGCCCAAAATTCTACCATCCAGCATGTAGAAGCTTCTCTGAATTTCACTCCAGAAAGGTCTAGTTCTTTCTGCATTTTCCCACACTTTACTCCATTTGCCAACTTTTTGCTCACTTACCTAACCTATCAACATCCCTCATAAACCTGTGTTCATCTCTCTCTCAAACTGAATTTTCATATTTTTATGGCACCTTCCAAATTGGCGACAGCATTTCTACTTCCTTAGTCTAAATTGATAATATATATTTGATTCAGTTGTGGTCCCAGCACTGACCCCTACGGAACCCTACTGGTCACCAACCTGAGGAAAAAAAATGTTTTATCCACACTTAGCTAATGGGTAGGAAATACTAATTTGCTATCCATGCCAATATACTATTTCCAATACCATGGGCTCTTATCTGATAACCTAATCATTTGAGGGATACCTTGTCAAATGTCTTTATTCAAATCACTCCATGACTGCTAAATCCAACCCCATTTGTGTGATCTCCTCCCCCATGAATTAACCCATGCAGTCCAGGTTTCATTCCAGTAAACCTCCAGATCTGGTGTACAAATACCAGGGCAGCAAATAAAGGTGAAATTTAGCTCCATGCCCCAATAAAGAAAAACATACATAGACACAAAAGCAACTGCAAGACAGGCTATGTACAACATTAAAAAGAAACCTAATCTCATGTTAGAAGTTTCTTCTTCCCAACACAATTCATTCACAGACTAAAATATATGATTAGGTAACTTCGTAAATTGAAAGTTCTGCTTCCACTGCATTCCTTGGAAGTTACAGTTTACCCACTTTAACGTGATTCTTTAGGCAATTTAAACAGATTTAATGTATGAGAATAAATATTTGGAAAAGATAAAGCCTACCTGAACACTTTGCTAATCCAGTGTAAGTACTCATAACTTGCAAGCTTTATAATTGTGGTGAGAGCAGAGTGCAGTCAACACTTCATTTGATGAACAACACATTTCACTATGTTGTCCCTTAAAACTTTAAAGCTTGTCAGTGTGTCAATTAAAATAGTAATTTGGGCAAAACATAAAGAGGGGTAACCTGCCTTGTGTTGCTACCTCTGAAAATAAATGGATACACTAGCTGGGGCACTGTTTGCAAGGCTAGAGTTATTCTACAAAAACTGAGTTTAGTACTGCATCTGTCTATGATGTTTGTTAGCAGCTCCTTCTTCGATTGTAGACAGCGGAGGTGCAGCTGCAAAACTTTACACATACATGTATCAATGCAGCCACAGCCCCATTTCTTGAAATAAATGTGATCATCCACTTTATTACACTTCAAGATATTCCACTAGGTTTTAAAAGCTTTTGCGCAACAAGACTTTTAAAATTTATTTCTGAATCCAATAGAACCTCTAATCATCTAAGAACACCTTTGACAGGAGAATTAAAACATAATTCATCAAATATTTATTGCAGTTCAATAAAACAATGTCATTTGACATAGTAAACATAAACGCAAACCACTGAAATAATAACCATTGCGCAATGAAATTGAGTAAAAAGTGATTATAAACGTAGAACAAACTAATCTTTACGCAATTACCAAATGAAACCAATTGTTAAATGTATTTTTTCCTTTGCTTCATATTTCTAATTTAAATAACTAATTGAATTAACCACATTTTATATTGTATGGTTTAATTATTTACCAACATATGGCTGTTTACCAACAGATTTTTCTGGTTATTACACAGCCTTTGAACAAACATCCATTTCAGCACCTTGATGATCAACATTTTAAAAACACAATCCACACAACACAAAATTACAGAAAATGAAAAAAAGGCTGAAGGAAATCTGACAAATTTAGTTACTTTCTTTGAATTGCAAAAAACAGGTAGTCATGTTGCTACATTGATATTTCACTAACCTCTTTTCTTTTCTGTAATAGGAGCTCCAACCTGTCATTGGCTCTTTTGCCAATTATTTTATTCCTTTCAGTTTCATATTGCCGCTGAGTGTTGTCCATGTTAATACTTAAATTTAACGCCACATTTACTAGGGCTGTCATCAGCTTCATAGCTATAAAAAGAAATGGTTGGACAGTTTAATCACATATACAAATATGGAATAATTCACTTATTTGCAACTAAAATAGAGCTTGCTTTCTTCCCAAAAAAAAGAAATTTACAGTAAGTTATTTAAATAGCTTTGTTTTTGTCTTTTTTTAAAAAAAGAAAGAGTTGTGACTTCAACACTAAAATCCTCAGAACTGAGAGAACCACTTTAGTCATGTGCTAACTCATCAGAAGAATAATGTGCTATTTTTAGACTACTAGGCTGCACAGTATGTAAATCGCCACTTGATTTTATTGACTAAAGGTTAAGAAACCGAAATGAAAGTAAACATGGGACGAGAATTATCAGTAGTGAAAGAAATATACTAGAGTGATGTTATCATTTGGAGTTTCAAAAGGCTTGGTTTATAAAAAGGAGCAAAAATATCAAAGAAACCTACTGTGTAGCTTTGAGATTTAGGAAAGAATGAGTTAAGAGCAAGGAACTTAACATCAAAGTGAAATACAAAGTTGACCAAAGTCTTCTGCATTTAAATTGACTACTCCTTAGGATTAATCAAAATTTCTAATTTATTAGCTACTAGCATGTTTTTAAAAATTGCCAGATTCATTCATATAACTCACCTTCACTATATTTTGTTTCTCAACATTAAGAGCTCACTTTTCACATTACTGTCAGAGAAAATCTAATACCCAATAGCAAATTTAAACCCATTTAAACAATTCACAGGACTGTGACCCAAAAGTGTTTTTTTCTCTCTCATGAGGAAAAAGGCACTCAATCAAGTCACTGACATCTCAACAAAAAACAAACACAATTGCACCCTTAGTTACACAAGCCGAGAGTCAAATATTTTGAGAAATAAACTATTCATTTTCACACACAAAAGGAAAAGAAACGTATTGTAGAAACGGAAAACTTAAAAGTTACAGTGCAGAAATTCAACTCTTTAATATTAAAGATCTACACACAGATAAAATGTAATCAAATACAGATTTGGGTATTTTTTATCCACGCATCCAAAAACAAAAAACACAGAGACCAAAAGGTCTTTACAAAAAATGAACCTGAACAAACCTTGTAGACACAGTGAATTCTCACCTTTGGGAAAAAAAAATTTTGCTTTGCCTGAACAGATTTAAAAGCAAAGTTTATTCTCTTCCCCACCCCCCCGCCAAAGGAGCCAAACAAACTTGCTGATAGACTGAGTTTGCGCTTTTGGAAGAAAATGACTTGGCTTTTGCGTCAGTTCACATCTGTTCAGGCCAAGTGAAGTTTTTTTCCAAAGGACTGAAGCAAACGGAGACACAGAATAATAAGTGCAGAGATAATGAGAAAAGTTTATCAAAAACCTGGTAGCATCTGTAAAGATGATGTGAACCTATTCGCCAACATGAATTCAAGGGTTACATTATTATTTTGATTTTGGTTGCGAGATGATTAGTAAAAGATCTTAGAGGGTAAGGAAAGCATGTCTGAAAATATCCTTAACTGAAAAATAATTAGTTCAGAGGGTTACAAAACAAGGATTCCCTACCAACATATGACTTTAATGGCAGAGAGAAAATGGAAAATGTAAAAACAATATATAACTTGAAGGAAACAACTTCAGTACTTTAAAGCGGATAGCTCACCTGCCAATGTGCTGGTGTGTCTGAATGCTCTAACCTGGGAGTCTGATAACCCAGTTAACAGTGAAATAACAGTGTCCATCATATATTCATCATATATGATACTGTACTGACACTGCCTGACAAGCACAGAGATGAATTCGCAGAAACTAGACTTGAATTTCTTCCACTGTGGACCAGGCATTGTAAGCGGGTAATCACCACTGTCCTGGAGTATAAGAAAGTTCATTAAATGTGGTTAGCAAAAAAAGACAGATTGTTCAAAGGTAACTTGGTACAGAATTACAGATCACAAATTCAAACCAAATAGTTCTGTGATCCAAACATACAAATATATTCTGTATACTGTATAAGAAAGAAAACAGATATCTAATCTGATTATTTTGGGGGTGGGAGGGGGCGGTGTTGAGGTTAATGGTGGTGTTGCAGCAATGTTTCTCTCAAAAATGTTTGAATTTTGATTCGCAGTTTTCTTTAGAGTTACATTGTGCTAAACAGCTGCTCGAGTTCAAAATTTGGTTCAATTGGTTTCTCTTTTTGCCAAATATTTTTAAACAATTGCTGTGGCGCAGTGCCTACCTCTGGTTCAAAGTCCAGGTATAAGTCCCTCATACACTGGCTATGTGTTAAAACTGGCATTTCCTGGTAATTTCTTTTAATTCTTTCACAGGACGAAGGCATCACCAGTTGGCCAGCATTAAGTGCCCATTTCTAATTGTCAAGAGGATAGTTAAGACTCAATATTATTGCTGTGGGTCCAGATTCACAGGTAGCCCAGACCAGGTTAGGATGGCAGTTTCCTTCCCTAAAGGACATTATGAACCAAATGCGTTTTGCTGACAATTGACAATGGTCACCAGTGCTAAATTAGTTAGTTATCTCCTGCATACAAAAACTAACCGAGCCAATTATCACCCATTTGTCTACCCTCAATCATTTAGACTGGTACAAAAGGTGATCTCATGACAGACCAAAGGATCTGTTTCCATGCTGTACATCTCTATGACTGGTACAAAAGATGAAATCACATGGTATCAGGGTTGAGCTGGAAGAACTGACTTAGTCATAGAAGGCAGAGGGTAGTGGTGGAAGGATGCTTTTTGGAGTGGATGGTTGTGACTAGTGGTTTCCACAGGGATCAGTGCTAGGACCCCTGTTGTTGTGGTCTACATAAATGATTCGGAGGAAAACATGGCTGGTCTAAATCGCAAGTCTGCGAACAATACAAAGATTGGAGGAGTTGCAGATGGTGAGGAGAATTGTCAGAGGATAAACATCAGTTGGAGACATGGGCAGAATAATGGCAGATGGAGTTTAATCTGGACAAACGTGAGGTGATGCATTTTGTAAGGTCACGTACAAGTGGTAATTATACAGTGAATGGCAGAACTCTTAACATTACGGAAATACAGAAATCTGGATGTGCAGGTCCACAGATCACTGAAGGTGGCAGCACAGGTAGATAAGGTAGTAAAAAAAGACCTTTGACATGCCTGCCTTTATTGGAAGGGGCATTGAAAATAAGTACAGACAAGTTATCCTGTAGTTTTATAGAGGTTTAGTTAGGCCACAGTTGGAATATTGCGAAGAGTACTGGTCACCACACTACCATAAGGATGTGGATGCTTTGGAGGTTTACCAGGATGTTGCCTATGAGGAATTTTAGCTATGAAGAATGGTTGGATAGACTGGGTTTGTTTTGACTGGAATGCAGGAAGTTGTGGGGCGACCTCAAAGAAGTTTATAAGATTGTAAATGACATGGATAGAGTAGAAAGTAGGAGTCTTTTTTCCCCACGGTGGAGAGGTCAATTACTAGGGGATAAAGGTTCAAGGTTGGGGGTGGGGGGCTTTCAGGAAAAAAAAGATATTTGAGGCAAGTTTTCCAAACAAGGGTGGTGAGTGCCTGAAATGCACAGCTAGGGATGGTAATGGAAGCAGACGCAATACCAGCACTCAAGAAACACCTGGATGAATGCATGAGCTATCAATGACTTTTTTCTTCCCAGAGGGGTTGTAAAAGACACAGACTCCAAAAGGTTAGGGACTGAAGGGTTTTAGGGCCAATTTGTTTATAGCAACAGATACTGCCTCAGGCAGAAGGTTTTGAAGTTTTAAAAAGAATATTTTTACAACAAAAGGGCAATGGCCACTTCTCCCAGCTCAGCTTTTCTTTGGTTTGGTTTGGTTTTTAGCAGTAATTTGCAGAAAAGCCTACTGGACCCAAAGAAGCAGGTCCAGGCTGGTACTCTCTCACTGACTTTTCTCATGAAAAAAAACTGTTTGATTTTACCTTTTGTGCCAAGGGGTGTTTATAGGGATTGCTGCAAGTATGTGGAACAGCATCATTAAACTGGGATAATCTGCTGGGCTTTCAGATAGGTTAAATTACTCTGTATTCTGTTCTCTGTTGTTGGTATTTCATTCAGTAATCTTTAAAATAAATTATTTTGTTTAAAACTAAGTGGGTTGACCAGCAGCATCCTCCTGGAATATCCATGTTATACCTGCTTAAAACAAGTAAAAAAAGTTAGGGTCTGGGCTATTTTCTTGAAATGTTTTGAGGGGGTCTGGCCTGGTCCATAACAATTTTGATTCTGTAAGTGAAGAGAGCTTTAGTATAGAAAAGTGCAAAACGTGTTGCCACAAGTTTGGAGGGCCGAAGGGCATGTGTGTGTTGTATTGGTCTTTATCAGTGAAGTTACGGAAGCTACCAACAGTGCTACCACGTAGCATTTGCTCAGTACTAACTTGCTCACTAACACTCAGTTTGGGTTCTATTGAAACCATTCAGCTCCACAAATCATTACAGCCTTGGTTTACACATGGACAAAAGAGCTGAATTCTACAGATGAATTCAGAGTTCACTGTACTTAACATCAAGGTTGCATTTGACCAAGTATATAGAATCAAAGAACTTTCGCAAAACAAGCATCAATGGGAATAAAAGGGGAAACCCTACGCAAGCTTGAATCATATATGGCACAAAAGACAATGGTCGTGGTTGTTGAAGGTCAATCATTGCAGCTCCGGACAACTCTGCAGGAGTTTCTCTTGGTGGTGCCCAAGGCCCAACCACCTTCAGTTGATTCAATGAACTTACCTCCACCCTAAGTCATAAGTGGAAATGTTCACCAATGATTGCACAATGTTCAACACCATTTGCGACTCCGTACATACCAAAGAAGTCCATGTTCAAATGTTTGGGTTGACAAGTGGCATACAACATTCACACAAGGGCCAGCCAAACTCCAACAAGAGAATTTTGACATTCAATGACACCACCGTCATGAATCCCCACTATCAATCCTGGAGGTTACCATCGAACTGAACTTAATATGGAAGAACAAATAAGAACTGCAGCTACAAAAGCAGATAAGAAGCTCAGAATCCTGCAGTAATTCACCTCCAGACTCTCCAAAGCCTGTCCACCATCAGCAAGGCACAAGTCAAAACGTGAGATGGAAAGATCTCCACTTGCTTGGATGAGTGCAGCTCCAATAACACTCAAAAAGCCAGACATTGTCCTGGCCGAAGCAGCACCTTGATTGGCACTGCATCTCCAAACATTTTGTCCTTTCGCCACCGACTCTCAGTATCTGTACTGTGCATCATCTACAAATTGCACTGCAGAAATTCACCAAAGATCTTCAGACAACACCTTCTAAACTAACAACCACAACCATCCAGAAGGGCAAGGGCAGCAGATAAATGGAAATACCACTGCCTGCAAGCTCCCTTTCCAGCCACTCACCACCCTGAATCACAAATAGACTACCATTCAGTGTCACAGGGTCAAACTTCTGGAATTCCCTCCCTAATGGTATTGTGGATGTACCAACGCCAAACTGACTGCAGAAGTTCAAATTCATGCTTCTCAAGAAAATCTTGGGACAAGCACGAAATGCTGAACCATTCAGCTACAGCCCACATTCCAAAAATTAACCTAGAAATATCCAAACAGGTTGATTAACAATGTTTGACTTTGATGTGACAACAAATCTTGTGACAGTGGGAGTGTCCCTACCTCTGGATCAGAACTTCCAAGTTTTTGTCTTGCTTGCCCCAAAGTCTTGTCAGAACATGCCCGAACAGACTGATTAAAATAATGCCGAACAGACTGATTAAAATAACTACTTAGGATGTGTGTATAAGAACTCCTGTGGCACATCGGCCTATCCTTGGCCTCGAGGGTCTGGGTTCAAGTACCACCAGAACTAGAGGTGTGCCATAACATGTCTGAACTGGTTGGTTGAAAATAATTCATTATGTCTAACTTAGATGTGTACACAAAGAGCCAGTGTTGGGGATTGTTTAGAATAAAGGTGCAAAAATGTGGCAAGTAGAAACCAGCCTCTGTCAAAGCTTTCTAGTCTGTATGTTTATTCACCCATTGGGTTTGGAGTTCCACAAACAGTTGCCAGGTACTCAGTAAATGTTCTGTTCAGTGACAATCTTGTACTCATTTCTGCATTCACTGAGATTGTATCACTCAAAGAACTGAAATAATTGCATGATTGACAAGAATTAATTAATAATGAAACCTGAATAATTCAATGCTACTGAAGTGGTGAAATTTGAATTGCTTTATTTTTCTTTTAGCTTTATGTGCTTAGTTCAAATAAAAACTTCAGTGACAGCAGAAATCCACTTCAACCTTGTAGAAAACAAATAAAACCGAGCAGATAGAACTTTTAAGTAAATGAGATTTGCAAAGACTGTAACGATAAATTTTGATTCATATTTGAAGTTAAAATTTGATCCGATTTGAACTTCGTCAGAACCAAAAAAACTAAACATTCTGCACATAATGTAACACTGGCAGTGAACTAGGTTACTTATAATTCTGTAAGAAAGCTTTCAACTATTTTTCAAACCTTAAAAATAATATGGAAGTTTACTATCGGAATAGCTTAAGTTAATAAATCATCCAGTTTGAAAACTCTTCGACCTGAAACCTGTTTCACTCTCCACAGATGCTGACTGCAACTTGTAGCTTTTACACTTGCAGCTTCTTTCATAATGTGTTTCCCGAGATCCCAAATACATATTAAAAATTACAAAAATAAAGATGCCCTGCTTAGGTCGAAGATTCAAAAGCCTGAAATTTAACTCTGTTTCTTTAGCCCAAGAAATCACCAAACATGTGAGATGATTCCAGGATTTATTTTGTATTTCGAATAGTTGTTTTTTGAAAACAATTTTATTTAAAATTACCTCATCAAATTCTTCTGTCATCTTGCGAATTATCTCAGAATTTTGCATGTGACGGAACATATCAGCAGTTACTACACCTGCCAATCAAGAACAGTTGATGAATGAATACAAGACAGACCATAGAAAACAGGGAAGAGAGAAAAAAATTCTCATTCTTGTGCATACAAACATACCACAATGTGACTCTGGCCACCAGTCTTAGATTGCTTGTCAACATAATTCTGAACATAATCTGAACATTTTAGAAAATTTGGCCGTTAAGGACATCATACCTTATGTCCGATACATTATTTAAACATCTGACAGCACAAGCTGTCACATATCTCCTCAGATGCCATCTGACCTGCTGTGCTTTCTTTAGTGCCATACTTGGTATACTCAGCTTTTAAAAAAAGATTGGAAATCAAGCATCAAACTGGTTCATTCTTCAGGAAACCAGTCTACCAGCGTTCATTTGCCAGCCAATCATCACAGGCTTCTCAGATCACTAAAACATTGTTTTTCTTTTCACTGGAATTCTGAAAATTATCTTGCAGAGTCTTGCAGTTAGTGCAAAATGAAAAATTTGACAATTTATGTCTTTTATCAACAAACTCTGAATTTTGGCTGGGACACAACATTATCAAGGTTACTGGAAATACTAGGTCAACAACCTACCTTTGCAGCCCGAACACTGAATAAAAAAATTTATAAGATCCAGAAGTGCAGTATCCCGGTCATGCTTGTAGGATTCAATCCAGTCATCTACAACAGTCTACAAAGCAGAAGAGAAAAGCAAACAAACAATCAGGACTACAAAAGTACTGTTTAAAATAGAATGAGCTTATACCTTGCAATCATGATATTCTTACGAAAAGCAAAAAATTGAGAGGTGAGACCTAAGACTGGTAGGGGTGAGATGAAATGAAAGAATAGAATAATAGGAAAGCAAAAGGAGTGGTATGACAGCATGTAGAAGGGAGAAGTCAACGCAGCACAAGCAGGGAAGAGCACAGGAAGTGGCCTTGTGGGAATATCTGCACCCTGCAACAAGTGGAATGTGAGCCTATCCTTGCCTGTCATCAGTTTTAGCACTAAGCCAGCCTAGTAATGCCAGATGAGCCTGAATCAATTCATGCCACAAGTCACCGTTATTGTAATGAAAGGTTGCTGTATTCACTGTCATGAACTTGTCAGCAATGAACAGAAAAATCGAAATTAAAGTAGCTCATTAAAACCCATGAGTTGCAGCTCCTTAAAGCATTATAGTTTGGTATTTGTACATAAAGTGGCAAGTAAAACTGACATGCTGCAACTCCTTTCGTATGGTTGTCTTACTCATTTGGTTTACAATGATACTTTGTGAACAAGTAGTATGTTAGACAGCATGCAAGATACGAGATAGTTCCATAAAATTTATACGGAGTCTTACTCCTGCACTGCAAAACAATTTATTTTCTTGACCACTCATTCTTATAATCTTTACCTGCATTGCACTCTTGCCCAATTTCACAACCTCAAATAGCATCATGTTTTCCACTCCCCCATTCTGTTGGTGATGTCCATTCATCCGGTTCATGCCTGTTGCAGATTTTCCACCATTTCCACTCTTTCCTTTCTCTCCAGAAAGTTTTTTTACTTTTTTATTTGACTAAAATAAAAAAGATTTTAAAACAATATATTTTACAGTATCACCACATGAAAGAAATGTAATCTTATCATTGCACCGAACACATCACTAATCAGTAGTTAAAATTTGTTGCATCCTTCAAAGTCAAGTTGCTATTACTGGGATCATCATTGATTAATTTAAAAAAAAAACACATACACTCCTAACTGGGTAGAATGAAAGCATCACTAACTGCACTTGTTGGTTGTAACTTATGCAGAGATTTTCATTAAGGGTGGCAACTTCACCTGTTTGGGATATTAACAATCCAGCATTGAGCAATGAAATGATTTTTGATGTCACAATGATGAGAGTTTCAATTTCTTTTATTTATTTCGAGAATTCCTCAAAAATTGTTCTTTGTGATGAGGCATCAGTGAGTGAGAGAGAATCACTCTGTCTTCATTTAGCCCTGTTTAACTCGCAATGTCCGTCACATAGACCCATATAGGTATTTACACAAACAAAATTTCAGTGTATTCAGCCATGTTGTAAGTTGACACATTTTCATCCAGACATAATTCCAATAGCATTTTTCCAGTATTTAAGACAATCAGGTATCTTGTTGATTTATCACTTCTGAACCCAGTAGGAGGCTAACTGTAGTTCTGTCCTACCTATGTTTCTCTGAAAACATAGGCACTGCATGCTCTTGGTGTCAGCCAGTCAGCCCTCTGAATCATTTGACATAATCATAATGAGATGTTAGATCAGTTATCTCTTATCCACGATATTCCCATTACCTTTTATGCCTTTGCTAACTAGAAATGTATAAATCTATACTTTGAACATTGATAGAATACAGCACAAAATCAGCACAGGCTATTGATCCTGAGAGATTTGAATCAAGGAATAGTGAGTTTGCAAATGTGTAAATAAGTCAGTGGGCCAAATTTGGGGAGAAGCAGTTTACAGCAAACTGTCAACATACATCATTGCCCTCTGGAACGGACAACTTCATTATATTGGACACAGGTCGGGTTATGGCAATAGCCTGAGTGTTCTGTTTGTGTTTTGAGGCTTTGACAGAAGATTCCCATCCTTGGCCGCTGACAGCAAAATCTCACCACTTCATACACTCAGTATTCAAATGTACAAGTGACACAAAACAGTCACAGTAAGCTCTAAATTGGCACTTTATACTACTAAAGGGCACAGATTACAGGCAGAACTATGGAACAGAAGAAGTTCAGTGAAGTGAAGCAAATGGTCAAGTGCATTCGATGTGAGAAAGATAAACTGAAATTTTTGTTTACTTGGTAAGACACAAGGGACTGTGAACTAAGTCCTGTGCTCGTGGACAGAAATCAGCAATTGTGCACACCTACATAATGAAATATTGACCTTTATTTTTGGGGGATGAGGAATGCAAACGTCAAGTCGGAAGTGAAATAGCAGTTACACAGAGATTTAACCATATCCCTTCAGTTCAGTTTGAATGCCAAACATCAAAGATAAGTTGACCTTGGATTAGTACAATGCAGATTTTTCAGAATTATATTACTTTGGATACTTGGGTGCTTTAGGTTCAGTTCGCAAGGGTTAGGGGAAATTGTCATCACATTTACAGAATGCAATGAAATTGCTTTCCCAGTTCCACAACGTTTTTCTGTGTTTTTTACATAAACAAAAGTACACTGGAAAATACAAATAGGGAAGTGAAATTTCACAAAAAAAAAGTTGTCATGAGTACCCTCGTGGCTATGGTTTTGCTTGGAATACGTAGAACCTTATCCGCTCCAGTCCTACTTAGGCCTCCTCTAGCATCTCTTTTCCCATAACACTGATGACCACATTAGTGACATTTCCCATCCTTGCACTGAGCTGCAAAGTAACATCTTCCAACCTTCATTTTTCTCTCAGCTCCCATGGTCCATCTTGGACTCCTCCTGTCTCTTCCTTGACCCATCTGTGAGATAGGTTCTAACCTGTTTTTACTACAAGCTCATTGTCAAAGTACTTGTCAGAGTCAATGTTTCCTTCTGCCCAGATTGCTCCAAGAACTCCATTCTGTACACGCAGTTTTTCTATCTCAATTGCACATGTTCAGATAATAAAACCTACCATATAAATGCTTCTGGTAAGTTTTCCTTGTTTCTCAATCGACTTCTAGCCAACTCACATTTGTCAGGGCCCTCAACCAAGTCTGTTCTTGGTCATGTGCCTCTTCTCTGTGCTTCCGCTCCCTCCAAAACCCACAATATAGGCCTCTTGTTCTCACTTTCCCACCCAAGACCATCATTACCAAATGAATCATCTGTCATTTCCACCACTGTCAACATTGTCACCAACCAAATGTCTCCTTCCCTTCACTCTAAATATTCTGACAGAACCATTTCATTTAAATATCTTGGCACAATCATAGAAACTCTCCTCATCCACTCCCTTTTCTGTAGCATCTTTCCATGCAAGGACAGCAGGTATAACATCTGTTGCCTCTCCCCTTCTCATTGTCTAAAACTCGAAAGACTCATGCAACTGAAATGTATAATTCAGTTAACTTAAAAAGCTTCATTCACTGCTTATGATGTGGGCTCCTCCACACTGGGGAGATGAAATAGACAGGGAGATGGATGTGTGAACACCTTCATTCAGTCCACCATAAAAAAATCTCTCATCTCTTGTCATTTTAATTCTGCATGCTGCTCCAACTTAGATTTCACACAATCTTGGACTGATTATAACATAGAAAGCTAGTCATGACTGTGACAGTTCTCTGGCCTTTCCCACCTTTTCCTGGTAATTCTTCTATTTTTGCTTCAGCTAATTATCCAGTTCTCTTTGGAAGGTCTCAAATAAATCTGCTACCACCAGACCCTGAAAAGAGCATTCCAATGCCAAACACGCACTGTCAGCAGTGGTTCTTTTCAGTGTCGAGGTTCACCATCTGTGATTTGCCAATAGGAACAGTTTTTCATTACCTACCCTGCCCAAATCTCTCAATTTTGAAAACAAACACTGACCACTATTCTTGGTTTCTTGTCACTCAGCCAACTTTATACCCATGCTGCAATCGTCCTATTTCATGGCCTTCAACTTCGCTGATTTGCGAGTTTTATGGTACTTCTTCAACCAAAAACCCATCAACCACATGACCCTGACAAAGTGGCCTTCTTCAAAAGAGGAGTTAAACATGATTTTCTATTGGTATCTCTGTGCTGCCTTCTTTAATTACTGCACTATCCATGTGGCTGTTAATTTTGTCCAAAGCTTTCTAAAAGCTTTTCCACTGCTTACATAACAATAGCTGAACTGCAGTTGCTGAGTTCAGTTTGACAATTCTTGTGGACACGAGTATAACATTTGCAGTCATCTCCAATTCTGGCACTGCCTTTGATCTCAAAGATTGAGAAATTTGGTCTGCTCCTCAGCAATTTACACCTTTACATTTTCCAGTATCCATAAAAGTAATTAACCAATTCCTGGTGATTTATCAGGGTGATTTAAGCATAATTATACTATCAAACAAAAAAATGCTAGGTACATGCTAGAAGTCAAACAAAAACAGAAATTACATGATCTCAGCAGGTCTGACTCATCTGTCAACAGTCTTAAGAGTCAGAATCATACAGCACAGAAAAAGACCCTTTGATCCAATAAGTCCATGCCAAACAATCCCAAACTCAACTTGGCCTACCTATCTGCTCCTGGCCCATATCCCTCCCAACCCTAATCTATTCATGGACCTATTCAAATGCCTTTAAACATTCTAGTTGTGCCCTCATCCACCACTTTCTTAGGAAGTTCATGAACCACCCTCTGTGTAAAAGATTTGCTTATTTCTTTTTAAAATTTTTCCTCTCTCACCTTAAAAATGTGTCCCAGTCTTCAAATCCCTCATCCTCGGGAAAAGAAAACAATCAACCTTATCTATACCCTTCATGATTTTATAAACTTTTATAAAGGTCACCCTTCAACGTCCTACACTCCTGTCAAAAAAGTTCTGGCCTATCCAACCTATTTTTAGAACTCAAACTTTCCATACCCACAAATATCCTAGTTAATCTCTTCTGAGCTCTCTCCAACTTAATAATATCCTTCCTTTATCTACACAACCAGAAATGGAGACAGTACTCCAGAAGAGGCCTCATCAATGTACTACACAACCTCAATATGACTTCCCAACTCCTATACTCCCAAGGACTGAACAATGAAGGCAAGTGTGTTCAACACCTTTTTATCTGCACTGTCATTATATGACATAAACTTCAAAGAATCAGTGTTAATGTTTCGGATCCAGTGGCCCTTCTTCAGAACGTATCCAACATCTCAATGACTTCTTAGGTCATAAAGTGTCACAACGACCTCTTCTTCCACTACGACTTGGTCTGCAATTTCTTCCTTGGTAAAGGCAGATACAAAATGCTCGTTTGGTACCTCTACTTGCAAGCATATATGTTCTTTTTAGACCCTCATTGCTCCATTTCGACTTATGCCACCTGATTACTATGTGCATATCTTGATGAAGCTTTTGGATTCAGGTATATGCTCTTTCTTTTTATTTTCATTCCAAACAGCCTGGCCCTCAGTTGCATTATCTACCTGACAACTGTCAAATGCCCATTTTTGGTTTTTTTCCACTCTCACTCTCTATAAACAGGGAGCTTTGGATTTATTTGTCCTACTGTTCATTCCCTACCAAATGCCAAAGAGCAATCTCCTCTTTGAAGGCAGCTCATTGAAGCTCATTGCCTTGTTACAGTTTTACTCGCTGTACTTGATAACAATTTACCAGGGTCAGATGTGTTCTCAGCAAAATTTGTCTTTCCTGACTTAAATATTCTTAGTCTGGATTGCATCTAGTCCTTTTCCATTGTTAAGCTAAATCTTAGCATAGTAGCCTGGATATTGTTGCCCTCTAAATGATTCCGACTGAGAAATGATCCACCTCATGTCCCAGAACCAGATTCAGCAGTACATATTTCCTCACTGGATTAGAAAGATAAAGATCTAGGAAGCGTTCCTCAACATACTTCAAACCTCTTTGCCCCTTGCACTATCATTGCCCCAGTGTACAGTAGAATAAGTGAAATACTCCCCCATCATATTTGCCCAACAAGGACCAAGCAATGGTCATCTCCAATAAAAGAGAACCTAACTATTGCCCCCTTAACATTCAATGGCACTACTGCCACTGAATACCCAATATCAATTCTCGTCAGTGGTAATGCCGAGGAAACGGAATTAAACCAGCCATACAAATATTGTGGCTACAACAGCAGGTCAAAGACTAGGAATTCTATGGTGAGTAACTCACCTCCAAATTCCTCAAAACTTGTCCACCATCTTCAAGGCACAAGTCAGAAGTATAACGGAATACTTTCCACAAGTATAAGTGGGTCCAGCTCCAACAAAACTCAAGAAAGTCAATGCACTGCAGGACAAAGTTTGCTACTTGATTGGAACCATATCACTATCTTTAATATTCATTCCCTCCATCACTGATGCACAGTGACAATACTACGTAACATGCACAAGCTGTACTGCAGCAACTGATCCAGGCTCCTTTGACAGAATCATCCAATACAGTGACCTTGACCAACTAGAATGACAAGGGTGTTAACATCTGCAAAATCCCCAACAATATCTGCAAGATCACCTCTATGCCATATATCATCCTGACTTGGAAATATATTGCACGACAGAAATTCAGCATGTATGTCCATGGGACAGCATGTGTGTCCATTTACCACCTGCAAGTTGCCCTCCAAGCCATTCATCACCCTTCCTTCACTGTTGCTGGATCAAAATCATGGAACTCCCTCACTAACAAACCGATAGCACATGGGTTGCAGCGGTTGAAAAGGAGCTCACCACCATCTTCTCAAAGGCAACTAGAGATGGCCAGAAGACCATAAGACATAGGAGTGGAAGTAAGGCCATTCGGCCCATCGAGTCCACCCTGCCATTCAATCGTGGCTGATGGGCATTTCAACTCCACTTACCCACATTCTCCCCGTAGCCCTTAATTCCTCGTGACACCAAGAATCTATCAATCTCTGCCTTGAAGACATTTAGCAGCGGGCCTCCAATGTACTCTGCGGCAATGAATTCCACAGGCCCACCACACTCTGGCTGAAGAAGTGTCTCCGCATTTCTGTTCTGAATTTACCCCCTCCAATTCTAAGGCTGTGTCCACGGGTCCTAGTCTCCTCGCCTAACGGAAACAATTTCCTAGCATCCACTCTTTCCAAGCCATGTATTATTTTGTAAGTTTCTATTAAGTCTCCACTTAATCTTCTAAACTCCAATGAATACAATCCCAGGATCCACAGCCGTTCCTCGTATGTTAGACCAACCATTCCAGGGATCATCCGTGTGAATCTCTGCTGGACATGCTCCAGTGCCAGTATATCCTTCCTGAAGTGTGGGGACCAAAACTGGACACAGTACTCCAAATGGGGCCTAACCAGAGCTTGATAAAGTCTCAGCAGCTCAACGGTGCTTTTATATTCCAACCCTCTTGAGATAAATGACAACAGTTCATTCGCTTTCTTAATCACGGACTCAACCTGCATGTTTACCTTTAGACAATCCTCGACTAGCATTCCCAGATCCCTTTGTACTTTGACTTTCCTGATTTTTTCACCATTTAGAAAAGTAGTCTATGCTTTTATTCTTTTTGCCAAAGTGCAAGACCTCGCATTTGCTCACATTGAATTCCATCAGCCATTTCCTGGACCACTCTCCCAAACTGTCTAGATCCTTCTGTAGCCTCCCCACTTCCTCAGTACTACCTGCCTGTCCACCTAACTTTGTATCATCGGCAAACTTCGCTAGAATGCCCCCAGCTCCTTCATCCAGATCATTAATATATAACATGAACAACTGCGGCCCCAACACTGAACCTTGCGGGACACCGCTTGTCACCGGCTGCCATTCCGAAAAAGAACCTTTTATCCCAATTCTCTACCTTCTGTCAGACAGCCAATCCTCAATCCATATCAGTAGCTCACCTCGAACACCATGGGCCCTCACCTTGCTTAGCAGCCTCCCGTGTGGCACCTAATCAAAGGCCTTTTGGAAGTCTAGATAGATCACATCCACTGGGTTTCCCTGGTCTAACCTACTTGTCACCTCTTCAAAGAATTCCAACAGGTTTGTCAGACCTGACCTCCCCTGACTAAATCCATGTTGGCTTGTTCTAATCAGACTCTGCTCTTCCAAGAATTTAGAAACCTCATCCTTAATGATGGATTCTAGAATTTTACCAACAACCGAGGTTAGGCTAATTGGCCTATAATTTTCCATCTTTTGTCTTGATCCTTTCTTGAACAAAGGGGTTACAACAACGATCTTCTAATCATCCGGGACTTTCCATGACTCCAGTGACTTTAGAAAGATCTCAACCAATGCCTCCGCTATTTCCTCAGCCACCATTGACACAAAGTATTTGTTAAGTTCTGCAATTTCCTTATCTCCCATCACTAGGCTTCCAGCATCAGTTTGAAGTGGCCCAACGTCTACTTTTGCCTGTCGTTTGTTTCTTATGTATTGAAAGAAACTTTTACTAACATGTATAATATTGCTGGCTAGCCTACCTTGTTATTTGATCCTCTCCTTCCTTATTACTCTCTGTTATCCTCTGTTTGTTTTTGTAGCCTTCCCAATCTTCTGATTTCCCACTGTTCTTGGCCACTTCATAGGATCTCTCTTTTTCTTTCATACATTTCCTGACTTCCTTTGTCAGCCATGGCTATCTAATCCCTCCCTGGTTAATTTTTCTTTTCTTGGGGATGAACCTCTGTACAGTGTCCTCAATTATACCCACAAACTCCTGCCACTTTTGCTCTACTGTCTTCCCTGCTAGGCTCTGCTTCCAATCTATTTTTGTCAGTTTCTCTCTCATGCCCTCATAATTACCTTTGTTTAACTGTAACACCATTACATCCGATTTTGCCTTCTCTCTTTCAAACTGCGGACTGAACTCTATCATATTATGATCGCTGCTTCCTAAGGGTTCCCTTACTTTAAGATCTTTTTAAGATCTGGTTCATTACAAAGCACTAGGTCCAGAATAGCCTGCTCCCCTGTGGGCTCCATGACAAGCTGTTCCAAAAAGCCATCCTGTAAGCATTCCAAGAATTCCCTTTCTTTGGATCCACTGGCAACATTATTTACCCAGTCCACCTTCTTATTGAAGTCTCCCATGATCACCATGACCTTGCCTTTTTGACATGCCTTCTCTATTTCCCGGTACATGTTGCGCCCCTGGGTCTTGACCACTGTTAGGAGGTCTGTACATAACTCTCATTACGGCAAATAAATCTTCGCCCAACCGACAGTGCCTGCATCCCATAAATGAATAGAAAATAAAATTCCTTCACTGCTGCTGGCTCAAAATCCTGGAACTCCCTTTCTAATAACACTGTGGGTGTACCTAAATTCCAAAGAGTACTCCTGCAAAGAGTTCTGATGTTGTGGAGTGAGCACGTCTATTAACAGGCTAGGCACAAGAGGGCTTTTGCCCGAAACGTCGATTTTACTGCTCCTCGGATGCTGCCTGAACATCTGTGTTTTTCCAGCACCACTCTAATCTAGGCACAAGATACTCAACCACACAGATATGTTCAGCAGAGCCTGCTGCTGCCTAACTTAATTAAACCATATTACTATTAGAGCAGAAATAATCCATTCAGCCCACTATTAGCTTCACCTCAACCACCCTCTTTTGCAAGCAAATCCACAGCCCTCAGAAAAGAAAGCCCTCCTCATCTCCACCTTAAATATGTGACCGCATAATCTGAGATTACGTGCATTGGTCAGAGACTATCCCACAAGGAGGCGCAACCTTTCCACATCTACCCTGTCAAGTCCCTTCAGAATCTTTTGTGTTTCAGTAAGGTTACCTCTAATTCGTCGAAATGTAAACAAGTACAGACCCAGCCAATACAATCACTCATCAGATCGTTCATCCATACCTGGCACCAGACTTCTGAAGACTGCTACAGCAAAACGCTCCAGATACAATCACCTCTAAACTGGACACTTTACAGCTTTCCAGACTCAGCACAAAGTTCAACAATTTTCGATCATAACATGAGCTCTATTTTGTTCATGGGATCAAAAATATGTATCACTAATGCCAGAGCAAACAGCTTTACACAAGCAAAAGATGCCAACAGCATCTTTAAAAAGACAGGATATGACATTATGCACATTTTATTCCAAAATTTCACAAAATCTAGTTTACAAATTGACAAAAAAAATTTAGTGCATTTTACCTTTGTCAGATTGTAAGATTTTCCATCAAAGTCTTCAAAATCAGTATCAGAGGAGAAAGGTGTTTCAGTCTCCCTGTGGAGGAATTTAAATTGATGATTAGAATTGAGTTGATCCTTACAAGCAAGTATTTGCCAATTAAAAAGTGGCAACATAAAAAACTAAAACCAAATTAGCATAACACGTAATCACTAAGAAAATGTTTGATTGTGCATGATATATATACAATAGAACACTTAATAAAGATGAATGCTGTGTATAGTGTAATTAAATAAAATAGGACAACAATCCACAGAACAGAAACATTCCTGCACCCAAGATCCACTTGAGGTAGTTTGTCAAGTGTTTTATTCACAGAACACAAAATAAAAGTAGAAGACCACTCAGTCTGTTGTGGTTCTGTTCGCCGAGCTGGAAGTTTTTGTTGCAAAAGTTTCGTCCCCTGGCTAGGGGACATCATCAGTGCTCTGGAGCCTCCTGCAAAGCGCTTCTTTGATGTTTCTTCCGGTATTTATAGTGGTCTGTCCTTGCCGCTTCCGGGTGTCAGTTTCAGCTGTCCGCTGTAGTGCTTGGTATATTGGGTCCAGGTCGATGTGTTTGTTGATGGAGTTTGTGGATGAATGCCATGCCTCTAGGAATTCCCTGGCTGTTCTCTGTCTGGCTTGCCCTATGATAGTAGTGTTTTCCCAGTCGAATTCATGTTGCTTGTTGTCTGAGTGTGTGGCTACTAGGGATAGCTGGTCGTGTCGTTTCGTGGCTAGTTGATGTTCATGTATGCGGATTGTTAGCTGTCTTCCTGTTTGTCCTATATAGTGTTTTGTGCAGTCCTTGCATGGTATTTTGTAAAAAGAACAAAGGAGCCAATACCCAACATGAGCAAAACTAATGTAGTTTACAAAATACCATGCAAGGACTGCACAAAACACTATATAGGACAAACAGGAAGACAGCTAACAATCCGCATACATGAACATCAACTAGCCACGAAACGACACGACCAGCTATCCCTAGTAGCCACACACTCAGACAACAAGCAACATGAATTCGACTGGGAAAACACTACTATCATAGGGCAAGCCAGACAGAGAACAGCCAGGGAATTCCTAGAGGCATGGCATTCATCCACAAACTCCATCAACAAACACATCGACCTGGACCCAATATACCAAGCACTACAGTGGACAGCTGAAACTGACACCCGGAAGCGGCAAGGACAGACCACTATAAATACCGGAAGAAACATCAAAGCAGCGCTTCGCAGGAGGCTCCAGAGCACTGATGTCTCCTAGCCAGGGGACGAAACGTTTACAACAAAAACTTCCAGCTCGGCAAACAGAACCACAACAATGAGCACCCGAGCTACAAATCTTCGCACAAACCTTGACCACTCAGTCTTTTGAGCCTGCTCCGCCATTCAATATGATCATGGTTGATCATACAACTCAGGACCTGTTCCCACTTCCTCCCATACCTTTTGATCTCTTCAGCTCTAAGAACTTTTTCTAACTCCTTCTTGAAAACATTCAATGCTTTGGCTTCCAATTGCTTTATGCAGGGAATTCCACAGGTTTACTACTCTCTGGGTGAAGAAAGATTCCCTCATCGCAGTCTTAAATGACCTACCATGCATCTTAAACTAAGACTCCTGGTTCTGGACTAACCTGTCATGACAAGCATCTGTCCTGCATCTACCCCCATCTCATCCTGTTAATATTTTGCAGGTTTCTATGAGAAACTCTCATTCTTCTACTCCAGTGAATATTGTCCTAATTGATCCAGTCTCACTTCATACCGCAACACTGCCATTCCAGCAATCACTCGGAAATTTTGTTGTACTCTCTCCATAGCCAAAACATCCTTCTTCAGATAAGGAGACAAAACATACAGACAATTAACACCACAAATTGTTAAATTTCCAGAAAGAAAACAGGAGGTTGTATGGGAAATGGGACCTGCTGCATGGAAGCCACAGGCAAATGTTAAATCTACATTTGCATGAGAGGGGACAACTTCAAAGCTTCAAAACAACACAGAACTTGGCAGAATTGTAAATTGAGTAAAGTTCAGAATTTGATTACTACATTGACAAAATGGCAGAGTGGACTGATAGGCAGCAGATGAAGTAAAATGTAGGGAAGTATGAAATGCTGTATTTTCATACAGAGATCTTGGAGAGACAGTATAAATAGCACAATTCTGAAGGGTGCATAGGAGCACAGATACCTGGGGACATTTATATACATAACTCAGATAAAAAGAGTTGCTAATAAAACATACAGTATTCTAGGTTTCTTAAATAGGAACACAGAGTACAATGGTAGGGAGGTTAAGATAAATAATATTGCACACTGGTTAGAACTCAGCTGGAGCACATCATACAGCTCTGGACATAAGAGGACGTGAATGAATTGTAGAAAAGGACAGAAAAGGTTTGAGAATGGTTTCAGGGGTGAGATACTTCAACTATGAGGAAAGACAGAAACAGTCAGATAGATGGGTTAACTCCAGGAAAGGTAAGAGAGGCAGGCAGGAGTCTTTTGTGGCTATCACCATTTCAAACAAGTATGCTGTCTTGGAAAATGTAGGGGATGATGGACTCTCAGGAGAACACAGCATGAACAGCCAAGTTTCTGGTATCAAAACAGGCTCTGGTTTAATGAGGGGTACATCAGATTCCAAGCAATCGAATGTGATAGGGGACTGGAGTCAGAGGCACAGACAGATGTTTCTGCAGCCGGCAGCAAAAAATCAGAATGGGGTGTTGCCTCCCTGGTGCCAGGATCCAAGATTTCTTGGAGAGGGGGCAGAATGCTCTCAAAGGGGAGAGGGACCAGCAGGAGGTGATTGTACACATTGGAACCAATGACAAAGGAAGGGAAAAGGGCGAGATTCTGAAGGGACACTATAAAAAGTTAGGCAGGAATTTACAAAGGTGGTCCTGGAGGGTAGTAATATCTGGATTACTCCCGGTGCTACAAATCAGTGAGGGTAGGAATAGGAAGATAGAGCAGATAAATGCGTGGCTGAGGAGCTGGTGCAGTGGAGAAGGAATCACATTTTGGATCATTGGAATCTCTTCTGAGATAGAAGCAACCTGTACGAGGAGGACAGGTTGCATCTGAATTTGAACAGGACTAACATACTGGCAAGGAGATTTGCTGGAGATGCTCGTGAGGATTTAAACCAGTAAGGTGGGACCCAGGGAGAAAGAAATCAATCTGAGACTGTTACAGTTGAGAAAAGGAGCGATTCAAACAGGCGGAACGGAAGGAACAAAGCAGAGATCAAGGTAGGACTGACAAATTAAAATGCATTTACTTCATTGCAACAGGCCAAACAAGGAAGGCAGATGAGCTCACAGCATGGTTAGAAACATGGAATTGGGATATCATAACTATTACAAAAAGGTGGCTCAGGGATGGACATGATTGGCAGTTTCAGTTCCAAGACTGACAGTTCCACAATATAAATGCTATCAGAAGCATAGAAAAGGGTACAAGAGAAGAGGGGGAGTAGTGTTTTTGATAAGGGATAGCATTATGTCTGCACTTAGGGATGGTATTCTTGTCAATACATCCAGGGAACTTATTTGGGTGGAACTGAGAAATCTATTATAGACCCCCTCATCGTCAGAAGGAAATTGAGAAACAAATTTGTCAGGAGATTTCAGTTATCTGTAAGAATAATAGGGTGGTTATGGTAGGGGATTTTAACTTTCCAAACATAGACTGGGACTGCCATAGTATTAAGAGTTTAGATGGAGAGGAATTTGCAAAGTGTGTATAAATTTTTTTTCTGATTCAGCATTTCGATGTACCTACAAGAGAAGATACAAAACTTGACCTGCTCTTGGGAAATAAGGCAAGGCAGGTGACTGAAGTGCCAGTGGAGGAGCACTTTGGGGCCAGCGACCATAATTCTATTAGTATTAAAATAGTGATGGAAAAAGGCTAGACTGGACTTAAAAGTTTAAATTCTAAACTGAAGGACGTCTAATTTTGATAGTATTAGGCCAAAACTTTCAAAAGCTGATTGGGGACAGAGGTAAAGAGTTCTCAGGTAAAGGGACAGCTAGAAAATTGGGAAGCCGTCAAAACTGAGCTAACGAGAGTCCAGACACAGTATATTCCTATTAGGGTGAAAGGAATGGCTGGTAGGTGTAGAGAATACTGGATGACAAGAAAAATTGAGGTTTTGGTTAAGAAAAAGAAAGAATCATATGTCAGGCATCAGAATGTTAAAAGATTAAATGGGACTATTTCTCTGGATATTAATGCAATATTAAAGGGTTAAACTATACTGAGTGAACATTTTTGCAAGTCGGTGGGGACAACAGTCAGGCAAGAATGCGAATGACCCCCAGCCCAATTAGACAGTCATTTGTTACTCCTCCTTTACTATTATCAAATTAAACTATTATTCAATCTCTTCCATTCAGAGAAGCCTTCGTAAGTCAGTCCGTGAAACTAGGTATGTCACACCTGCATTGTGTTAGGGTATCACTGAGTCAGGAAGTCATCTGCATAATGATTCCCCAGGATTAGAGCATTAGCATTATCTCACAGGATGATCTTATCCTACCATTGCACCTGGGGGAGCCTTTGACGGTGAATAACTGGGGGTTGTCATGAGTGGCATGCGACTGTGGGGGAGTGGCCAGAGCATCTGTAGTATTGCCATATGACTTGTATAAAGGGGATGCATTTTCTTTGTTCAGGGCTTCTTTTGACTCAACCTTGCACGCCTGCAAGGAGGGGTGGACGAGTCACCTAGCTTATACAAGTTTTAATGAACATTAGCTGTTTGCAGAAGTTGGTGTGAGCGAATTGCATGTCGTGCAAAACCTCAGAAAAAGAACCTCAGTATAGAAGCAGGGATTGAAGAGTATAAAGGCAGTGGGAGCGTACCTAAGAGGGAAATCACGAGGGCAAAAAGTAGACATGAGATAGCTTTGGCAAATACAGCTAAGCAGATTCCAAATGGAATTTATAAATATATTAAAGGACAAAAGGGGAATGAGGGAGGAAGTCCAGAACTAGATGGTATAGGTTTAGGGTGAGGGGGTGGATAGATATGAAAGGGGCAACTTTTTCACACAGAGGATGATGCATGTATGGAATGAGCTGCCAGAGGAAGTGGTGGAGGCTCATACGATTACAACATTTAAAAGGCACCTGGATATGTATATGAATCGGAAGGGTTGACAGGGATATGAGCCAAGTGCTAGCAAATGGGAATAGATTAGGTTGGGATATCTGGTCAGCATGAACAAGTTGGACCAAAAGATCTGTTCTCACATTGTACTTCGCTTTGACTCTATTTGCAGAGTTGAGACTGTTTTGTTTGGAGAGTCAGAGTCGTAGAGCATTTAAGAGGCATTTGGATGTGTAAATGAATAGGAAGGGTTTGGAGGGATGTGGACCAGGTGCTGGCAGGTGGGACTAGATTGGGTTGGGATATCTGAGAAGGCAAGGTAATTTGATGGAAGTTTTCAAAATCATAAGGAGCTTTGACATTGTGGGTAGAAAGAAAATTGTTCCACTCATAAGGTTTAAGAACCAAGTCGCATAGTTTTAAAGAATTTGCGAAAGCAGCAAATGCCAGGTGACAAGAATCATTTTCCACACAGCAAATAGTTAGCGTATGGAATGCATCATCTCGAAATATGTTGGAGGCAGGTTCAAATAAGCACTGAAGAGGGCAATGGATTATAAGCTAAAGAGATTATCAATTATGATCTTCTTTAATGACTGGAACAGGTTTGAAGGGCCAAATAGCTGATGTCTGATCCTATTCATGTGCATGTAATATACATTATCTGAAGATACAAGACATCTTGTTCAATAATTCAAGATGAAGGATTAAGTACCTTTTAATCCACGCAAAAAAAAAAGTTAAAGGCTATTATGGCACAATTACCAACAGTTGTAGCAAACAAAAGGAACAAGATTTACAAGTACTTGAAAGAAATGAAGGTTACGTTCTGTACAGGACACAGCTGACTTGAAAAGTCAAGTCCCAATCATGGCACAACTTTTCTTGCAGCCATGGGAACAGACAAATTATCTGGATCCAAAGCATAGCAGAGCAGTCAAAAAATAAATTTCAGGACATGGTTTAAATGCATCAAAATACTGAGTTTTTTATTTATCACCAAAACTTTTTCATTGTTTGAAGTAAGTCGCCTTCTCATATTTGTATGTCTGACATTGTCAAGAGCTGGGAAAGTAATGGAGAACAGCAAATTCACTGAATTAGTAATCTTGAGGTCCAGAATAATGCTGCGAGGTATGTGTTCAAATTCTATGATGTTGAAATTCAAATTTAATTCATAAATCTGCAATCAAAAGCTGGTGTAATGATGACCATGAATCCAATATAGATTGCTGTAAAAATGTTATCAGCTTTATGATTATGCTCCAGGGAAGAAAATCTACTTCGTCTGGCTTCTGTGAGATTCCAGACCAACAACTATGTGGTTGATTCAAAAATGTCCTTTAAAATGGTCTAATGAAGTCCTTCGTTGGATCAAAACCACTGACAAAGTCAAAGAAAAAGAATGCCTAACAGCAGCAGGTACACCACCAAGTTCAAGAAAGGCAGCTCCATCACAACCACATCGTCTTCCCAAGGGTGATTCGGGATGGGCGGTAAAGGCCAGCCTTGATACACGCACACACCCCCAGAAACAATAAAAAACAAACTTCAACAAACTGCCAGATACTCTGCACAATAATCGAGTGTATCACAAACGTAACTACTACTGTGAACTGAACGACAGAAAACCTTTGTGCTTGACACAGTGCAGAGAGTATTTTTATCATCCATGTCAGAAAAGACAAAATTACAAAGCAGGTTTAAATTACTCAACATAAATAATGATTATGGCATAGAAAATTGGCTTTCATCAAGTAATGTTGGCATTTTGGAGCTTCCAACTATCAGGGTTTTGGTCTATTAACAGCATTGATTGCCACAAAAGCAAATTTGCGTACTTTACAGGATAGGTCTATTCCAATTACTAATAATTCTCTATGTGAAGGACTTCTTAATTCTCCTTACATCGAAAGTAGCCATAAGATATAGGAGCAGAAGTAGACCATCACTCATAAAGGGGTTATGCCCGAAACATCGATTCTCCTGCTCCTCTGATACTGCCTGACCGGCTGTGCTCATCCACATTCAAACAATCAAGTCTGCTTTAGCATTCAACATCATTTTGGCTGATCTGCTAATCCTGACCTTCATTTTCCACATCGCACTTGATTCCCTTAATGATTAAACGCGTCTCTCTCTCAGCCTTGAATACACTCAACGACCTAGACCCTACAGCCCTGGGTTACAAATTCTAGAGTCACTACCCTCTAAGAGGAGCAATTCCTCATCTCTGTCTCAAATGGCCAACTCTTTACTCAGATTACACCTTCTGACCTACATTGTCCCAGGTGGAGAAACAACAGATTCCCTACGATTTGGAAACAGGCCATTCAGACCAACAAGTCCACACCAACCCTTTGAAGAGTAATCCACCAAGACCCCTACCCGAGTACTCTCCACATCCCTAAAGACTATGGGCAATTTAGCATGGCCAATTCACCTAACCTGCACATCTTTGGACTAACCTCTCTTCAAATACTCTGTTAAGACCTGTAAGAATCTTAGTAATCTCTTAATAAATGGCTTCTTATTCCTCGAAACTCCAAGGAGTGGAGGTTCAATCGATTCAACCAGTTCTTAGAAGGCAGTTCCTCCACATCTGGTGTCAGCCTAGTGAAACTTCTCTGGAAAGGTCTCCAGTGCAAGCATATTAGTAAATTTATGGATGACCCCAAAATTAGCAGACTTTCAGATACCGAAGAGGACTGTCAAAGGATACAATGGAATGTAGACAGATTGCAGATTTAGGCAAAAATGTGGCTGAATCAGTTTAATCTGGACAAATGTGAAGCAGTGCATTTTGGAAGTCAAACTCAGGTGCATATTATACAATAACTGGCAGAACAATAAGGAGCACTTACATACAAAGGGATCTGGGCTTAAAGGACCACAGATTCCTCAAAGTGGCCACAGAGGGTGGATAAGATGGCCAAGAAGGCATAAAAGATTAGATTAGATTAGACTTACAGTGTGGAAACAGGCCCTTCGGCCCAACAAGTCCACACCGACCCGCCGAAGCGCAACCCACCCATACCCCTACATTTACCCCTTACCTAACACTACGGGCAATTTAGCTTGGCCAATTCACCTGACCCGCACATCTTTGGACTGTGGGAGGAAACCGGAGCACCCGGAGGAAACCCACGCAGACACGGGGAGAACGTGCAAACTCCACACAGTCAGTCGCCTGAGTCGGGAATTGAACCCGGGTCTACAGGCGCTGTGAGGCAGCAGTGCTAACCACTGTGCCACCGTGCCGCCCACATGGGGGCACTGGTTCTAAAAGTTAGTAAGTTATGTTACAGCTGTACTAAAACTCAGTTAAGCCACGTTTGAAACACTGTATTTTGTTCTGGTCGCTACACTATCACAAGGACGTGGACATTTTGGAGAGGATGCAGAGAAGGTTACTAGGATATTTCCTTGTCTGAAGGCTTTTATTGTGAGGTTGGATAAACTGAGACTGTTTCCATAGAAAGACAGAGGCTGGGGGGGGTGACCTGATCGAGGTCAACAAACTTATGAAGCATAGGTAGGATAGATCGTCAGATGCTTTTTGCCAGATAGAAGGGTCAACTACAAGACTGCGTAAGTTCAAGGTGAGAGGGGGAAAGTTTAGGGGAGAAGTGTGGGGAAAATTTTTCACACGAGGGTGGATGGGTGCCTGGAACACACTACCAGTGGAGGTGGTGGAAACAGGCAGGTTAGCAACAGAAAATGCATATCGTGATCGATACATGAATGAGAGGAGATCAGCGGGATGGAAACCATGCATGTGAAATAAGCAACGGGTCCAAAGGAGGAATAGGAATAGGAGTCAAAATCGACACAGGCTGGGTGGGCTAAAAGGTCCTATTCCTGTGCTATATTGTATTGAATTGAATTGTACTGTATCTTTCCTTCATTAAGGAAAAAATATTCATAGAATGTGAGAAGTGGTGTCTAAAAGTATTGCCTTGCATAGTTTTAACAATGCTTGCCTATTTTTATACTGCATTCCATTAAATTAAACTCTAACATTCCTTATGCCTTGCTTATTACCATCTGAACTTGCATGCCAGCTTTCTGTGACTTATGCATGAGGACTCCTAAATTCCTCTTTTCTGCAGCTTTCTTCATTTCAAACCTCCTCTATTATTCTTGCCAATGTGCAAAACTTCATCAGGATGTATATTGAGAATGATGTTATAGACGTTTATTAAATCATGAGGAGAATAGAGAAAGTGAAAGGCAGGTGTCTTTCCCTATGGTAATGAATTTGAAGACTATGGGTGTATTTTTAAGGTGAAAGCAGAAAGATTTAATAAAAAAGACAAAGCAATTTTTTTCTTTGACACCGTAGTTTGTGTGATGTAAACTTCCAGAGGAAGTGGCGAACGCAGGTACAGTTACAATATTTAGAAGTCATTCAGATAAGTGCATGAGTAAGAAATGTTTGGAGGGATGTGGGCCAAGTGTAAGGAGATGGGACTAGTTTAGTTTGGGATTATGGTCAGACCAAAGGGTCTGTTTCTATTCTGGGTGACCATGACTCTTCTTTGTTCCACCTGTTAAGTGACTGCACTCTCACAACTGATTAAATCCCTCTACAGTTTATTTGTGTCATCTTCATCACTTGCCTTCCCATTTATTTATATCACATGCAAACTTGGCTTTAGTATATTCACTTCCCACACCCAAGTATATTGTACATAAACAAGGCATCAGCATTGATCCCTGTGGCACATCAGTGACAAGATGCCATCCGAAAAATGCTTGTCATCCCAATTTGTTGTCTTCTGTAAGTCAGTCAATACTCTACCCATGCCAACACTCTTCTCCAAACACCATATGCTCTTGTCTTATTAAATAAGTGGCCTAATGTCTAATAACCTAGCAAGTGCCTTCTGGAAATCTCAATATATTCCATTCATTTCTTCCTTCCTGAAAGAATTCTGTTAACTTTCTAAGTTATAATTTCCCCTTCCGAAGGCCATGGCTGACACTACTTCATTATACAACGCATTTCTAAATATACTTTTACTTTGTATCATCGGCAGCGCCTAAACAAGGACTCTCTTCCACTTTTACTACTGGTAAGATAACCTTGATGTCAGACTGACATTCTTCTAACAACAAACATGAAGTTAACTAATCTATAATTAACCGTTTGAATAAAAAAAAGATATTATTCAGCGTTTTTCAATCTTTCAGTTCTCTTTCAGAATCTAAGGATTCTTGGAAAATTATGACTGTACCCAATACCTCTTAGCTACTTCATTTAAATTTAAGTTGCATCCCATAAGGTCCAGGAAACAGACCAGCTTTTAGGCCATTAGTTTCACTAGTACTTTTTGTCAAACTGAGATAAAGGGTTGATTTGTTCCGCTGACCTGCAGGAAATTGGATGTCCTGGGGATAAGGTGGTATGCCACTGTCTTACAGATAGAATGTAAGGAATTTACATTCCCCTGCCTTGTCATTCAGAGCCATTTGCATTATCATCCAGTATTCAAAATCAGTAAGAACATTGCAATTAAAATTCTGACCACATCCTGTAATTAAAAAATGATTTCCAACAGGTCTGGCCATTAAGAGATGATTTACATTATATTGTTTCAGGAGATGATTGGCTCACTGCATTGTGTCTTAAGTGTCATGCGACTGTGTGGTGGGGGGGGAGAGAAGAGCTGGGGGTTGTCTTGTGCAAATTACTGACTGTGATATAAAAGATTTTGTACAAAGAAGGAACTGTCCTTTTGATCAGGGAGCTTCTCTTGACATGCTTCGCTGGCATTGTGAATAGTGTTAAGTGATCCTCCAAAGCTTGTACTTGGTTAATAAAATTTTGGTTATTATAGAAGTTAGCATGTCGCAGTTGCATCATGTGTGTAAGAATCTCAAGAAAAAGAACCTAACTAAATGACAGCTATTGTCTGACTCTCCATTATTTAGTACCTTAGGAGACTCCTGGTGTCTTCTACGGTAAAGACTGACATACAACGTTTATTCAACTTCTCTGCAATTTCCTGGTTCCCAATATTATTTTCCCCACCTCTTCTTTAAGGGATCTATATTACTTTTATTTAAGGTATCTTTTGCTGTTCATCTTAATATTACTTACAACTTTACATTCAAAAACTATTCTCTCCTCCATCATTATGTTTCGGTCATCTTTTGCTGGCATTTAAAACTTTCCGATCCTCAGGCTTACCCCCAAACCTTTTCCAAACTGTGTACTCTTTATTTCAATATGATGCTACCTTCATGCTCCCTTGTCAACTATGATCAGCTTATTGCCTTCCTGGAACCCTTCTCTCTCTACATCGTATTTTGAAGTAATGAATTATTCTCTTAACTGTTACTGTTCCACAACCGTCTTGGCTATTTATCTTTTTTCCCCAAGTCCATCCAAGCTAACTCTGTCCTTATTCCTTGCAATTACTCATATTTAAGTTCAGCACAATTGTTTTCAACCAAATGTCTATCCTGCAAACTGAGTGCTAAATTCTGCAATGCCATGATCACTATTTTCTGGGGATCTTTTACTCTTGGATCATTTATTAAACCTGCCTCATTACACATCACCAGACCCAAAACAGTGACTAAATTGCCATAGGTACAATGACTTCGTAATCACGCTGCCATGGGCAATTCCAAAGACTCAAGCGAGTGAATAAACCTCTCAACTCAATCTTCATATGAAGACCCCTTCTTCCATGACTTTGGCCCTACTTCTTGACTCTTCAATTGGTTAAACAACCTCTTAACATCGACCATGTCAAGCCCTTTCAGAATCTTCCAAACTCAAGAAAACGTCAGCCAGTTCCACCAGCATCTAATTAGACGATGATCCTCCCAACCGAGAAATCAGTTTAATGAACCTTCATTCACTGCCTCCAAGCAAAGCACATTCTTCCTTTGTAAGATTATGACAATGTAGGTAATCCAAAATAGCTCAAAGTCCTGTACAATTGCAGCAAAGTAACTTGTGTACAAAACCTCTTGCTAAAAAGCAAACACTACTTAACTTCCTCATTTACTTGTGTAGTTACATGCAGTTTTCTGCATTACTTATCTGAGAACTCTGAAATCTTGCCAAATATTAATATTAACGTTTGCTCCCATTTAGGTAGTACTTTTTTTCTAACCAAAGTGGAAAACCTCAATGTTCACATTATTGTCCATCTGCCAAATTATTGCCTCCTTAATTAGCTGATATATATGACTGTGTCTTCTCACAAATACCACTTTGCCTTGCTTTGTATGATTAGTAAACTTCAGTGAGTTACCAAGAATAATCCATTCAAGTTTTTAATAGAGATTTCACTGACCCTTCAAGTACAACACTGGATAAACAGCCGGCACTTGAAAATTCTATTTATCCATTCTATATTTTTCAAAGTAATCTTCTATGTACAGGGTCTCCAGTTTACGAACGTTAAGACATAGGAACATACTAGGGTGTTAAAAATGTAACATTTCAGTATTTGTACTTACGAATACGATCTCATGCAGGGGCTTAATTTTGAAGACTTAACATACAAATACTTCTTGAATGGATGAGTCGCTTCTTTATACTGTTTTACATTGTATTCTAACTTGCATTTAAATTGCATTACAAACAGACTCCATGTTAATATATTACCACAATCCCAATCGTCCTTCTCTCAAAGATTTGGAATTTGGAAAGTGAACAAGTGCCTTTTTAAAAACTAAATAATTTACATCCATTGGTTCTTTTTTTAAAACTATCATGTTAGTTATTTCAAAATACATAATAGACTTGTTAGACAGGATTTGCCTGATATGCATTCTCTAATAAAAGTCCACCAATTTTCATTCCTGAGCCAATTTCTTAACCATAACCAAACTTTACTTTGAATCTCCATATCCTGAACATCACCAGTAGCTTGCACATAGAACTTCACTAAATTTTGTTGTAAGTCTACTTACATAGCTTGAATGTACTATGTTTTTAAAAACATTTAGTTGCCAAGTGAAGGTTTTGAAGGTGGAAGGTACATAACAAGAAGCAAACAACGATAGGTAATGTTGCATTAAGCCACATGAATCCAAATAAACTCATCATTCATCTAGAAAAGTCTCCCAAGGATAATGTCTGCTACATTTATTGCCCGTTCTTAGTTGTTCTGAGAAAATGAGGGGTGACCTCTCTGTTCAGTCAGTGAAATCTGTGTTCACAGTTCTCCTGAAACAGTGTAATGAAGGTAATTTCAGGATGTGAACCAAGGAACAATAAAGAAACAGTGATGAACATCCAAGTCAGGATAATTCGTGTGAGACTTGATGTATTCACACACAATCCTTTTTTGGTGACAGAATTCACAAGGGAGCAGGACACTGTTCAAGTTGCTCGTGTGCATCACAAGTAGTAGCATCGTGTCCAATAGTTGGAAGCAAATTACTGAATTACTGTATCAAGCAAACCAGGTCCGAGAGCAAAGCAACAAAAGTGGAAACAAAGAGTTCAAAATCTTAAGCCGGACACCCCTCTCATCAGATAATTACCAAGTGAGAGGAAGACTTGAATTTTGCTCCTTGTATATCCACGAGATCAAAAGCATCAAGCATACACATTTTGCAAGATACATGTACTGAAGTGTAGCCTTGGCTCTTAAATTTGCAAATGCTGCCTGTTTACAAATTCTGCCTCTTTACAATTCACAGCATTCGAGAAAAAGCTGCAACGCTTCATTGAAGTGTAATGACCAGCAGTGTGCCACAAAGATCAGTGCTGGGTCCACTGCTTTTTGTCAATTATATAAATAAGTTGGATGTGAACGTTGGAGATAGGGTTAGTAAATTTGCAGATGACACCAAAATTGGTAGTGTAATGGACAGCAAAGAAGGTTATCTCAGAATATAACAGGACCTTGATCAGATGGGCCATTGAGCAGCGCAATGGCAGATGGAGTTTAATTTGGATAAATGAGGTGCTGCATTTCAGAAAGACAAATCAGGGCAGGACTTATATACTTAATGGTAAAGTTCGAGGAGGGTTGCTGAACAAAAAGACCATGAAATTCAGGTTCATTGTTCCTTGAAAGTAGAGTCACAAGTAGACAGAATAGTGAAGGCTATTTTAGGTCTGCTTGTCTTTATTGGTCAGTGCATTGAGTATAGGAGTGGGGAGGTCATGTTGTGGCTATACATGACATTGGTCAAGCCACTTTTGGGATACGATGCTCAATTCTGGTCTCCCTGCTATAGAAAGGATGTTGTGAAACTTTAAAGGGTTCAGAAAAGATTTACAAGGTTGTTGCCAGAGTTGGAAAGGTTGAGCTGTCGTGAGAGGTTGAATAGGTTGGGCTGTTTTCCCCAGAGCATCAGAGGCTGAGGGGTGACCTTACAGAAGTTTATGAAATCATAAGGGGCACACGTAGAGCAAATAGACAAGATCTCTTCCCTAGGGTAGGGGAGTCCAAAGCTAGAGGGCATAGGTGTAAGGTGAGAGGGAAAAAATTTATAAGGGACCTAAGGGGCAACATTTTCATGCACAGAATGGTGCGTGTATGGAATAAGCTGTCAGAGGAAATAGTGAGGTTGGTACAATTAAACATTTAAAAGGCATCTGCATGGGTGTATGAACAGGAAAGGTTTGGAGGGATATTGGCCAAATGCTGGCAAATGGGACTAAATTAATTTAGGATATCTGGTCGGCATGGACAAGTTGAACCGAGGGGCCTGTTACCATGCTCTATGACAGTATATTATTTACAAATGAGTTAATCTGAAGCATTCAAACGTTTTGCAATTTTTGGGCAGGAGGGGAGTCAGCACCTGAAGGAACTTCAGTCAATGAAATTAAAGGAGTAGTACATATGGGGTTAGGTCCAATAAAGACCAAATTATTAAATGAATTATGCCAAAATTCTCTATCTACAGATCAGTTCACACTGGAGAAATTAAGCGTGCTGGTTACAGACTCAACCAACTAGCTTAAAGTAGTTTCTTTTTAAAAAAAGGAATATAGGTCATTCTGCTATAACATGCATTTCATTAAAATGAATTTGCTTTAACATAATTGACAAATTGGGGACACTATTTCTAAATCACAATTTTTTAAAATGAGTGTTGACTGTAACACGATTACATTGCCAACACTAAGCGCTGTTTCTGAAAAGTGATTTTTTTCTATAACACGGGATTGCACAAGAACGCAACCATTGTGTTACAGATGAACTATCTGTATATCAGAAATCTTTAGAGGAGACAATGACATGAGAATAACGTCGCTGAGCTAAAGGCCAAGGTTGATAGTTCAAGGGCTCGTGAAAAGCAGCAGCCGAGATTCAAAGCCACATGCTTTCCAGAGGTGTGTCAAAACTCGTTTGAACAGGTTAAATTAAAAATGCAGTTCACTGTATTGAATTGCAATTTATACATTGCACATAAATAAAATGCCAAAATTCAAGATTCCAATGATCAAATCAACAAAGATGCAAGATATGAAAACATAAATAAAACAAACAAAGAGCTCCAAATCTGAAAATTTAGTTTGGTCATGTTGAACATTGGAAATGCACCATCTGATGTGGTACTGAGGTTTATTAGCCTCCATTACTCTGTACTGAGGTGTAGAAATCAAATAAATTTGGGCTCAGTTCAGGTTAGTAATAGATGCGCCCTTAAGTTCAAGAAACCACAGAAATTCACCTTCTGAGCTGGCATATGACGATTAGCCTCTTATGAGCGCCACTGGCCTACCAACCATACCCCAGTACAAATCAAGAAAAGCAACAAAAATATTAACTGTAAAGCGTGGGAAAACATGCAAGATTAGCAGTTTTCGTTATGGAAACATCGTGCGCCTGAATAACTGAAACAACTTACTGAGGGAGATGAAATTCTGTGGGTAATTCAGGTTCAGCTATCATCTCCTACACATCTTCTGTGACAAAAATATACTTTATTTGTCTTCCCAAGTTCACAACAGCAGTGTGTTCAGTTCCAACCTAGTCACAGAACGAAAAACCTGAAAGGAAGAAAACATGAAACTGAATTTTTTTGACTTGCTCCCTTTTAGTTTCTCCACATTTATAGTTTACACTGATATATTGTCTCGTGTAGCACTCAGTCATACAGATCAGAAGCTCCAGGTTTATTCCCAGACAACGCTCCATTGATAGCAATTTGGGAACTAATTGGGTTTATGCCCTTGGTACATGGTAGCAAAGAAAAAATTAGTTAAGTTTCACTGCTGTTGATAAAATTAGAGCAAGATTTTCTCTGATGTGCGGCCTGGGCGATGACAGACTTAAAACAGCATGTAGTTATAGTTCCCCATCACTAAATGTCCACGATGATAATGCAAGAGTAGCCAATTTGAATTTGAAACAGTACTCTGGTAGGTAACAGTGCTTTGAGGAGGATGAAGACAGGAGTCATAGTCTGATTTCTTTTTTAAGAAATTTCAATAGAATCTGTTCAAGAATAGCAAGACTGAGAGATCCATTAACTTCATATACCATACTAGTTTGACAAATTAACAGGTTCCTTGATGAATGCAGATGCAAAAAGCTTCCATAGTGGCAGCCAGCTAAGTAAAGTAGGATTTCAGTGCCACAGTTATCTTGACAGTATATTCTCAGAGATGGGAAAATATACCTGCAGCATTTTTAAAAGCCCATTAAAAACAAAAATCCTATTTTTTAATAACTGACCTAAGGCTGAAGCATTAACTTGCTGTCCATTCAAATTTCTCACTGCTGCGAACTTTGATGATCACTTGTCGCCATGTCCCACTCTTTTCCTAGTAACTTTGCCTTGTCACCACCAATGTTCAAGTGGCCAGCCATGGCATCAGCAGCTATCATGACAAAGCGGCACATCATGATATGAGAAGAGCAGTATGAAGACAGTTGGCTTAAAGCTTAAAAGAGGCAACCAAGACAAGGGAAGAGTCCAAGAATGAGTGGCAACAGAGTAGATTATTGGCACTGGAATAGTTAACTGGCAAACAGATCAAACAAAACAATGACGACCTAAAGGACACAAGCTAAGTGCAAAATGATGCTTTCTGAAAAGACAATTCAAAGTACTCAGTGAAGTATCAGTGTCAGTATAATCAGAGAAACAAAAACTGGTATAGAAAGAAAGAGTGGGGCGTCTGGGACTGTCAAAAGTGACCAATTGTTATTTTTTATAATCTGAATACACACATAGACAAGTATGCATGTATGGTCAAATGTACATTGACTGTGGGGGGCAAGAGACATGGAGGAAGCACAAGTAAGAGGGGAGTGCAACACATGAACATAAGCTGTTGATGTAAGCAACCCAAAAATCAGCAGATACCTGACAAACTCATTATTTTACAAGGCTCCTCATGCAACTACAAAGCTAACACGTTGTGTCCGTTACATTCTTTGGTGGATTGGTCTCTGAACAACTCAGGCGTTCAAAGGTCCCTCTGGATGATCAGGTCTCTGCCTTCCTTCTCACCTTAAGTCTACTGTGGACCCATGTTCCAGATATGGCTACACATTGCCCTCCCCCACTTAAAAACCTGGTTGCATTTCCCTGGTTCACAGAGGAAGATGCAAGGCTAACAGAGCTTGATGTACAGGCAACCCAATGTTCAAATTGCTACTGAAAGCCAAGAATAAAGCAGAACAGATTAAGATGGAGCTACCAAGTCTGAGAGTTAAACATAAAAAGATAGGTCAGATTTCAACATCTTAGTGGCTCCTAGAGAAATGATAGTGCTAGCCAGAGAGCTCAGGTGAAGACAACAGGAAGCAGAAACTGCATCAGCTTACGGAGGACTCTAATGGCTGCAGTCATTAAAGAACACGGCACTGCAAGTCATGTAGCATCCATGGCCAAATTGTTACAGGAGTAAGAGGGACACAAATCACAATTTCCACAGATGAGACAAATAGATAGGTCAATCAAAAAGTAAAAAAAAGGGTCTGCAAACATACACATCTTTACAAAGTGAGCAGTCATATTTTATGGTTTCAATAGCAGCAATTCCACAATAATGCAAAATCCAAGCAACAATGGTTTCCCCTCTCAGGATGATCTTAACATAAGTAAAAAACTTCGATTCATTTTACACTTGAAACATAGGAAAAAGGCCTCAGCAGCAAAAAAATTCGTAAAGGGATACCCATCAAAAACAATTGGATCGCTCATTTTGTATTTGTGCCATTTCACACCAATCTTCAACTCAACGTCATTAGCATGTGTAAGCCTTCAATAGATGATGTGAATAATATTTCAATTAAGAGTCAGAGTCATAGATATGTACAGCACGAAAACAAACCCTTCGGACCAAATTAGTCATGCCGACCAGATATCCCAACTCAATCTAGTCCCACCTGCTAGTACCTGACCCATATCCCTCCAAACCCTTCCTATTCATATACACATCCAGATGCATTTTAAATGCTGCAATCAAACGAACCTCCACCACTTCCTCTGGCAGCACATTCCATACACATACCACCCTCTGCGTGAAAACGTTGCCCCTGAGGTCTCTTTTATATCTTTCCCCTCTCACCCTAAACCTATGCCCTCTCGTTCTGGACTCCCCCACCCCAGGGAAGAGACTTAGTCTATTTATCCTATCCATCCCCCTCATGATTTTATAAATCTCGATAAGGTCACCCCTCGACCTCCAACACTCCAGAAAAAAAACAGCCCTAGCCTATTCAACCTCTCCCTATAGCTCAAATCCTCCAACCCTGGCAACATCCTTGTAAATCTTTTCTGAACTCTTTCAAGTTTCACAACATCCTTCTGATAGGAAGGAGACCAAAACTGCACGCAGTATTCCAACAGTGGCCTAACCAACGTCCTGTACAGCTGCAACACAACCTCCCACTCCTGGACTCAATATTCTGACCAGTAAAGAAAGCATTCCAAACACCTTCTTCACTATCCTATACACCTACAGCTCTACTTTCAAGGAGCTATGAACCTGCACTCCAAGGTCTCTTTGTTCAGCAACACTCCCGAGGATCTTACCATGAAGTGAATAACCCCTGCTAAGATTTGCTTACCCAAAATGCAGCACCTCACATTTATCTGAATTAAACTCCATCAGCCACTACTCAGCCCATTGGCCCATCTGATCAAGATCCCGTTGTAATCTGAGGTAACCTCCTTCGCTGTCCACTACACATCCAATTTTAGTGTCATCTGCAAACTTACTAACTACACCTCTTATGCTCGCATCCAAATCATTTATATATAAATGACGAAAAGTAGTGGACCCAGCACCGATCCTTGTGGCACTCCACTGTTCACAGGCCTCCAGTCTGAAAAACAACCCTGCCCCACCACCCTCTGTATTCTATCTTTGAGCCAGTTCTGTTTACGTCACACTGCATTGCAAACCAGCCATCCATATCTAACTCTGGTCCCTGAAGCCTCCATGATTTTGATTGCTCAACCTCCGATGGACATGGCTTCAGGGCAAAGCCCTCAATTCTGGAATTCCCTACCTTTTTCTTCTCCTTGAACATGCTTCTTAAAATCTGCTCTAAGATCTCATTTCAATTTTTACTTACATGAACAATAGGCCACTCCATCATCCAATAAAATTATGGCTGATTTGTTTATATTTTGAATTCCACTTTCCCATCTACCTCTGCTAACTTTAGATTCCCCCTGCCCAACAAATACCCATCTACTTCTAACTTACAAATATTCAATGACTCTACTTTCACCACCTTCTGAAGCAAAGTGTTCCAAAGTTGCATAACCTTCTGAAAAC
This sequence comes from Hemiscyllium ocellatum, assembly GCF_020745735.1. Taxonomy (NCBI): domain Eukaryota; kingdom Metazoa; phylum Chordata; class Chondrichthyes; order Orectolobiformes; family Hemiscylliidae; genus Hemiscyllium; species Hemiscyllium ocellatum. The sequence continues at coordinate 32,015,834 of NC_083411.1, read as the reverse complement.
AAATCCTCTCCATCTCTGTCCAATGAGGGTTACTCCTAATTTTAAAAATCTTGCCCAAGCTTTGGGCTGAACCACAAGACAAAAGACCCTTTCCATATCCACCTCATGAAAATCATTCTGGATTTTATGCATTACGATTAAATCATCTCTCAATGTTCTAAACTTCTTTATTCCCAATTCCTCCGCCTCCGCCGTATCTGCTTCCAGGAAGACCAGTTCCACCACAGAACACACCAGATGGCCTCCTTATTTAGAGACCGCAAGTTCCCTTCCCACGTGGTTAAAGATGTCCTCCAACGCATCTCGTCCACATCCCGCACCTCCGCCCTCAGACCCCACCCCTCCAACTGTAACAAGGACAGAACACCCCTGGTGCTCACCTTCCACCCTACCAACCTTTGCATAAACCAAATCATCCATCGACATTTCTGCCACCTCCAAACGGACCCCACCACCAGGATATATTTCCCTCCCCACCCTTTCTGCCTTCCGCAAAGACCGTTCCCTCCACGACTACCTGGTCAGGTCCACGCCCCCCTACAACCCACCCTCCCATCCTGGCACCTACCCCTGCCACCGCAGGAATTGCAGAACCTGCACCCATACCTCCTCCCTCACCTCCATCCAAGGCCCTAAAAGAGCCTTCCACATCCATCAAAGTTTTAGCTGCACATCCACTAATATCATTTATTGTATCGGTTGCTCCGATGCAGTCTCGTCTACACTGGGGAGACTGGGTGCTTCCTAGCAGAGCACTTTAGGGAATATCTCTGGGACACCCGCACCAATCAACCACACCACTCTGTGGCCTAACATTTCAACTCCCCCTCCCACTCTGTTGAGGACATGGAGGTCCTGGGCCTCCTTCACCACCGCTCCCTCACCACCAGACGCCTGAAGGAAGAACGCCTCATCTTCCGCCTTGGAACACTTCAACCCCAGGCCATCAATGTGGACTTCAACAGTTTCTTCATTTCCCCTTCCTCCACCTCATCCCAGTTCAAAGCTTCCAGCTCAGCACTGTCCCCATGACTTGCCCTACCTGCCTATCTTCTTTTCCACCTATCCACTCCACCCTCTCACCCCCCCCACCAACTGATCACCCTCATCCCCTCCCCCACTCGCTTATTGTACTCTATGCTACTTTCTCCTCACCCTCACCCTCCTCTCACTTATCTCTCCACCCTTCAGGCTCTCTATCTGTATTCCTGAAGGGCTTTTGCCCGAAACATCGATTTTACTGCTCCTCGGATGCTGCCTGAACTGCTGTGCTTTTCCAGCACCACTCTAATCTAGACTCTGGTTTCCAGCATCCGCAGTCATTGTTTTTACCCCCCAAATTAAATGCCCATGGAATTCAAGGTTAAGTGGCACTTCTATTCCAAAACTGGTTAAAAGGCATTAAGCAATGAGTGACAGTGGAGGAACATTTTTGTGACTAGAAGTTTGTTCCAGTTGGCTCTGCAGGCTCAGTGCAGAGGCTTTTGCTGCTTCTGGTGTACATTAATGATTCAAACTTCAGTGCAGAATTTGCAAATCACATGAAAATTAGTTGACTGGTAAACAATGGTGCGCACAACTGTAAAATATAGGACAATATCAATGAACTGATCAGGTGGGTACATCAGTGACAAATGGAATTCAATGTGGAAAAATGTGAGGTAATGGACTCTGGGAGAGATAATAAGAATTCCACTATAAATGCTAAGATTCTGGAAAATACATCAGATTAGAAAGACTTTGGCATGCATGCCCACAAATCCCTCAAGGTCACAGAGCAGGTAGATAAGATGGTTAAGGTAAATGGGATACTACCTTTATTAGCATAGATAGAGAATAAAGAGAGAAAGGAAATGTATGAAATGCAAGTTGGGCCACAACTAAAGTCCTACAGCCATGTCTGGCTACCACATTACGCAAAGGATGTGACTGCATTTGAAATTGTGCACAGCAGATAAACCAGAATATTGCCTCAACTGGATGGCCTGAACTCAGGAGAGCTCAGATAGGCTGGGGTTATTTTCTTTGGAGCAACAAAATTTGAGAGGACTGAAAGACATACATAAGACTATGAATGGCATAGGAAAGCATATTGCCATAATTAAAAGGGTCAATAATAAGGGGACATTGATCTAAAGATTGACCTTAAGAAAGCTAAAAGGGGTTTAGGAGAATTCATTTTCACACAGAGGGTTGTGAAAGTCTGGAATTCACTGCCTGAAAGGATGGCTCAGTCAGAAAATCTCAGATTTGACCAGGATTCAGATATTCACTAGCAGTGCAATGGTCTCCAAACCTATAGGCCAAAAGCTGTAAAATCAGATTCCTCTATGCAGATCTTTGCAGATTGGCACTTCTATAACAAGCCTCCTTCTGTGCTGCAAGTATCTACAAGTCTATGAGTCCATACTTCAGTCAAATTCTTGATGAGTACACTGTCGTGTTTCACCAAGACATCACAAGGTGAATATGAGGAATTAAAGCATCTCTCAAAACCCTGTGACGATACCAACTTTGTTCACACACTGTACTGAAGTCTCCAAGGGTTACAATTCAGTCGAGTAAAAAGTGAGGTCTGCAGATGCTGGAGATCAGAGCTGAAAATGTGTTGCTGGTTAAAGCACAGCAGGTCAGGCAGCATCCAAGGAACAGGAAATTAGACGTTTCGGGCCAGAGCCCTTCATCAGGAATGAGCCCTTCATCCTCATTCCTGATGAAGGGCTCTGGCCCGAAACGTCGAATTTCCTGTTCCTTGGATGCTGCCTGACCTGCTGTGCTTTAACCAGCAACACATTTTCAGCTTACAATTCAGTCCCCCATTTCAGTTGCAAATGTTGTAATAAGTGTAGTATGCTGAATTCTTAAATAAATCATTATTTGGGGCGGGTAGAAAAAAAACTAATCCGAGTCCTCTGATCTCTGGATCTTGATGCAAGAAATATCATTAAAAAGTGCAGTTCGACACTACAGATATCCTGAGCCACTTATGTGGAAATTGCCGGCAAAAGATTAATGGATCAATGAGCAATTCCTGTATTTCCTCGAACTCTGAGAAGGAACATAATTCTGAGTTTCTACTTTTCACTTTAAAATGATTCCCCCGTAGTCTTTAACTAAAGCAAACAGTGAATTTCTGTTTATCTTATACACTTCTATTATTGAGCCCTCAACCTCCTTTGTTCCGAAGAAAACAATACGAGCTTATTCAGCCTCTAAGTTGTTCAAATACTCCATCCCAAACATGTTCTTTGCATCCCTTCTGGTGCAATTTGTTTATTGTCACTGAGCAAATAAGTGTTTGAATATATGTAAGTGTATATATGTGGTGAGGTGAAGGTGGTATGTTGGTAGTATAATATATAATCGGGTGTGTAGTCATGTTGTGGAAATGATACGGTCTGGTCAGGAGAAATAGTCAGAGATGGTTGGGGTGAAGTGGTGTAAGTTGTGTCATTATCAAATATTAGAATTAGTTTTGAACTGTCTTTCATTTCCTGTGAAACTACTCAGGCTAATTTCAGATAGTTCTATTATACTGAATAGTTACTCAGGAAATGACAGAATTTCAGGATAATTTCATTTGGCTCTATTATACTGAATAGTTATTCAGGAAATGACAGTTTAAAACTAATTCTAACATTGGATAATGACACAACTTGTATCACTTCACCCCAACTGTCTCTGTACTCCTTCTGACCAGACCTAATTATCTCCCCAACATGACTACATCACCCAACTACATATTATGCTACCTACATACCACCTTCACCTCACCCCATATATCCACCTACGTATATTTAAGCACTAATTTGTCCAATGACATTCAAACAAATTGCATTGGAGAGGATGCAAAGGATATTCACCAGGACACTTCCTGGGATGGAGTACTTGAACAATTAACAGAGAATGGATAAGCTTAGATTGTTTTCTTTGGAACAAATAAAGTTGAGGGCTCTATGATAAAGGTGCATACGATTATGAGGTAGTGGTCAGGGTGAACAGAAACCAGCTGCCTCCTTTAAGATTCACTAAATAAGCGGGCATCATTTTAAAGAAAAAGTTAAGTGGTTTAGTGGGGGTTTGAGGAAAACCTTTTTCACCCAGGAATGGTGGCCTGGAATGCACCAGAGGACAGTTGAACCTCACCAGCTTATGAAACACTTGGATGAGTGTTAGAGGCAATGGGCTTGGCACGGGAAAGTGAGACTTGTGTAGGTAGTAGTATATATCAGGAGGTAAAACTTGATGAGCTGAAGTGTGCCTTCTGCACTGTATGATTCTATTAGACATTTAAACTTTTCATATGGCAACTTGTGAAAATAGTCCTGACTTGGCCCCGACTTTACTCCAAAGTTCGGAGAGGGAAAATGAGCTGTGCATTTCTCTGAAGTGTGTAGCAAAATTGGGAGGGGGAAATTTTCAATTCCAACTACCATTACTGCTGCTCGGAGATGTTGGGGCCAATGAGAAAATAGAAACTAAGTTTAATGCAAAATTAATAAAATACAAAATAATTCAGCAATATTGCAAGTGCAGACGACACCATTAGGAGTAGTTTTAAAACAGATGCAGAGTCAGATAGCACACAGAAATAGATCTTTCACTCAATTCACCCATGCCGAACAAGCTTCCAAAACTGAACTAGTCCCATTTTACTGCATTTGGCAGGGATCCCTCTAAATCTTTCCTATCCATGTCCCAGTCTTTTCAATGTTGAAACTCTATTCAGCTCTACCACTTCTTCTGACTGATCATTCCAAACATGCCCCATCCTCTGTTTTATGGGCGGCACGGTGGCACAGTGGTTAGCACTGCTGCCTCACAGCGCCTGGAGACCCGGGTTCAATTCCCGACTCAGGCGACTGACTGTGTGGAGTTTGCACGTTCTCCCTGTGTCTGCGTGGGTTTCCTCCGGGTGCTCCGGTTTCCTCCCACAGTCCAAAGATGTGCGGGTCAGGTGAATTGACCATTCTAAATTGCCCATAGTGGTAAGGGGTAAGGGATAATGTAGGGGTATGGGTGGGTTGCGCTTCGGCGGGTCGGTGTGGACTTGTTGGGCCGAAGGGCCTGTTTCCACACTGTAAGTAATCTAATCTAATCTAAAAAGTTGCCTTTCTGGTCCCTTTTAAAACCTTTGCCTCTCAGTTTAAACCAATGCCCTCTAGTACTGGACACTTTGACCCTGGGGAAAAGATCTCAGCTATTCACCTTATGTATGCCCCTCATCATTTTATGAACTTCTATAAAAGTCACCCCTCAGCTTCCTATATTCCAGGGAAATGTGTCCTAGCATATCCAGCCTATTGTTATAACTCAAACCTTCCAGTCTCAGAAACATCCTTGTAAATCTTTTCTGCACCCTTTCCAGCTTTTTAACATCCTTCCTGGTGTTTCAAAGGAATAAAAACATTACTGTTTCATCTTAATTGCCCAGGTTTCAAAAATATACTCAAGGTTCAATGTGTAACACACTCAGCAGTTCAAAATAATCAATTCAAATATAATATACTACGGCAAAGAGAAAATGTTCTGTGTATAAAGGATAGAAAATATAACTGTACAAGTATCAAAATGACAACAACAAGGTTTGTCCAGCAAGTTATTTCTCAGTTATTTCTTTGAAACAAATGACAAGTGGCTCATGCCTACATTCATAGAACATGAAGAAATGATTTTTGGGCTTCACAGGCTGAACATAATTTTCTCTATGACAATTCGAGGTACCAAATTTTCTACTTAAACAATGCTTTACACATGAGTATTCTCTTCCTATACAATTAAATTCTTCCAAGTTTTTCTCTCATTGTTTATTGTGCATATTCCAAAATGGAAGGCATTACTTCAAAGCTGCTCTTTTTCAAGGTTGATCAGTCACAACTTTCTATTACATATGTGAAAGTAAATTATAGCAGAGTACACTGAAGGAAATCGTTGGCCATCAACTTCAACAACAAAAAGAGTGCTGGAGAAGCTATCCAGCATTTGTGGAGAGAAAACACTCAATATTTCCAGTCCAGTGGCCCTTCTTCAGAACTTCATCCAGGTAATGCAGTATACCATCAGCAGAAGCAGGATTGCAGTCAACCACAATGTGTGGTGCTATTGCCCAACATATCCTTGGCTCCACCATAATTGTCAACCCAAACAATCAAATCTGCTTCGAAGAGTGCAGATGATCTACTAGCACCAGGCATACCTAAAAATAAACTACAAGAGAGGACTACTTCCATGCCACGTAATCAAAGTATCATGCAACAGACAGAGCTAAGCAACCCCACAATTAACTGATTAAACCTGAATTCCAGCCACATCCAGTGACTGGTGGTAGATGATTAAACATCAAGAGTAACAAGCTCAAATCCTCCCTCACTCAATGAGGAAGATTCAATTTGTTATTTTCCAGTCAACACCAACACATCTACTACCCCATGAGCCACCTCTTCTGAAACTCCATCAGTTTGCTCTGTCCCATCTTCCCTGATTGTAATTTCACCAAGTTCCTCTCTTTCTTCCACCTCCTGAAACAGATGTATCACTTAAAGGTTTTTTGCAATCTACAGTGAAGCTAAATATTAATTCATTTCATCCACTATTTCCTTATCCTGTACTAATAATTTCTAATTCTCATTTTTTTATGGACCAACATTCACTGTATTTACACTCTCACTTTTTAAAATAACTATGGAAACTCTTTACACCATTAGGTTTCTTGCTGGCTTCCTTTCACACTCTAATTTCTTTCTCCTGATTTTAATTATCTTCTGTTCTTCTTGATGTTCTGTTCACTCTGCTGACCTATCAATGAACTTTGTACACTTTAATGCTTTCCTTACCTTCTTTAGTTAACCACGGTTAGCGGGTAATCCACGGAGAAGTTTCTTTATAGGAGCAACATACTTATTATGAACATCTGGACATATCTCCTTAAATGTCTTGCCAAAACTGTTTGATGATGTATTACACAGCGTAGTTCCCAGTTATTTCAGCTTGCTCAGCTTTAATACCCACAAGTTGCCCCTACTGAAATTTAAAATTCTGATCTTAAGACCTACTCAGGTAGAGAATTGTTTGAAGTTTTATCATATATAGGGAGTTGTTAAGCAGACATTTAGCATGCTTGATGCCATTTGATATAGGAGTTCAGACATCATGTTGAGGTCGTACAGGATGTTGGTGAGGCCTCTTCTGAAGAAGGTTTAGAAGAGATTTACCATGATTTTGCTGAGAATGGAGGGTTTGAGTCATAAGAGGAGATTGGGACTTATTACATTGGAGCATAGGAAGTTGAGTAATGACCTTATAGAAATTCATAAAATCATGAGGGGCATGACTAAGGTGAATGGCAGGTATCTTTTCCCTAGGTTGGGGAATTTCAAGACTGGGGGCAAATTTTTAAGGTGAAAGGAGAAGGATTTAAAAAAAAAGAGGCTTTTTTTTTTAAAAACACAAAGCGGTTCATGGGTGGAATTAACTTCCAGAGGAAGTGGTGGATGCAGATACAGTTACAATGTTAAAAAGATATTTACTTAAGTACATGAACAATAAATGTTTGAAGGGCTATGGGGCCAGTGCAGGCAGGTGGGCCTAGTTTAGTTTGAGATTATGGTCAGCAATGGAGTGGTTGGACTGGAGGGTCTGCTCCTGTGCTATACAATTTGATGACTCTACTCTACTGCCTTTCAAAATGAGTGCAAAATGTAATTGTATTGTGGTGGCTGCTATCTTGGAGTGCTTTTACTGTTGATCATTTATGAATTCTATCACATTGGTGATGCTATGTCAAAGTATAATGTGCTCTCGAGATAGTTCCAGAATTTGCTGTCCGGAAGAATCCATCTCCAAAGTATTTGATGAACCTGTGATTATTCCCATCCCTTTATCACGAAAACTCAACATTCGTGTGTGCTTACTTCATTCTACATTATGGTTACGATCAGGGGGCCTACAGTCATCCCTGCTCGTGACTTTTTTTCATATTCAGTACTATTCCATATCTCCACTTAAAATGTTTCCAAGATTGCCAAACCAAGATCATTTCTTTTTGTACAAATGCCATCCTTGATTAACAATGCTACCTTTTCACCTTTACCAAACATGAATCATCTCACATCATTGTAAAATTCCAGGTCTCATGTAGCCTCTCTCTGGTCAATGCCTGAATATGTTGTTCTGCGAAACTATTCTGAAATCATTAAGAAGTCTCCCACGCTACCTTTACCCAAGTAGACTACAATCTCCGATGATTACTATTGTGCCTTTGTGACAAGTTGTCATTACTTCTTTCCTCATATCCCACCCTGTACAGTTTCTGTTCTGGGAACTGCACACAATGTGGAGAATTGACTTCACACCCGACAATGGCTAACATGGGAAATTAGGGATAGTATTAGATCTAAGGAAGGGGCATACAAATTTGACCAAAAAAAAATGAGGATTTGCATCAGTTTAATTATCAAAGAAGGGCAATGGAATAATTAGGACGGAAAAATAAGTATAAAGAAAATTTGCAAAACCTACAAACCGATTGTAAACACTTCAACAGACACATGAAGAGAAAAAGATTAGCGAAGACAAATTTCTCACAGAAACCAATCAAATTCCAACAAGGCAAGAGGGGAAACAGAGAATGGATGTCCCTGATAACCAGGAAGTTGAGAAATGGGTTACATTTCAAGGATATACCGCAGACCACTTGATGGGGAGAAATTTCTTCACCCACAGAGAGTTGAGCCTGTGAAATTATCTGTGCAGAAAGCAGTTTGAGGCCAAAACATTGAACTAATTTCCCCCTTGAAAATACCCAAAGGGATCAAAGGGTCTGTGGAGAAAGCAGGAACAGGGTACGGAGTTAGATGATCAGCCACGACCATAATGAATGATGGATCAGACTCAATAGGCTGAATGGCCTACATCTTTTGTCTGTTTCTATGTACCTCAACCCAAACCACTTCCACATTCTAGTTTTCTGAACTTAAATGACCTCTATTTACTGTATTAACACCATCATTAACTAATGCAACATCTTCCACCATTTCCTAGCCTATGTCCTTCCTGAAGATTCAGATCCCAATCCATGTCATCCTGTAGCTTTCTTTGTTATGGCTACCAGATTGCATTTACTCATTTCTATTTGTGCTTGAAGTTCATCCTATTTTTTGTTGAATACTAGGTCCATTCTGATAAAGAGCCTTCAGTTATTTCTTTTGCTGTTTTTGTAAACTCATCAATTCATCTTGGAATTCTACTTTATATCCCTTCCTGCCATGGGCTGTTCATCATTTATGCCATTCGCTTTCACCTCGATTCTATCTTCCATTTACAATCTTCACAAATTTGATCCCATGACCTCTACTTTTTTTTTTAAATCCTCTCTTTTTCTCCAGTTAGCAAGAACACTAGCCCCAGCACAGTTCAGAAATCCGACCGTACTGCTGCAGCTGCCACATTTCATGCTCCGATGTGCTGGAATCCTCCAATTGAAGCATCTCCACAAGCATGGAAGTGTTATCAGTTTTGTTAAGTATTTAACTGCACTTATCCAAGAATTCAGATTTCTCCATGGAGCAATGTACAAGGACAAACTTAGGTTGGAGTTTACTGAAGGAGATTTTGGATAACTGGCTTATTTCCGCTCAACTTGGAGGGGGCGAAGTGGTCACTAATGACTGTGGATTTAAGGACTTTACTGAACACTTTTCTTCACCCACACGGGAGGATTTTGCAGATCCTATTTATGAGATGGACTAGCAATTTTTGTTGTCATAATCATTGAATGCAGTGTGTCAATAACTTGCTTAAAGACTGGCTGGCAGATTCTTATGAATAAGCCGATAGTGCCTTTTTGGTGGATATGGAATGTAAATGAGGGAATGAGATACTAAAGGGTTAATTTGCTCTGCTGACCTGCAGGAAATTGGATGTCGCTGGGGGGGTAGAGTGGTATGCTTAATCTTAGAGTGGTATATCTCTGACGTACAAGTAGAATGCAAGGAATTTACATTCCCCTCTCTTGCCATTCAGAGCCAATTGCACTGCCATTCCCTAGTTATTCAGACTAAAAGAATTTACATTATCATCCCCTATTCAGAATCAACAAGAATATTGCAATTAAAATTCTGAACACATCCTGAAGTTAAAAAAATGATTCACAACAGAACTATCATTGGAAACGATGTGATCTCACTGCATTGTCTTGAGTGGCATATGACTTTTGGGGGAGTGGCTGGGGGTTGGCTTGTGGGCATTACTGATTGTGATGTAAATGTCCCTTTTTTCAGAAAGCTTCTTTAGACACGCTTTGCAAGCATTGCAAAGCGTTAAGTAATCCTCCAACGCTTGTACTTGCTTAATAAGTTTTGACTGTTCACAAAAGTTGGCGCATTGCAGTTTCATAGAGTGTCGAAGAATCTCAAGAAAAAGAACCTAACAGGTCCAAAGGAAGAAAATGTCAACATATCTGGTGTACTGCATTGGTCGGAGGTCCTGCACAGTGAAGAAGTCTTGCTTGAATTTGTGTATGAAAATGTTGGCATATTGGAATTCAAATTTGGTCCCCATGGCTGTTCCAGGTATCTAGGAGAAAATGAGGACTTCAGATGCTGGAGATCAGAGCTGAAAAATGTGTTGCTGGAAAAGCACAGCAGGTCAGGCAGAATCCAAGAAGCGGGAGAATCGACGTTTCGGGCATAAGCCCTTCTTCAGGAATGAGGAAGATGTGCCAAGCAGGCCAAGATAAAAGGTAGGGGGGAGGGACGTTGGTGGAAGGAGGTCAAGGTGAGGATGATAGAGGCGGAGGGGTCGGGAAGAAGATTGCAGGTCAAGAAGGCGGTGCTGAGTCAGAGGGTTGGGACTGAGATGAGGTGGGGGGGAAATGAGGAAGATGGAGGAATCTGCATTCATCCATTGTGGTTGGAGGGCTCCTAAGTAGAAGATGAGGCGCTCTTCCTCCAGGCATCGTGTTGCCATGGTCTGGCGATGGAGGCGGCCAAGGACCTGCATGTCCTTGGCAGAGTGAGAGTGGGAATGGGAATTGGTGTTCAGCCACGGGGCGGTTGGGTTGGTTGGTGCAGGTGTCCCAGAGGTGTTCTCTGAAACGTTCCACAAGTAGGCGACCTGTCTCCCCAATGGAGAGGAGGTCACATCGGGTCGAGCGGATGCAGTAAATGGTGTGTGTGGAGGTGGAGGTGAATTTGAGACGGATATGGAAGGATTCCTTGGGGCCTTGGAGGGAAGTGATGGGGGAGGTGTGGTCGCACATTTTGCATTTCTTGCGGTTGCAGGGGAAGGTGCCGCGAGTGGAGGTTGGGTTGGTGGGGGGTGTGGACCTGACGAGGGAGTCACGGAGGGAGTGGTCTTTCTGTAATGCTGATAGGGGAGGGGATGGAAATATAGCCTTGGTGGTGGGGTCTGTTTGGAGGTTGGTGGGGTGGTAGGTGAGGACCAATGGGGTTCTGTCCTGGTGGCGATTGGAGGGGCGGGGTTCAAGTGCGGAGGAGCAGGAAGTGAAGGAGATGCGGTGGAGAGCATCGCCAACCACGTCTGAGGGGAAATTGCAGTCTTTGAAGGAGGCCATCTGGGTTGTTCGGTATTGGAATTGGTCCTCCTGGGAGCAGATGCGGCGGAGGGGAAGAAATTGGGAATATGGGATGGCATTTTTACAGGGGGCAGGGTGGGAGGAAGTGTAATCTAGGTAGCTGTGGGAGTCGGTCGGTTTATAGTAAATGTCTGTGTTGAGTCGGTCGCCCGAGACAGAAATGGAGGTGTCTAGGAAGGGGAGGGAGGAGTCGGAGACGGTCCAGGTAAATTTGAGATTGGGGTGCAAGGTGTTAGTAAAGTAGATGAACTGTTCAACCTCCTCGTGGGAGCACGAGTTAGCACCGATACAGTCATCGATGTAGCGGAGGAAAAAGGTGGGGGGTGGTGCCAGTGTAACTGCGGAAGATGGATTGTCCCACATATCCGAAGAGGCAAGCATAGCTGGGGCCCATGGCTACTCCTTTGGTTTGGAGGAAGTGGGAGGATTGGAAAGAGAAGTTGTTCAGAGTGAGGACCAGTTCAGTCAGTTGAAGGAGGGTGTCAGTGGAAGGGTACTGGTTGGGTTGGCGGGAAAGGAAGAAGCGGAGAGCTTTGAGGCCTTCGTGATGGGGGATGGAGATGTATAGGGACTGGATGTCCATGGTGAAGATAAGGCTTTGGGGGCCGGGGAAGCGAAAATCATGGAGGAGATGGAGAGTGTGGGTGGTGTTCCGAACGTAGGTGGCGAGTTCTTAGACTAAGGGGGACAGGACCATGTTGGGGTATGCAGAGATGAGTTCGGTAGGGCAGGAGCAGGCTAAGACAATGGGTCAGCCGGGGCAGTCAGGTTTGTGGATTTTGGGCAGGAGGTAAAAACGGGCGGTGCAGGGTTGTGGGACTATGAGGTTGATGGCAGTGGATGGGAGATCCCCTGAGGTGATAAGGTTATGGATGGTCTGGGAGATGATGGTTTCGTGGTGGGAGGTGGGGTCATGGTCAAGGGGGCAATAGGAGGTGGTGTCCACGAGCTTGTGTTTAGCCTCAGTAATGGAAAGATCGGTGCGCCAAACTACCACCACACCTCCCTTGTCTGCCGGTTCGATAGTGAGATTGGGGTTGCTGCAGAGGGAATGGAGGGCTGCACATTGCGAGGGTGAGAGGTTGGAGTGGTTAAGAGGGGTGGACAGGTTGAGGCGGTTAATGTCACGGCAGCAGTTGGCTATGAAGAGATTGAGGGCAGGTAAGAGGCCAGGACGGGGTGTCCAGGTGGATGGAGTGTGTTGGAGGCAGGAGAAGGGGTCGTCAAAGGCTAGACCTGGTTGAAGAAGTAGGCGAAGATTGCTGAAGAATGCTGCCTGACCTGCTATGCTTTTCCAGCAACACATTTTTCTGTTCTGTTCCAGGTATCTGGATAAAAAAACTGGTTGTTGAAGGTGATGACCTTGTGGTCAAGCATGAAGCGGACGAGATGTAGGGTGGCATCTGGATATTGACAGCGATTGGTATTGAGTACTCAGACTTGTTGCAGCGATGTTCAGATGAAGAAGAACTCAACAGACACCTAAAGAGTTAAGGATGCCCTCACAGGAAAAAATATGGTGCTCAACTCATCGATTGCCAGTTCCAAAGTGCCACAATGAAAAACTGCAACAACCTCCTCAGAGGATTACTGATTACTTTGGTTAAACCGTTGGTATGTAACTTTCATACCTATAATGTCAATCCAGTCATTTGTTTGCCGTCAGCACCACCTTTTTTTTTACAATTTTTTTTGTTATTATCTATCCGCTTAATTTAATCGGATTGTAGGTCAATCTTCGGTTGATATTCAGCTATCGACACTTTACTCACACCGTCTAAAACCCTTGGGTCACCTGCATAGACTTATTATTCAACACTTCACTCACACTATTCTGATGATCTTTCGATCTCTCTGCCCATAAAATCTGTGTTGTGTGCTTCCTTCTCACTTCACCTGACGAAGGAGCTATGCTCCAAAAGCTGGTGATTTCAAATAAATTCATGGGACTATAACTTGGTGTTGAGGGATGTGTGACTTTCCAAAGCAGAACATGGTCTGACTCTCAAGTTTGTGATATCTTTGGATTCACACAAAGTGAGCTAGACTTTCAGGATCATACTCATGCTGTCACAGTTAAAATGCCAAAGAAGTGACATTGTCAAAAGCACTGAATGAAATTCATGCCCAAAACATAAACTGATCTTTCTCTTGCAATTGTTCGCAACATTACCATTCAATTCTAATTTTTATTTTCAGCATTCGCCCTCTTATTTCAAAATACTTTAATAACAAATGGTTCATACCAAGCTATTAAATGTATGAAATCCAATCAGATTTGTGCTAAATGTATCACAACAGAAAGGGTTTTTAACCACATTTTCAACAGATCCTTCCACTTTCTTGAGAAAATTAGTGTTTGCTAATGTCAACATGCAAGGTAAAGAAGATTAATATGATTACTTAAAAAAAATTAAAAATCGCACTTGTTTGAAGGTACGTGCAAAATAATAATGCGACTTATCAGACTTTGTTTCAAATACAATTTGGCAGTATCAAAGTATCCATGCTTGAAAATGCACATTTATAAACTTTGTATAATTATCTACTTGCATTCCATCTCAACATTAAAATTAATTTGATCCAAGTGCAGTAAAGACCAATTTCCTAACTTGTCCCAAGAGAACTGGGCAAGACCTTGGCAAGATGAATGAGATTGATTTGAGAGTCCCTTACTTAGTCCACCTGGGTAATGGTAAAGGTGCTAGAAAGCTGGTGACAAATATTTACATGATGAAAATTATGGAGAAAATTCAAAATTATTACGTTACACAGGAATTGCATTCAATGATATTTGAACTGACATGACATTCAAATCAGATTTAAGAAGTAAATAATAATTCATGGTGCTGTTTTAGGATAGCAAAACACTGTTGCTCTTGAAATATAATGATGGAATATACAAGTTTTCTTCCAACTTGGGTTCAAATCACAAACAACTTCTTACTAGATTCAAGACTCTCGTGCAGACAAGGAGGAGGACAGAACATTAAATAATGTACCGCCAGTTTAAAAATGACAGACTCTATGAATGATTATGTTTACAGAAGGAATTAATATTCGGTAGATTTTCAAATGCCTTGCCTTAAGTCAGTATTTAGCCTATATAATTGTTCAAGTCCACCAACATCAAATGTGATATTTCACCTGACTTGCACACATGCACCCAGAAACAGAAAATGACCAACCTTGCTAACTTTCACTACAGCACACAGAAAGGCTGATACAACACAGGCTTTCCCCTCAGTGGCAATGCTGAACTGTTCATCTCTCAGTCTGACTTACCCTGTTCATTGGCTGCAGTAAGCGAACAGCAAAAACTTCCACTTGATCCTGCAGCAAGACCCAGCATCAGAACAAGCAAGGAAAATTTAAAAGGTTTCAAGGAACACTCCTCAGCGATAAGCCCCACACAGGCTACTAATCCCTATTCGGCCCAACCATCCCCTGCAGTCCAAGCTATTCTACTACTTGGAATAAAAGCCTGTTCTCTCCACTGATCAACCCCAATGTCGGAAACAGCACTGACAAAGAATCTTTTCTCCCAACTGACTGTAGTTTTTGACATAGGTCGGGATGAGAAGAAAGCATGGGTAGAGCAGCAGCAGAACTTGGAGCTCCAGACAAATCAAGAACAACTTTTTCATCACAATGACCAATCACCTATTTATTGCGTGGAAGGATGCATTAGTATTGGGCTAATTCCTTGATTTAAATCAGAGATGGCCAGGCAGTTTGAGGGAAAGTGGGTGCAATTTTGATTTAACTTCTATATTGTTTTACTAAATGACTTGGTAGAACCACCATTGTGATCTTTTCTGCAGTACATTCATCTGCTCCACAACTTCCAAATCTCAGTGTACGTTAGTTCACAAGTTGCATTGCTGTTTCAAACCTCAAAAATAGAGGTTTTTAGCATTGACTGTGACTGAGCAAAGAAATTCCAGGTCAAAGAGCGTGGTGCTGGAAAAGCAAAGCCGGTTACGCAGCATCCGAGGAGCAGGAGAGTCGACATTTCGAGCATAATCTCTTCATCAGGAATAAGGGGGGGTGACAGATTAATGTGAGGGGGGTGGGGTGGGGATAGCTGGGAATGAGAAAGCAAGATGAAGATGGGGTGAAGGGGATAGATCAGAGAGAAGGGTGGAGTGGATAGGTGGCAAAGATGATGGACAGGTAAGATGGTTCAAGAGCACTGTACTAGTTGGAAAGGTGGATCTGGGATATGGGGGAGGGACAGGAGATCAGAAAACTGGTGATATCCACATTGATCCCATGTGGTTGGAGGGTCCCAAGGGAGAAGATGAGGCATTCTTCCTCCAGGCGTCGGGTGGCTGGAGTTTGGAGGTGGAAGCAGCTCAAGACTTGCATGTCCTTGATGGAGTGGGAGTTAAAGTGCCATTGTTCTTCCAGATGGTTGTGGGTTTGGAAGGTGCTGTCTCTGAGATATGAAAGAGTTCCTTTGTTCTACTGACCTGCAGGAAATTGAATGCCCCGGTGGTAAGGTGTGTGCCTTTGTCTTGTAGTTATAACGTAGGTGGTTTACATGGCTATTTCCTTGCCATTCAGGAATGATTTATATTTTCATCCAGAAATCAATAAGAACATTACAGTTGTAATTAGACAACTCTACTATTGTTATGAAATACGATTTGCAACAGATTTGACCATTAAGGGATGATTTGCATTACACTGTTTCTGGAGATGGGGTGATCACTGCATTGCACCTCGGGTAACATGTGACTGTGAGGGAGTGGCTGGGGGTCGTCGTGAGTGGCATGTGACTGGGGGGAGTGGCCAGAGTATCTGGGAGCATTACCAACTGACCTTATAAAGGGGATGGGTATCCTTTGTTCGGGGCCTTTCTGATTCGACTTTGCATGCCTGCAAGGAGGTCAAGGGGTCACCTACTTGTACAAGCTTTAATAAACTGTTTGCAGAAATTGGTGTGTGCAAATTGCATCTTGTGTGTGAAACCTCAGGAAAAGAACATAACAAACACAAGAGCCTTGATGAATTTCAGCAGAGCATTTTGTAGATGGTACACAGGCTGCTACTATACGTCAGTGGCAAAAGGAGTGAATGGAAATGAGGTGAGGATCAAGTGGGTTGCTTTGGCTGAGATGACATGAAGCTTCTTGAGTAGTCCGTCAGCTGCACTCATCCAGACCAGTGAGGAGTATTCCATCATACTCTTGACTTGAGCCCTGTACACAGTTGATAGGCGTCAGGCAGTCTAGATATGTTGCACTATGTCCCGTATTCCGAGCCTCGTGGCCACATTTATACAACTAGTCCAGTTCGTTTCTGGTCAAAAGGTAACCCCCAAAATGTTGATAGGGATGAATGCAGCAATGGTAATGCTACTGAATGTCAAGGGATGATGGTTATGTTAATAGGCAAATGTTCCACCAAGAACTAAAATCCAAGCATCAAGTATCTCAACCACTTATTTTCACGTGCTTTTCTCAAAGGTTGGGTTGTCTAATTTTCAAAATATAAAAAGATCAAATTAATCATTGTCCTAAAAACAAACCACCATTTCATTTCTACAACTGAAATGGTGACAAACGCGCTTCTGTAAAATATCAAATTACATATTACTGCTGAACTTGAAATATTCCAACGTACAATCTTATAACACAGGAGGTTATTCAGTTCATCATGCATATAGTGACTCTTGGAAAGATTTTTTTTTAAAAACTCACTCGTGGGATATGGGTGCAGCTGGTTGGGCAAGCATTCACTGCCAATTCCTAGTCACCCTTGTTATGAAGGTGTAGAAGTATACTGTAACTTTAAAAGCGCTAAAAGCTAGCAGAACTACCTGACAGCACCAAGTGCTCTGAAGAAGTTACGATGTTACCTTTTGGTCCAGCAGTTGGAATAGCTGGTTGCCTGGAGACAAAAAATTTGAAAGCATTCAATCGGTACTCCAAAAGAGACACCAAACTCCAATCAAGTTTGAATTTAGTACATTGACAATATTAAAAGCCAATGACACAATGCCATGCTTTGGGATATAAGACCGGGAAAAACTTGAACAGTTGGGAGAGAATTACCAAGCTACCAGCATGTACAGACTGCACCCCCCCGCCCCCAAAAAATCTCTTCATTAAAAGGTACCTTTATCCATCAGCGACTTGTGAAACACAAATCCCTATGAAGAAGAAAAGACGACAGAAGATGATATCAAGACAAGATTCCACAGTTGGCTGGTTTTGAAGTTTGAATTTTTGGTAAATCTCAAACAGGAGGGTTATGTCAGACTAGTATTGTAGAAGGGGAAGGTAAAAGATAGGTAAGAGAAATGAGTTGTAAATAGTAGTTAATTTTCTCTATTATTCTTGAAATAAAGTTGATAATTTTTAGTTTCAATAGTTCTTGGTCTCTCCAATTTTCAGATTACTGTACAGGATAAATCTTTTCTGTGTTGCTGGTTTAAATTAAGCAGGAGGGTTTACTGTGTCATAACACCCTCAGAAGCTGGTAGTGAGCTCCCTTCTTGACCTGCTGCAGTAGGTAGACTCTTAATGCCATCATGAGGGAATCCCACTTACTCACTATGTATGCCATAACACCAATTTTATTACCTTGAAGTATTTAACCAATTTTCTTTGAAAAGTTGCCATTAAATTCTGTTTCCACAACACGTTTAGTAATCCATTGCATTTTAAAATTCTGATTTGAAGCCTGGTTCATTTGTCAATTATTTTAAACCTACATTCTCTTGCCACTATTTATTTTTGGCAGTGAAAACAATGTCTCAATCTACCTTACCAAAGTTTTCATAAATTTTGAACATCTCATCTTAACCTTTTCCATAAGAACAAAAAATCCCAGTTTCACGTACCTTTACAAATGACTGAATTCCTTACTCCTGGTATGGTACCAATGTGTTACATTTTAATCAGCACCACTTTGCTTCCAACACCTGAACATCTTTCTCAAAGTCTAATGCCTTGAGACAGACAATTTTCTAGCTGAGGTCTAACTAAATGGTTTTCACAGAGCTTCATTCCTTTTGTCATCTGATGTGTCTGTTCATACATTTCCAGGACCTTTTGCTTTTTAATTAAGTGCCTTATTGACCTGTTTTGCCACGTTAACAGATTTGTGTTATGAAACCCAGAAGTGTCTGCTCAATTCCACTGCACTGCCTGTAATATTTTTCAGTTTACTTTTTATTACAAATCCATATTCTTTCTCCCATAATGCTACACTTTAAACATTGCTATAGGAATGCCACCTGACCATTTTTACCAATCTGTGTCCTTGTGAAGTCTGTTTCTTTGATCCTCACCGTAAACTAGACTCTGCTTTGAGCAATCTTAAAACTTTGAAATTTTGCTTCTGGTACTTGAGTGCAAGTTATTGCTTAAAAGATTTCATGAAACCACATGCAGAAAATCTGAAATAGAAAATAAAAGTACGAAGAAAGAAAGAAAAACACTCAAACCCTCGACTGTCTTGTAGTTTCACAATCTTCATCCTTCTACTTATGCTGCAGTTACACAAAGACCTCCTGCCCTAACTGTAGATTGAATCCTCAGATAGATCTCACAGGTTTATTAAATTTAATTCACCGTAGTGTGCACCTTCACATCAATGGGTTATTTTGGTATATGATCAGATTTCACTTGCAAGGGAAATAATACAAACAGTATGAATGAGAAAAGTAGCATGCAACCTTTATTTTGCACATATTCCTATCAATTTGACTAGAACTTTTCTTGTTTACGCAGAGAAAATGTTAGTTTACCGTCTAATGTCAAACACATTGTTTCGTTACGCACCTGTGGGAAATGGACATTGTTGGCTGGCCTGCATTTATTGCCCATCCCCAAATGCCCTTGAGAAAGTGGCGCTGATGATAATGTGTATATGTGGACCCGTTTACCACAAGGTTTCATCCAATTCACCCACTATTTTCTCTCAAACTCTCTGGGGTCAACTGCGAGACTTTAAAATCCCGATGGGTTCTGTTCTGGTCAAATTACTTTTAGCAAGTAATTCCAATGAAGCTAATAATGTTGACACAAACTTCCTTTTAGGTGCGCTTTGCCCCGAGGCTATGTCATCCCAACCAGTAAGGTTAAACGTGGTCAATCAGAAGTCAAGGTTTTGGGTATTCTACCGAGCAGTCAGAAAAAATCTCTCACCCAGGACAGAGGGCGTCCTATCACCCTAACCCCTACCTCGGGAACACCCAAACTGATGTGGAAATTTCTTGGATTAATTAATTTCTGCAGGTAATGGATCCCAAATGCCACTTGCCTTACGAAAATCCTGAGGCCACTGGCATCCCCCAACATAGCCTCACGTTTCACTCTCAATTTGGAACAGCTAAATGCATTAGAGTCCTTACAGGCTGCCCTCCCTTCACCATGAGCGCTGGGTCAACCTTTACATGACCAACCTCTGTGTCCAACGTTGATTACTGCACATCTGCCATCCTAGCAAAGACCTATGGCTCATTTTTTGGCCCAATTCGATCCTGTCGCCCTCGGGTTTCTGCCCTGCACCCAGATTCTTTGTTTTTTACCTTATGGTCACTGCTGCAGCAAACCTGACCCTCCAGCAGATTGTCACTGTGTACTCTTCCCATATGATCGCAGCCCCTCTGACGACTCACCGGACAGAGATCTGACACAGGCATGCCTTAGCAAATGAGATAACCCGACTTCACAACCCTCTCTTGACCTTTGCCGACTGCATAACCATTAATTCTGCTACATTCGTTACTCATCCTCCCAAAGAACTCTCAGAACCCCCTCATTCACATCCAGAACTAAATCACTTCTTGACCAGCCCTCATCAAGATTTATCAACATGCCCTGGTCACCCGCGATCTTACGTTTTACTTTGCTGGCTCTGCTTCAGTTTCTACGGATGGCAGACGCCTCTCTGGTTATGCTGTTGTCTCCGACTCTGCTGCATTGTGCCCTGCTGTCTCTGTACCAAAAGCAGAAATTTGGTCTTAAGTCCTTCAGTCTTAACCCATGATTTTGGGACCCTGTGAGCTCAGAGAGGGTTCCGCACCTCCACAGGCACTCCCACCTCCAACACAGTGTATAATGAAAATCTCTTACGAGCCAACCTTCCCAAAAAGCGAGCCATCGAATGTGCTGCTCACCTTCACAACGATAGTGCTGTTACTGAAGGGAACACAAGGGCCAATCTGGCAGCAAAGCAGGCCGCAACCTCACAATCCTGGGTAGTAAACACTGGTGCACATGCTATGCGAGTTCTGCATGCCAAAGGAGGTCCAGACTTGTCCACTGTTTTACAGCTTCAGGGGGACGTCCCTGCTTATCCCAACATAAAGGATATGTTGAATACAATCCCATCCAGACAAACGTGCATCCCACAGACCCTTCTATCTTTACTCGCTGACAAACTACACACAGACACTCATTTGGGAAAGGAGGGAATGTGTGCACTCTTTAACGAGCATGGTGCAGCACACACCTAAATAGGGCAGCTTAACAAAGCACAAGACATGGTCTTGTATGCCAGAGGGTTAACCCAGGAAAATCGATTCAATGTATCAAAGGAAGAACTCCAACTCCAAGGGGCCCTTTCGACACTTTACAACTGGATTGCATGGAATTACGATTACAATGCTATAAATATTGCCTTGTTATCATAGATATATTCAGTAACTGGGTAGAAGCTTTCCCAACAACCAATAACAAGGCATTTACAGTGAGTCAAGTTCTCCTCAAAGAAACAATCCCCCACTTTGGTATACCTCAACGAATATCATCCAATAATGGACCACATTTTATTAGAAAGATCAACCAAGAACGGTGTACCATCCTCAACAGTGATCAACAGTTCCATTGTGCATACTATCCTCAGGCAGCAGGAATAGTAGACCGTGCTAACTTACTAAACTCACTCTCGAAACAGGACTAAACTGGCTAAAGGACCTGCCCCTCACCCTGTACGACATACACATTACTCCTCAAACCAGTACCGGTATCATAGCATCTGATCACCCTGGACGAATTCCATGGGATGGCAACTAGGCCCCACCAACCCAGATTGATTTGCATTTAATGGGAGATGAAATGCAGCATTAACTAACCATGTCTCAAGTCTTTCCACTCTCAGGTGAAGGAAAACACCAAACCAACCCCAACACGACAGTGACTGTGAAGGAATGGAAACTGATGAGTGGGTCTTAATCAAAGACTAGGAAAGGCCAAAGGTGGGACCCCGCTAGAAAGGACCATTCCAGGTATTGCTCCAAAACCCCACCGCAATGAAGGCTAAAGGAAAAGATTGCTGGATTAACCTGAGCAACTGTCAATGGTGGATCTTGGAGCAAGAGAAGGTGGAGGAAAAGGACAAAGAAGGAATGGTAAAAAATGAACTTTAGTCTGTACCTCTGTATTGCTGGCCCTGCTATTGATACACTATGTGCCTATACACTTATCTCCGCTAAGGTGATGGAATGGGCTTGTCAAGGGGGATTAGCGTTATGATATGCTTAGCAAGGCTGTCACCTTCTATCTAACCGAAGGGAGGGTCAAGATTTGCAGGTGGGGTGGATGTAAACAGGTCCAACATTTATGCAGGGGAGACATTCCTGCTTGTATCAAAATGCAATGGAAACCTTCAGGATATAGAATGTGACTAAAATTGATTACTGTTATGGACTGCTTGCCCAAACAAATTGTAATTTGATCCTGGACCAAAGATATCTGTGGCAACTCCCATGTTGGCATTGGGGCTGCAAGTTTGACTTTACTTGCCAAAAATGACCCCCTGGAAGGGACAGCCCATTACCATAGCCCCATCCTACATGGAACATCCCCTCCCCGCATGCCCATGGCACGATCCCACAAAGTCCTCCCCATATGGAACAATCTGGACTGACTATCCAGGAATACATGGTCGGCAATTATTTCTACCAAGTTTATCAACAACTGTATAGCAATGGCACCATTACCTGCTTCCCCTGGCCCACCTGAGCGAACACACACTTCTCCATTTTCCTCAGTGGGACTGCAGCCTACACTATTAGCGTGCCCTGGCCAACAACAGTTTGCCATGGTCCTAAAGAATAACCCTTCAGTCCAAACCTGCACAGGCCCCTATGGCACACTGCATGTATCTTCCCCAACCTCTGACCACATGGACAAGGATTGGCTAAAGGGAGATATATTTTGTGGGGGGGGGGGGTAAAAGAGGGAAACTCCCCAGTAACCACCTGGGATACGAAAGATGCTTCATCGATTATGGATGGGGATGTTCGGAAGTGCTCATCTGCAATGAAAAATCCCCTTGCTTTTACTGCTCCTGCCACCGTCACATGCAGGCCTACACAGGACATGCAAGGTGGAAACTGCCATTGCAACAGTTCAGATTGTATTCCTTTCAAAAGAGGGGAACAGCTGCTATGTGAAAAAGTCATTTGTACCACCTTACAATGATGACTCATGCCTTTGCCCTTCCTCAAATGAAAGGAGTTAAGGAAGTCTCGCATCCCACTGGTGCCACATTTGCCTGGATTAATAATGATTGCTCTCATGATATAGGCTGTTCAGAAACCCTTATTACAGACCCAGGCTACTTTATCTTCAAGCGTATGGCCACAACCTTCCTCGAGTCACACAAATCCCCCCCCCCCCCCCCCCCCGGCCATGCAAAATTGTTATACTTTGGATTACTTCCTCACTCGCCAGGGAGCTGTTTGCCCCATAATACAGGACAAATGTATCATGGGCCTGGATGACGTCACTGGTACTGTCACTCGCTAATGTCCACAAAATAGATCACAAATTGGGATCTATAAAGGCAGGCAAGGGATGGGCCGGTTGGGGGCATTGGTTAGTTAACGTGGGAATGTAGGGGTAATTATAATGGGAATCTTCCTGAGAATTGCTGTTCTGAAATGCATCTTACATGGCATGATAGACTCCGTGCAGGGAATATTTCCAACAGGATGGGTTTTGGTGACCAGATACGCAGCTATTGAGGATTTAAATGAAGACAGCACTGAAGTCAGCTCCCATGCCATTAGATATCATTAAATGACAAAAGGAGAGAAGGAGAATGTATATAGGGTATAAGCAGGCAGAGAAAGAGTTAAGTTGAGAGGTTCAGCTGAGCGTGACTCAGATCAAGTAAGAAATTATAGTTAACAATGGGGTGCTGGAGGCAAGGGTAATGGGTTAATAAACGGGAAAAAGCAGTCATTATGTACAGCCATTTAACAATATTAGAAGCATTCAGTATGCAAGGTCAGCTAACAACAGGGAAGTATCCATTGTATGAATCCAATTAACAAGGTTAAGAACATTCATTGTATAACAGTAAAGGGCTTGACCTCTGCTATCGATACTCATTGATTGTAACAGTCACCCAATCAATACGTATGTTGCCTTATCTGGATGCTCCTCCCTGTAACGTGATTCTATAATTCATTAAGAAACCGCTGTTCGAGAGAAGACTCGTGAACTCATGTTCCTGTGCACATGGACAATCTTTCACCCTCTCTCCAGGGCCTGGAGTAATAAAAAAGTAAAACAACCACGTCTCCGAGCATTTTGCATCGACTGAAGAGGATACAAGACGACACTGAGCCGCCCTCTTGAACTGCTGCACACTCCGTCAGTTGATCATTTTAAGGAAGGAATTTCAGGATGGTGGCCAAGCAACATCGAAGGAACAGCAAATATACTTCCAAGTCAAGAGAGAGAGGGGCTTGGAGAGGAACTGGCAGATGGTATTCCCATGTATCTGCTGTCCCTGTCCTTTTTGATGGAAGTGGTTGCCAGTTTGAAAAGGCGCTGGCTAAAAATGTTTGGTGAATTTCTGCAGTACATCTTGTTGACAATATACATTGCCGCTAATGAGCTCTATGGCAATGTGGGGGAATGTTTGCGGATGTGGTGCCAATCAAATAACCTACTTTCTCCTCGATGGGATAAAGCTTTCTGACTGTTGCTGGAGCTACACTTATCCAGGCAAGTCGGAAGTATTCCATCACATTCCTGACTTCACCATCTATAGGGCACAACAGGTTTTGGGGAGTTAGGAGATAAGTTAATTGCCACATTATTCTGTTGTCTCATTTCCCCTCCCAGTAAAAGCAAAATGCTCAGACACACACTATAGTTTTACAGCCTCTCAATTAATTATCTTGTCATTTTACAGAGACAAGCATCCAGATAAGGCAACATACTGGGTGACCTTTATAATCAACCAGTATCAATAGAAGAGATCAAGCCCTTTAACTGTTATACAATTAATGTTCTTAACCTTGTTAACTAGATTCATACAATGGATATTTTTCCCCTTGTTAGCTGACTTTGCATACTGAATGCTTCCAATATTGTTATATGGCTCTACATAAGGACTGCTTTTCCCCCTTTACAAACCCATTACCCTTGCCTCCAGCACCCCACTTTACATTCTTATATGATCTTAGTCATGGTCAGCTGAACCTATTGTTTCACAAAACTCAGAACTTAACTCTTTGCCTGCCTGCTTATACCAGATACATATTCTCTTTTCCTATCCTCTGACCTGTTTTTGTAGCCACCATTTTTATGTTGAGAGCCCATGGTTGAGTTTCTGGTCAACTGTAACCCCTAAAGATGTTGATAATGGTGGTTTCAGTGATGTAACACTAATGAACGTCAAAGGCAGCAGTTAAATTGTCCTTTTTAGTCATAAAGGCATACAGAACACAAACAAGCCCTCAGCCCAACTTGTCCCGGTATCGTAAACTGAACAATGGACAATAGGTGCAGGGGTAGGCCATTCTGCCCTTTGAGCCTGCATCACCATTCAATATGATCATGGCTGATCATCCTTAATCAGTATCCTGAACTAGCCCCATTTGCCCACATTTGGTCCATATCCCTCGAAACTTTTCCTATCCATGGACTTGTCCAAATGTCTTTTAAATGCTAATTATACCTGCATTTATCCCTTCCCTCTGGCCGATCTTTCCACACACGCAACATGTTCTGTTGATCCTCAAATCTGTTTAAATCTTGGCCCTCTCACCTTAAACCTATGCCCTCTAGTTTTAGGAAAACAACACTTGTAACTAGTTTCAAAAAAGGAGGGGTGAACCTTTACATAAGGTCCTTTTAAAATTCTTCTTTAGCTCAATCTTTGATCTCATAAATCCATCTAGCACTGCCCTGATGTTGCTACCAAATGAGTTAAGATAGTTCAGAGAACAGTGTCAACTAGATATTTTTCTTAATGGACAAGACTGAACCTGTTGAGGATTTTGGCAAATTGGGCAGCTTCATGGTAATTTTTCTAGTCCTAACACACAAATTACCAGGTCGCATCAGGAGGCCTACATACAGTATTGATCTCTTTATTTATGAAAGTATATAAAATGAATTGCAAACAGTTCAGAGAGGAGTTACTAAACCTAAACTTGAAATAGATGGCATGATATAGGAGAAAAGATCATGCTGGCAAAATTTGTATTCATTTGGGTGTTCAGTAGAGTCAGTGGTGACTTGGTTGAAACCCAAGATCCGAAAATGTTTTCACTTTGAGATGTGGAGAGGATGCTTCCTCTTGAGAGGATGTAAAAGGAGGTGTACTGTACAAAAATAAGAGATCAAAATAAGAGAGCAGAAATGAGGCAACATTTTTCTCTCAAAGAAAGTTGTGCGTTTGGAACTTTACCTTTAAAAAAGTGGCATAAGTTAGGTATGTCTGAAGCAAAGGTCAGAATGTTTTTAGTAATCATGGGAGTGAAAGGTTGCTGGGGCAATCAGGAGTTGGAATGTGAGGTTACCAACAGATCTACTATGATTTCATTAATTGGTGGACTGATCCTACTCCTGGTCTTTGTTCATATATGTAGTAATCGAAACAAGGGACAGGTGAATCTCATTGACTAGGAGATCCTTAATTAGGGTTGTTAACCGGCACCAATCAGGGAGCCCTCACTGAGATATAAACAGGAGATCCAAACTTCACCAACATCTCATTCTGAACAAAACCTTCAGCTTGTCAACGTTTGAACATTCCCAGTCATTCCTGGAATCTGTCGCCATGTGGAGGATTCTCACACTGATTTAAAGTTTACCTTGTTTGGATCTCAGGATCTCTCCTGTGTCTCAGGCAGACCCTGCTGGTGTGCCTGGGGCAACACTAGGACACTGTCAGTCTGAACTTGGCCTGTAATGTGTTATTGATGGATCTGAGTAATCTCAATGTGAACAAGAATAAACCAGGAAGCTTTTCGCTGGAGCTGGAATGCTGAGCTCTGGAAAAAAGAAAAAAAGAAAAAAAACTGAAAAAAAGAAAGAAAAAAAAAGGAGATCCAGCATTGCCCTTTGATGTGAAGGGCACTGCTTGTCACTGACCACTCGGGTGTTTTCCTATCTTCCTGGTGGTAGAAATTGAATAAAGATTTGCGCACCTTGTGTCTAAAAAAAAGAGAAAAAATAAAGGGAAAAAAAATAAACAGAAGTGCGGGTGTTTCCTTTCTTTCTGGTGAAGAAAAAAAAGAGAAAAAAAAAGAAAAAATATATACAGGAGATTGGCCTGTCTGCACAGTTTATCGAATTTATTCAGGCATTGATCTTTGTGAAATCATGCTGTAACACTGACTTCCATTTTCTCCTGCAAAAGTTATTGCATTTGAATATCAGGAAAAAAAGAGAAGAGAAAAACAACAGGAGATGACTTAGGTGTTTTTTGCTTCCGGTGGTGGAAACTGAATAAAAATTTGTGCACCTTGTGTTTAATCACTGTGTCTCACACCTGCACACACACAACATGAGTGGTGGGGAAAAAATAAGCACTACACAGTTAGGCGATAGTGCGTGAGTAAAAAAGAAGAAAAAAAGAGAAGAAAAAGGAAAAAGTATCAGGCAGTCTGACATCCTAAAAAAGAGAAAAAAAAGGGGAAAAATAAACAGGAGATCACTCGGGTGTTTCTTTGCTTCCTGGTGGTGGAAGATTCGTGCACCTTGTGTTTTTCACTGTCTCACACCTGCGCATACACAACATGGGTGCTGGGGAAAAAAATAGGCACTAACGCACTTGGGCAGTAGTAAAAAAGAAAAAAACACAAACAAAAAGAAACAGGAGATTCAGAATATTGGCATTCTGGGGACTGGCTCTGAGCTAGCTGGTAAGAGCCCCTGCACTGTGCACATGTAAATAAAGGCTAATGGGATCCTGACCTCTGCACAGTTATTTCAGTGGTGATGAGAAAAAAAAACTGTGTGCTTGCAACAATGATCTTTGAGTTGGGGTAAGCATTTCTGGCATCATGCCTTCATTCAGGAAGCTTGACTAGTTTGATCCTGCCATCAGAGACTGGGCCCAGAATGCGCAAAGAAGGTTTTTCTTAATTTGGGCAAATGAAAAGCAATGAGTAATTCTTCTGACTGCTTGTGGACCTACATATTTTCAATTATTTGGAGCCTCACCTCTCAAAGCACCAGATACTAAAACCTTTCAAGAGTTGACTGATTTAGCAGAGGAACATCACAATCCCATGCCTCCCCTAATTTTGAGATGCTGTTGGTTTTATTTAACAGTTCAAAAACCAAGGGAATCGTATTAGAATTTTTGACTAGGTTAAGACGACTGGCATGTGATTTTGGGTTAACTCTGAATGAGATGTTTTCAGACTGAGTGGGATTAATGATGTAAGCATGCAAAAGTGCCTACCAGCTGAAGCCCAACTGGACATCAAACAAGCATTCCACCTGGCTTTTTCATTTTAAAAAATGCAGCACATGGGAGATGCACAGCATCGCAAGGAAGTGGACACCCTTCTCTGACTGACTGAGC
The DNA here is from genome assembly GCF_020745735.1 of Hemiscyllium ocellatum. NCBI lineage: Eukaryota > Metazoa > Chordata > Chondrichthyes > Orectolobiformes > Hemiscylliidae > Hemiscyllium > Hemiscyllium ocellatum. Next base: position 31,987,441 of record NC_083411.1, on the reverse strand, counting down.
TCGAGGGTAACTATTTAACTGTTGACAAGTGCAGAGTCCTCATACAGGGCATACACGGAGTAGAGGGACCCTACATTCCACAACAAAACTCCCAAACAAAGCTGAATCTGTGAAATAGTGGAAATATTCTTCAGGATACAGACGGCATGCCATTGTAGTTGTTGCCAATATGCGCACTTAAAACAGCAATGGAGGCTTACGAGGCCTGACTTGAGTAAGAACAGTATCCAGGAAAGAGCACACCCTGGCAAGTCCACCTATGTGGCTTGGAACAGTTAAATTGTTTCTGATTTAGATGGTACGAAGCAATCAATAAATGGCTGATTAAATGGCCACCTGGTTCTTATAGAGGTTGATACTAGCACAACTGTATCAGTGACTGCAGAAATGGTCTTTAACAAGATTCAGTATGGACTCCAACTGTTAAATTTGTGTAAGATCTTGGCCATACTGAGAAACTATACAGGGAAACAATTATGGCTACAACCTCTATTCCACTCTCCTAAAAGCAGCGATCATTCGTAAAAGACTTGAGCCCAAGCTTGATGGGGTGGAATTCAATGACAAAGGTTGACCTTGATTGGCTTAATTTTTTTTTGATTAGAAAATGGCTGAGTGAGTGAAGTCCTCATTAAATATCCAGAAGATTTTAAGAAAGGTCTCGGGACCAAAGTAGCTAATGCCACCTGACATGTTAGTCAGAAGCAATTCCACGATTTTGGCAAAACCTGCGCAATGCCATTTGCCTTGATGCAAAAGCAGGGGCAGAAATTCGGAGATTGGAAGATGAAGGAATCATCAAACTGATACAGTTTGTAGACTATGAAGCCTGACAAGTTGGTTCCCCATCAGGGGGATTTTAAGCAGATTCCCGCTGCTGGATAAATACCCATTCCCTCACCTGGAGTACTTGTATACAATGGGCAAGAGAGGTATCCTTTTATGAAGCTGGATATCAGCTGCCTGGTCAGAGCCCACATACTGTGCACATGTAAAATCAAAGGGTGACTTGATAGGTTCTGCCTCCTTGGAGTTCTCAAATGTCTAATGAGGTTTACTATAAGGAGAGTATGCCACAGATAATTGACCTTCCTGAAATGCATGACATTGTAAAACGCTGAGTTAAGGAACAAACAAAAGACTCAAACATGGGTAAGGGAAGAAATCAGAGGCATAAGAGAAAACTAACTGATTATGATCCATCCACTATTTCAATTACAATTATGTAAGTCTTCTAAAACACATCTCATCAATACAAAAAGCTCAAAGGTTATATTTGATCATGACAAGTTAGATACACTTGCTTGATAACATGATACTACTTCATGGTCTTTGCCTAGTATTTGTGTTGTGTGATTGGTACTCGTCACTTGTCAGCCAAAGCCTGGATCTTGTCCAGACCTTGCTACATTTGAACAAAATACTGAAGCAGGCTAAGTCTGGTGCTGAATGTTGTGTAATCATTGGCAAACATCCTCCAATTCTGACCTTAGCTTGGAGGGAAGGTGATTGATAAAGCAGCTGCAAATGGTTGGGCCTAGTACATGACCTTGAGGAACTCTACAGAGATGTCCTGGAGCTGAAATCACTAACCTCCACCAACCACAACCATCTTCCTAGGTGCCAAAAATGAATGAATCCAGTGAGTGGAGAGTTTGCTCCCAATATCCATTGATTCCAGTTTTACTATAGCTCCTTCATGCTGTTACTCTCTCCTCCGCTGAAATTGCATGCATCCATGTTTGTACCAAGGCAACAACATGGCCAGGAACTGAGTGGCTCTGGTAGACTCTAGACTCTCTTTAGAGTATCAATGAGCAGGTTATTGCTGAGTCAGCCCTATTGCTGCTTAATAAGACTGTTAAGGATACCTTCCATTACTCTCCGCCATCAATGAAGTGATCTGATGGGGATGTAAGGAGCCAGGTTGGATAAGTCCTGCTCTTCGGCAACAGGATCTACCGAGGCAATTTTATACATTTGGGCACATTTATTGTCCAGAAAGAGCATTGATTAAAACAATTCAAATCTGACTGGTTCGTCAATTCTGGTTTGAAGTGTTATAATTTCTGCTTCCATACAAACATTTTCTTTTAAATCATGGCTGCACGACACAAACACAACATTTTCTTCTTCCTCTGTGTTGACATCTGTCCCCAATTTGGTTTTCTTGATACAAACAATTTTACTTTATTTCACCTCTCAGCTAAATAATCCACGAAACTTGTATTTTTCTTTGCAAGACACTTGGTTCCCTCCTTCTTGAAGTCTTTGCACATGGCATTCTCATGTACTCCCCTGTCACCGGAACATTTATTTATTTATCCTGGCCAATCATTATTTTCCCAATGGCCTCAAACCGCTTCCCCTTTGGCCTCACCAGCTGTTAGCTGCTTTTAATCTGCCTCATGGTTCAGAAGTGCAATATTCAAAGTGGGGTCACATACCCGATACAAGTACAGACAAACAGCAGCTTGAAGAGGAACAGGCAAGCTGAGCTGGACAATAACAGAAGAGAAGAATGGAGGCAGAAACACAGGGCAAGAATAAATCAATTTTTTTTTAAAATGGAAGAGAAACTTTGAGGTAGAGAAAGATATGAAAAGGAAACCAAGGATCAATGGGATAGATGAACTGAAAAATACATAAAGAGAAGATATTTGGAAGTGCATCTGAAACAGACCAGAAAGATAGGGTGGATGCCTCCCAAGGAGCAGACAGATTGTAACAAAGCCAAAAATCAGCAAAGTACACTAATGCTGATGTATGGTGGTAGCACAGCTTCAGAAACTGGCACAAAACAATTTTATAGCCTGCTTTTTTCCACAATTAAGGAACAAAGATAAACAGGGAGATGAACTCTGCAGAGTTCCAGTATGTGGAGGAGAGGATTGGCAAAACAATTCTAGATAGGAGTGAAAAGAACAGAGTGGTCAATGGGAGGGACTTTAACTTACCCAATCTTGACTCTAGTATGTCAGACAGATCAGTTTTTGCCTAGTGTGTGCAGGAGGGTTTCCTGCAGTATGTCGAAGAGCCAACAAGAGGGGAGGGGGGAGGGAGAGAGAGAGGTTTTATAATCATCTAGTAAGCAATAATTTGATCGTGGATCGTCAACATCGTTTCATCAAGGGCACATCGTATCTCACAAACCTCACTGAGTTATTTTCAGAAGATGACCAAACATGTAGATGAGGGTATGGCAGTTGACATAATGTATATGGACTTCAGTAAAGCCTTTGATAAGGTTCCACATGGTAGCTGTTACAGAAAATGCAGAGGCATGGGATTGAGGGTGATTTCGCAGTTTGGATTGGGAACTAGCTTCCTGTAAGGCGGCAGCAAGTGGTGGTTGATGGAAAATATTCAGGCTGGAGTCTGCAACATAGGTGGATGCATTACTAAGTTTGCAGATGATACTAAAGTCAGTGGAGCAGCAGACAGCGTGGAAGAATGTTGCAGGGGGACTTGGATAAACTGACAATTTGGGGTGAGAGGTGGCAAATGAAGTTCAATGCAGATAAATGTGAGGTGATCCACTTTCGCAAGATTAACAGGAAGGCTGAATACTGGGTCAATGGAAGGATTCTTGGTAGTCTGCATGTGCAGAAGGATCTTGGAGTCCATGTACACAGATCCCTGAAAGTTGCCACCCAGGCTGATAGTGCTGTTAAGGCAGCATATGGTGCGTAAGATTTTTATTGGTAGAGGAACCAAGTTCCAAAGCCGCAAAATCATGCTGCAACTATACAAAACGCTAGTGTGGCCGAACTTGGAATATTGTGTATAGTTTTGGCTGCTCCATTACAGGAAGGATGTGGAATCACTGGAAAAGGAGGAGATTTACCAGGATGTTGCCTGGTCTGGAGGGAAAGTCTTATGAGGAAAGGCTGAGAGACTTGGGTCTGTTTTCACTGGAAAGAAGGCTAACAGGGGATTTGATAGAGACATACAAGATGATCAGAGGATTAGATAGAGTAGTCAGTGAAAATCTTTTTCCTAGGATGATGACATCAGCTATGAGGGGGCACAGCTACAAATTGAGGGGTGACAGATTTAAGACTGATAACAGAGGCAGGTTTTTTGCACAGAGTGGTATGGGCATGGAATGCCCTGCCTGCCAATGTAGTTAACTCAGCCACATGAGGGAGATTTCAACAATCCTTGGATAAGCACATGGATGACAATGGGATAGTGAAGGGGGATGGGCTTAGATTAGTTCACAGCTTGGCACAACATCGAGGGCCGAAAGGCCTGTTCTGTGCTGCATTATTCTATGTTCTATGAAACAAAGGTATTAGAAGAAAAATGGCAAACAGGGCAGAGGAATTAAAGAATTCTTTTTGACATAAAATTGTGTGAACAATGCCATGGGAAACTGATTAGTATTTTAAAATTTTGTGTAGTGCACATGTCCTGTACAAATTCAATTACACTTTGGCATCATTACCATGCCTAATTCTTTCACCGTCATATTTCATACCTTGTCCCAAGTACAATAGCAAACACCAAGTCAAGCTACAAATTATATGAAACACTTGTCAAAGAATTGCATATTTTTCTTGACAATAATACACTTGATATGAAACAACTGCATCAGAAGGATAATTGAGCTGTTAGATGTTGAGCACAGAAGGGGAAAAGAAATCTTGACAGTGGCAAGGTGCATCTGATAAGGCTAATCATAGGAAGAAACTACATCTTTCAGGCAAGTTACCAGTTTTGGCCTTATGGTCAAAGCTAAGAGGCAAAGGGAATGGGATTAACAGGTCAGTGAATTAATCATGGAAAAGCATAGGACTGTTGTCATGTCAGAGTGTAACCATAAACAGGCAGAAAGCAAGGACTGCTCAAGTCAAATTAAACAGTGGCAAAGAAGCCTAGCTTGCTTGAAGAGACAGATGAGCTTCAGACAGTGGAGTTTTACACATGTAATTGTTCCACAGAGTTGTCATGCTCTTTAGTCACAGGTTCATGATCATCAACTTCAGCTGGAACCCAAATCCTCACTGCTCAGACCAGTGAGCACAAGTGCAATGTCCATGAGATAAGACTATGCCAAAGATGGCATCTTTCAAATCAGAACTGGTGAATGCAATAGAATCATTCCATATTTCAACAAAAAGAATTTCTCCAAGCATGCTGGCCAAAAACATTCCATAACTATACATAGTCAATTAAGTCATAGGAGGCAGCTATATGGCTCAGCAAGTTGATTTCTGGTTTTCCCTGAAGCAATCTGGATAGTCCTGTTCCTTGCACTATCCCTAAAATTGAATAAGTTTATTTTCTTCAAGTGCTCATCCTATTTCTTGGTTCTAACATGGATGTTTGAGCTGAATTCCAAAAAATGACTGCCCTCAGTATCAAGGCAGAAAACAGGAAAAAAGGATTTTGGTGGTCAAGGAAAATTCTTCACTGAAGCCATAACTCTCAAAGGAAGACCGTTGTGTTGTTGGAGGTTAACTATCTCTGCCAGAGGAAATAGTACCACAGGATCTTGAGGATAACAAGCTGGTTCCATGATCTGACCTCCATGAGGTGAAAAGCAAGGATGCTCAATGCTGATGTCGTGCTCAGTAATGTCTGCAATTCCTCAGACCCTGACACAAGTTTGTCTGCATGCAAAAAGACCTGGAAAGCATCCATGTTCGAGCAGACAAGTGGCAAGTAATTTTTACTTCACACTGATTTTCATTAATAACTATGTCCAAAAAGAGAATCTAACTAACACCCCTTGGCACTGAATGGCATAATTGAAGGATAGCACACTCGTTAGTACTGCTACCTTCCAGTGCCAGTAACCCATGTTCGATTCCAGCCTTGGGTGACTGAGTTTGCACATTGTCCCTTTGTCTGGGACAAGTTTTCACTGGGTCGTCCAGTTTCATTCCAAAGACGTGGAGTTTAGGGGGATTAGTCATAGTAAATGTGCAGTGACGGACATCAGGTGGGAAGGCCTAGATAGAATGCACTTTCAAGGGTTGGTACAGACTCAAAAGGCCAAATTGGCTCTATCTGAACTGGAAAGTTTGTGATCACTGAATACCTGACAGATGAGGAGCTTAACTGGAGTAGATATATAGACAATAGATGCAGGAGGAGGCCATTCGGTCCTTCCAGCCAGCACCACCATTCATTATTATCATGGCTAATCATCCATAATCAGTATCCTGTTTCTGCCTTATCCCCATAACCCTTGATTCCACTATCTTTAAGAGCTCTATCCATCTCTTTCTTGAAAGTACCCAGAGACTTGGCCTCCACTGCCTTCTGGGGCAAAGCATTCCAGGTATCCACCACTCTCTGGGTGAAGAAGTTTCTCCTCAACTCTGTTCTAAATGGCCGACCACTTATTTTTAAACTCTGTCCTCTGGTTCTGGACTCACCCATCAGGGAAACATGCTTCCTGCCTCCAGTGTGTCCAACCCTTTAATAATTTTATACATTTCAATCAGATCCCTTCTCATCCTTCTAAATTCAAGCCCAGTCGCTCCAATCTTTCAACATATGATAGTCCCACCATTCCGAAATTGACCTTGTGAACCTACAGTGCACTCCCACAAATTTGGAGACCAAAACTGCACACAATACTCCAGGAGCAGTCTCACCAGGGCCCTGCACAGCTGCAGAAGGACCTCTTTGCTCCTCGACTCAATTCCTCTTGTTATAAAAGCCAACATGCTATGAGCTTTCTTCACTGCCTGCTGTAGCTGCATGCTTGCTTTCATTGACTGATGTAATAGAACACCTACATCTCATTATACATCCCCTTTATCGAACTTGACTCCATTTAGACTGCAATCTGCCTTCCTGTTCTTGCCAAAGTGGATAACCACACATTAATCTTCCATTTGCCATGTGTCCACTCACCTAGCCTGTCCAAATCACCCTGTATTCTCATGACATCCTCCTCACATTTCACTTTGCCACCCAGCTTTGTCATCAGCAAATGTGCTAATATTACTTTTAATACCTTCATCTATATCATTAATGCAGATTGTAAATAGTTACAGTCCCAGCATCAAACCTTGTGGTATCACACTGGTCACCGCCTGCCATTCTGAAAGGGACCCGTTAATTACTACTCTCTGCTTCCTGTCAGCCAGCCAATTTCAATCCAAGTCAGTATTTGGCCCCCAATACATGTGCCCTAAATTTGCTCACTTATCTCCTATATGGGACTTTATCAAAGGCTTTTTGAAAGTCCAGGTACACTACATCCACTGTCTCTTCCTTGTCCATCTTCATAGTTACATCCTCAAAAAATTCCAGAAAATTAGTCGAACACTACTTCCCCTTCGTAAATCCATGCTGACTCTGACCTATCCAATTACTGCTATCCAACTGAGTCGTAATTTCATCTTTTATCATGACTCCAACATCTTTCCCACCACTGAAGTCAGGCTAACAGGTCTATAATTCCGGTTTCTCTCTCCCTCCTTTCTTGAAAAGTGGGACGATATTCACCACCCTCCAATCTGCAGGAACCGATCCTGAATCTATAGAACATTGGAAAATGATTATCAATGCAGCCACAATTTCTACAGCCACCTCAAGTACCCTGGGATGCAGGCCATCAGGTTCCAGAGACTATCTGACTTACAGTCTATCCAACACCACTTCCTGCCTTCAGTTCATTCATTACCCTAGGTCCTTCAAACAGTATTACATCTTGAAGACTGCTCGAGTCTTCCCCAGTGAAGACGGATCCAAAGTCCTATTCAACTCTTCTGCCAATTCCTTGTTGCCCATAATAAACTCACCCATTTGTGTCTTCAAGAGCCCAGTTTTAGTCTTAACCTTTTTTTTGTTTTCACATACCTAAAAAGGCTTTTACTATCCTCCTTTATATTTTTGGCCAGTCTGCCTTCATACCTCATTTTTTTCTCTGAATAATGCCTTTTTAGTTATCCTCTGTGGCTCTTTCAAATTTCTCAGTCCTCCAGCTTCCTGCTCATCTTTGCTATGTTATACTTCTTTTACCTTTATGCAGTCCTTAACTTCCCTTGTCATGGTCACCCCTGCCTCTCCTTAGGATCTTCCTTCCTATTTGGAATAAACTGATCCTGCTCCTTGTGGATTATATCCAGATATACCTGCCGTTGTTGTTCCACTGCCGTCCCTGCGAGGGTATTAAACCATTGAACTTTGGTCAGCTCCTCCCTCATAGCTCCATAGTTCCCTTTGTTCAACTGCAATACTGACATTTCTGATTCTCCCTTCTCCCTCTCAAGTTGCAGATTAAAACTTATCATATTATGGTCACTACCTCCTAATGGCTTCTTTACTTCAAGGTCCCTGATCAAATCCAGTTTGTTGCACAACATCAGATCCAGAATTGCCTTCTCCCTGGTAGGTGCCAGTACAAACTGATCATGGCTGTTCACGATACATTTTCAGGTGAACGATGAATCAAGTTATTGAAAATATAATCCCAGAGGTAAGCATGTATTGCAATGTGGCTTGAAGCTGTAGAATATGCTTTTGAGATGTAGGAATGGGTTATATGGACAAAATGAAGACTGAAAATCATTTTGTGTTCCTGCAGTACATTAAATGACAGCCCAAGGGTGTGGGCAAGGTATAAAAGCATTAAGCCTGATGAAATGTCAAGGTATACAGTTTAATTTCAGACTTTTTTATTCTATTTTAATTTTTCAAATATTTAATCAGTGAACCAGAGAAAGGATGACAGAACGCACCCTCAGCTGTCAAGTCTGCTTCATCATGCAATATTTTGCCTGCATGAAGCGTATGGGACAGAAGAAACTTACCAAGTATTTCCAAGACAATATTAGAAATTCTGACAACACCACACAATGAAGCTATCAAACACCCGAAGTCCAAATTAAACCAAATGCTTAGCCTCAAGAAATACATAATACTTTTCAACTCTCAATTAGTACAAGTTTAAAGATGAAATACAAAGTTGATGGCGCAGTTACATTATGACAATGGATTGAAAGAAAACTCTAACTGATTAATCCAACATGTAACACGAAACAAAAATTATATAATGGCACAATCAGTACACCACACTTTGATACAATTGCTTTCAATGGTGATCAAACTGATAAAAATCGACCATGAGTCACAGCAAAGCTCCAAAACTTTAAAGTAACTTGCAAAACTGCTAACTATGGCAACTGCATTTGCTCCAGAATAAATATTCATGACACCATTTTCAATTGTAACTGACAAGTAACAGTTATTCAAAAAACACTGAACTTTTGAAGCTATTTATCAAATATTCCATTAGTTACCTCCAAACTAACTGCAACTTCATTTCAGCTCAAGGGAGTAACTGTAACACTTTTTAAAATCTATTTCTAATTAACATGTTTATTCATCAGTAAGGCTAAATCAGCATCAGTCAGGCTAATTCAGCATCAGTCATCTCTCTCCAATGAGAGCGCAGCCCTATGGTGTGCTAAGACTTGGGTGATTCACTCAAAGTCTGGGCTGCAACTGCTGGACAGTACTTACCCGTCAAGCACAGCAATGCAATCACAATGAGTCACACCTGAACTCCAGTTGTGGCAGTTTGCCAGACATTCTTACTGGCAGAGTAGGAAATCCAACAAAATAATACCCATTGTGAACAAATTCCAGACTGGCAAATCCACATTAGCCAAACTCCTGAACATTTATTATATTTACCACCCAAAACAGAGTGGAATTTAGCTGTGCTAAAGAATAGCCTGAGGGCAATTCTGCACCAATGCCAGCAAAATGGTTTCACCTATATTTGGAAAACATGTGCAGCCTAAGACATTTTTAACATGGATGAAACCAGGTTGTTTTATCATTGTGTAGGAAATCATTATTTCATATTTCAAGACGAAATTTTGTCATCCACTTTCAATGTGGATGGCAAAATTCTTCTGCAAATTGAAGCAGCACATTGTTTTATGAATGCCGGAACACTAAAATGGCCTTCAGTAGAGTGACATGTGCTTCTTGTCAGATTCTGGAGTTTAAAGAGAGTTTAGGAGTTACTGCGGATTATATCTGCAATAACTGCTGTTGGTTGCAAATTTTATCAAATCAAATGGATCAGTTGGAGAGACAGTTAGAAGCAATGAGGAATTTGCAACAGCAACAGTATGTGATGAATGGCAGTTATAGGAAGGGGGAAAATCTCATCCAGTCACATACATGGGTTAACTCCAGGAAAGGTAAGATAGATAGGCATCTAGTGCAGGAGCCTTCTGTGGCTATGCCCATTTCAAAGAAGAATGCTGTTTTGGAAAAGGTAGGGGGTGATGAATTCTCAGGGGAACATAGCACAAACAGCCAAGCTTCTAGTCTTGAGATTGGCTCTAATGCAACGAGGGGTACGTCGGCTTCCAAGATAACAATTGTGTTCGGGGATTCTCTAGTCTGAGGTACAGACAGATGCTTCTGTGGCCAGCAGCGAAAAATCAGAATGGCGTGTTGCTTTCCTGGTGCCAGAATCAAGGATGTCACAGAGAGGGTGCAGATGTTCTCAAGGGGAAAGAGGGGTCAGCAAGATATCAATGTCCACATTGGTACCAACGGCACAGGAAGGGAAAAGATTGAGATTCTGAAGGGAGATTAGAGAGACTTAAGCAGGAATTTAAAAAGGAGGTCCTCGAGAATAGTAATATCTGGATTACTCACGGTGCTACGAGTAGTGAGGGCAGGAATAGGAGGATAGAGCAGATGAATGCATGGCTGAGGAGTTGGTGTATGGGAGAAGGATTCACATTTTTGGAACACTGGTATGTCTTTTGGGGTAGAAGTAACCTGTACAAGAAGGATGGTTTGCACCTAAATTGGAAGGGGACTAGTATACTGGCAAGGAGATTTGCAAGAGCTGCTCACAAGAATTTAAACTAGTAAAGTGTTCGGAAGGGGGGGGGGAAAGCAGGAGGAGGAAGAGGAGGATGTGGGACCTAGGGAGATAGTGAGAAAACAGATCAATCTTAGACTGGTATGGTTGAGAACAGAAGCAAGTCAAACAGTCAGGGACAAGGTTGGGCTAAAAAGTTAGACTGCATTCATTTCAATGCAAGGGCCTAACAGGGAAGGCAGATGAACTCAGGCATGGTTAGGAACATGAGACTGGGATATCATAGCAATTACAGAAACATGGCTCAGGGGTAGGCAGGACTGGCAGCTTAATATTCCAGGATACAAATGCTACAGGAAGGATAGAAAGGGAGGCGAGAGGGGAGGGGGAAGAGGCATTTTTGAAAAGGGATAGCATTACAGCTGTGCTGAGGGAAGATATTCCTGGAAATACATCCAGGGAAGTTATTTGGGTGGAACTGAGAAATAAGAATTGCATCACAGACCCCTTAATAGTCAGAGGGAAATTGAGAAACAAACTTGTAAGGAGATCTCAGCTAACTAAGAACAACAGGGTGGTTATAGTAGGAGATTTTAACTTTCCAAACATAGACTGGGACTGCCATAGTGTTAAGCACGTACAAGAACATTTTCTGACTCAGGATGTGGATGCATCTACTTGAGAAGGTGCAAAACTTGACCTACTCTTGGGAAATAAGGCAGGGCAGGGGACTGAGGTGTCAGTGGGGGAGCACTTTGGGGCCAGTGACCATAATTCTATTAGATATAAAATAGTGATGGAAAAGGATAGTCCAGATCTAAAAGTTGAAGCTGAAAATTGGAGAATGTCCAATTTTGACAGTATTAGGCAAGAACCTGCAAAAGCTGATTGGGGGCAGGTGTTCGCAGGTAAAGGGACGGCTAGAAAATGGGAAGCCTTCAGAAATGAGGTAACGAGAATCCAGAGAAAGTATATTCCTGTTAGAGTGAAAGGGAAGGCTGAGAGGTATAGGGAATGCTGGATGACTCAAGAAATTGAGGGTTTGGTGAAGAAAAAGGTAAGGTATAGACAGGATAGAGCAAGTGACTCCTTAGAAAAGTATAAATGAAGTAGGAGTATACTTAAGAGGGAAATCAGGGGGGCAAAAACTGGTCATGAGATAGCTTTAGCATCAGAATGAAGGAGAATCCAAAGGATTTTTACAAATACATTAAGGACAAATGTGTAACTAGGGAGAGAATAGGGCCCCTCAAAGCTCAGCAAGGCAGCCTTTGTGTGGAGCCGCAGAAAACGGTGGAAGATACTAAATGATTATTTTGCATCAGTATTTTCTGTGGAAAAGGATATGGAAGACATAGAAAATAGCAAAATAGATGGTAAGACCTTGCGAAATGTCCATATTACAGTGGACGAAATGCAGGACGTCTTAAAAACGCATAAAGCTGGATAAATCCCCAGGACCTGATCAGTACCCTAGAACTCTGTGGGAAGCTAGCGAAGTGATTGCTGGGCCTCTTGCTGAGATATTTGTATCATTGATAGTCACAGGTGAGGTGCCAAAAGACTGGAGGTTGGCTAATAGGATGCCACTGTTTAAGAAGGGTGGTATAGACGAGTGAGCCTGACCTCGGTGATAGGCAAGGAGGGAATCCTGAAGGACTGGATGTACATGCATTTGGAAAAGCAAGGACTGATTAGGGATAATCAACATGGCTGCGTGTGTAAGAAATCATGTCTCACAAACTTGATTGAGTTTTTTGAAGAATTAACAAAGAGGATTGATGAGGGCAGAGCGCTAGATGTGACCCAAAGGGATGTCAGTAAGGCGTTCGACAAGGTTCCCCATGGGAGACTGGTTTGCAAGGTTAGATCTCATGGAATACAGGAAATAGCAGCCATGTGGATACAGAACTGGCTCGAAGGTAGAAGACAGAGGGTGGTGGTGGAATGGTGTTTCTCAGACTGGAGGCCTGTGACCAGAAGAGTGCCACAAGAATCAGTGCTGGGTCCTCTACTTTTTGTCATTTAGATGATTTGATAAATGATTTGGATATGAGCGTAAGAGGTACAGTTAGTAAGTTTGCAGATAACACCAAAATTAGAGGTGTAGTGGACAGTGAAGAAGGTTACCTCAGATTACAACAGGATCTTGATCAGATGGGCAAATGGGCCGATGGAGTTTAATTCAGATAAATGCAAGGTGCTACATTTTGGGAAAGCAAATCTTAGCAGGACTTAATGGTAAGGTCCTAGGGTGTGTTGCTGAACAAAGAGACCTTGGAGTGCAGGTTCATAGCTCCTTGAAAGTTGAGTCACAGGTAGATAGGATAGTGAAGGCAGCATTTAGTATGTTTTCCTTTATTGGTCAGAGTATTGAATACAGGAGCTGGGAGGTCATGTTGCAGCTGTACTGGACATTGGTTAAGCACAGTTGGAATACTGTGTGCAATTCTGGTCTCCGTCCTATCCGAAAGATGTTGCAAAACTTGAAAGGGTCAGAAAAGATTTACAAGGATGTTGCCAGGGTTGGAGGAAATGAGCTATAGGGAGAGACTGAATAGGCTGGGACTGTTTTCCCTGGAGCGTCAGAGGCTGAGAGGTAACCTTACAGAGGTTTACAAAATTATGAGGGGCATGGATAGGATAAATAGCAAAGTCTTTTCCCTGGGGTGGGGGAGTCCAGAACTAGAGGGCATAGGTTTCGGGTGAGTTGGGAAAGATATAAAAAGGGTCCGAAGGAGCAACTTTTTCACACAGAGGGTGGTACGTGTACAAAATGAGCTGCCAGAGGAAGAGCTGGTACAATTGCAACATTTAAGAGGCATTTGGATGGGTATATGAATAGGAAAGGTTTGGAGGGATATGGGCCAGGTGCTGGCAGGTGGGACTAGATTGGGGTGAGATATCTGGTCGGCATGGACGGGTTGGACCGAAGGGTCTGTGTCCATGCTGTCCATCTCTGTGACTCTACTCATGCATGGAGGCTAACAAAACACTGGGATGACCTCAAGCATTTTTGACATGTGGATCAGGAAAGTGGACAAAAGGTACCAAAGGAAGATTAGCACCCTCATACCAATCTGATCATTCGGCGAAGCTGTAAATGCCATAAGGAAACACTGAATTTGCATTACAGCCCAAAAACATGGTTGATTACAGTGACAATACAGCAAACTGTAATACACTCATTCTGACACAACATACACAGCAGAAAACCAATGTTAAGACTTTCTGCAGAATACTCCCAAAGCTTTTCAATGTTTCTATTGACAAGACCAGGTAATTTTAAGGTGTGAACAACTTTTAGAGTCACAGAACTTGAAAAATAAAGATTTTTCATTTATTTATTGCTTCACTGACTTCTTTTTAATATTGGGTTTGTTGCTAAAACAGGCTCCATATGTTTCAGTGGTAAGCCCCATTGCTACTTCACAGCATCAGGGACCCAAGTTCGATTCTAGCTTTGGGTGATCGTCTGGAGTGTACACATTGCACCATTGACTATTTCCACCAGCAGCAGGAGCGGTGAGAGCAAGGACCAGGTGGCTGCCAGGGAGCTAACTTTCCCTCTAAAAGGACAAAAATTTGTACTAGAGAGTTTTGCAGCACCACGTTTGAATGCACATTTGACAATATAAGAGAACTGCAAAGAGTTTACAGAACTACTTATCAACACAGTTGCCAGAAAATGAGCAGCTGATTTACCATTACGTAACTCAAAAGGACAATTTCATGAAAATTATTCCATGCCAAATGTGTTTTGGTAAATTATAGTTTCAGCTTGAGTATGGCCATTTTTACTTCAGATTTGTAAATGTTGAACAATCTGCTACACTACAGAATAAGCTCTCCAAGTAATATGATACCCAGGTTTCTATTTACATCCACTAATTGGGCACTTACATTGCATTTATTGATTTCAACAAAACTATGATGAATTTAGCCTGTCCCCTGCAAACAACAGCTATGCCCAAAAGGCAGCTCTGAATGTGTTCTCTCATTCAGCTGGTACAATTTACATGTTTAGACAGTATTAATCCAAATATCCAATTACCTCTAATCTCCAAGAATTTGAGCCAACTATAAAACATCTTTGAAAATATACAACCTGCACATGTTCTGATTTAGAACTGACACCATACATTAGCAATATCAACCAGTTCAAAACCACAACCACTGGAATTCAGAGTCCTAACTGTGGAATTGTACGAAGACTTCCATATCAAATACACAAACAGAAGCATGTAACCTCCACATCGCTGAACACTGTCAGCAATTTAGCAAATACATAATACCAAGGTTGCCAACAAACTGAACAGATTTCTTACCCTTACCAAGGAGACAGACAGGCTTGGCAGTTTGGGAATAGAGTTTGGAGCAGGTACTGAAAACAATAGCTTGTGACTTCAAAATATTTCATGGGAGAAAAATTCTGCTCATCTCATACAGACGCCAGATACACAGGCAAACAATTTAGTAGTTTTGAATTGTGTAAGTGGTGCACTGAGGTTACTTGGATGGATGTAAACAGGCAGTGGGATCAATGATAATGGCATCATGGTAATATCCTTGAATTAGTAAAACTAAGGCCCAACACAACATTCTAGGAATATGCGCACAAATCACGCAACGGGGGGATCTGTACCGTTGGGATGGTGTCCACCTGAACCGATCAGGAGTCAATGTCCTAGCAAGGAGGATAAATAGGGTGGTCAGTAGGACCTTAAACTTCTGAGTGGGGGGGGGGGGGGAGTGAAAGCGACAGGGAGTATGGAGTTAAATGGAAAGATAAGCAACAGGATAGCATATGTGCAGGCGGACCTAAACTCGAGACAGGCTGGGAATGCAGCAAAAAGGAAGGATAACTTAGGACATGTTACGACTTCCAATGTCTCTAATGATAAAGTTAGCATTAAGGCACTTTACCTGAATGCACGTAGCATTCATAACAAAGCAGATGAACTAATGGCAAAGATTATAGTGAATGATTATGATGTGGTAGGCATCACGGAGACGGGGTTACAGGGGGGTCAGGACTGGCAGTTAAACCTCCAAGGATTTTCAACTTATCGAAAAGACAGGGAGGTCAGCAGAGGGGTGGGGTTGCCTTGTTAGTTAAGAACAAAATTAAATCTGTGGCACTGAATGACATAGCATCAGATGATGTGGAGTCTGTGTGGGTGGAATTGAGGAACCACAAAGGCAAAAAAACCATAATTAGAGTTGTGTACAGACCTCCTAACAGTGGTCAGGACCAAGGACGCAACATGTACCAGGAAATAGAGAAGGCATGTCAGAAAAGCAAGGTCACAGTGATCATGGGAGACTTCAATATGCGGGTGGACTGGGTAAATAATGTTGCCAGTGGGTCTAAAGAAAGGGAATTCATGGAATGCTTACAGCATGGCTTTTTGGAATAGCTTGTCATGGAGCCCACAAGGGAGCAGGCTATTCTGGACCTAGTGCTTTGTAATGAACCAGACTTTATAAAAAGATCTTAAAGTAAGGGAACCCTTAGGAAGCAGTGATCATAATATGGTAGAGTTCAGTCTGCAGTTTGAAAGAGAGAAGGCAAAATCGGATGTAATGGTGTTACAGTTAAATAAAGGTAATTATGAGGGCATGAGAGGGGAACTGACAAAAATAGACTGGAAGCAGAGCCTAGCGGGGAAGACAGTAGAGCAAAAGTGGCAGGAGTTTGTGGGTATAATTGAGGACACAGTACAGAGGTTCATCCCCAAGAAAAGAAAGATTATCCGGGGAGGGATTAGACAGCCATGGCTGACAAAGGAAGTCAGGAAATGTATGAAAGAAAAAGAGAGATCCTATAAAGTGGCCAAGAACAGTGGGAAATCAGAAGATTGGGAAGGCTACAAAAACAAACAAACAGAGGATAACAAAGAGTAATAAGGAAGGAGAGGATCAAATATGAAGATAGGCTAGCCAGTCATATTAGAAATGATAGTAAAAGTTTCTTTCAATACATAAGAAACAAACGACAGGCAAAAGTAGACATTGGGCCACTTCAAACTGATGCTGGAAGCCGAGTGATGGGAGATAAGAAAATAGCAGGAGAACGTAACAAGTACTTTGCGTCAGTTTTCACAGTGGAAGACATGAGTAATATCCCAACAATTAAAGGGAGTCAGGGGGCTGAGTTGACTATGGTTGCCGTTACAAAAGAGAAAGTGCTAGAAAAGCTAAAAGGTCTTAAAACTGATAAATCACCCTACCCCGATAGGATACATCCAAGAGTTCTGAGAGAGGTGGCTGAGGAAATAGCAACGGCATTGGTTGAGATCTTTCAAGAGTCACTGGAGTCAGGGAAAGTCCCGGATGATTGGAAGATCGCTGTTGGAACCCCTTTGTTCAAGAAAGGATCAAGACAAAAGATGGAAAATTATAAGCCAATTAGCCTAACCTCGGTTGTTGGTAAAATTCTAGAATCCATCATTAAGGATGAGGTTTCTAAATTCTTGGAAGAGCAGAGTCTGATTAGAACAAGCCGACATGGATTTAGTCAGGGGAGGTCATGCCTGACAAACCTGTTGAATTTCTTTGAAGAGGTGACAAGTAGGTTAGACCAGGGAAACCCAGTGGATGTGGTCTATCTAGACTTCCAAAAGGCCTTTGATAAGGTGCCACACGGGAGGCTGCTAAGCAAGGTGAGGGCCCATGGTGTTCAAGGTGAGCTACTGGTATGGATTGAGGATTGGCTGTCTGACAGAAGGCAGAGAGTTGGGATAAAAGGTTCTTTTTCGGAATGGCAGCTGGTGACAAGCGGTGTCCTGCAGGGTTCGGTGTTGGGGCCGCAGCTGTTCACATTATATATTAATGATCTGGATGAAGGAACATGGGGCATTCTAGCGAAGTTTGCCAATGATACGAAGTTAGGTGGACAGGCAGGTAGTACTGAGGAAGTGGGGAGATTGCAGAAGGATCTAGACAGTTTGGGAAA
This sequence comes from Hemiscyllium ocellatum, assembly GCF_020745735.1. NCBI lineage: Eukaryota > Metazoa > Chordata > Chondrichthyes > Orectolobiformes > Hemiscylliidae > Hemiscyllium > Hemiscyllium ocellatum. The sequence goes on along the minus strand of NC_083411.1, from coordinate 31,969,664 downwards.
GTGGTCCAGGAAATGGCTGATGGAATTCAACGTGAGCAAATGCGAGGTCTTGCACTTTGGCAAAAAGAATAAAAGCGTAGACTGCTTTCTAAACGGTGAGAAAATTTGTAAAGTCAAAGTACAAAGGGATCTGGGAGTTCTAGTAGAGGATTCTCTAAAGGTAAACATGCAGGTTGAGTCCATGATTAAGAAAGCGAATGCAATGTTGTCACTTATCTCAAGAGGGTTGGAATATAAAAACACCGCTGTGCTACTGAGACTTTATAACGCTCTGGTTAGGCTCCATTTGGAGTAGTGTCCAGTTTTCGTCCCCACACCTTAGGAAGGACATAATGGCACTGGAGCGTGTCCAGCGGAGATTCACACGGATGATCCCTGGAATGGTTGGTCTAACATACGAGGAATGGCTGAGGATCCTGGGATTGCATTCATTGGAGTTTAGAAGATTAAGTGGAGACTTAATAGAAACGTACAAGATAATACATGGCTTGGAAAGGGTGGACGCTAGGAAATTTTTTCCGTTAGGCAAGGAGACTAGGACCAGTGGACACAGCCTTAGAATTAGAGGGGGTCAATTCGGAACAGAAATGCGGAGACATTTCTTCAGCCAGAGTGTGGTGGGCCTGTGGAATTCATTGCCGCAGAGTGCAGTGGAGCCCGGGGCGCTAAATGCCTTCAAGGCAGAGATTGATAAATTCTTGATGTCTCAAGGAATTAAGGGCTACGGGGAGAATGCTGGTACGTGGAATTGAAATGCTCATCAGCCATGATTGAATGGCGGAGTGCACTCGATGGGCCGAATGGCCTTACTTCCACTCCTATGTCGTATGGTCTAACAGCAGCTAGTGGAAGTGAAACTCAATTAATAAATTTGGAATGCAAATAACTGTCCATAACTAACATAGATTGCTGTAAAAACCCTCTGGTATACAAATATCTTTTAGGGAAGGAGATTTGTCAATCTTACTTGGTCTTGCCTGCACATGACCCCACACTGACAGCAATTAAAAATGGACAACACATGCTGGCTTCACAAGCAACAACAAAAAAAATCACAAGAAAAGATTAAAATGAGGTGGACAGGTGAGCTGATGATGTGGAGTTGGGTGCTATCAGTATACAAGTGAAAATTAACCCTGTGCCTTTACGTGAAAAATAGGAGAGACTCAAATACTAAGAATTTATTATGCACAACTAAAACAACATAAAATTGGCCAAAGTGCTAGTTGACCTCATTGTTACAAACAAATTGGTCAGTCAGACTCGGCCTGTGTCATTAGTCTTCACCCACAACCCCTGCTATGTAAACTTTCTAATCTTGAGTATATACAATAGTAAAACACTGCTTGTAACTGATCTTTTCCTGCTGGTGGCTAGCAAAGAAATTGAACCTTAATGTGTAACATTATTACTGATAAAACTCAACGTAAAAAATTACTTCACAGCAGATTTCTAAACGTGGATGGCACCCTTTGGCCAGAGAAACAAAGTGACTTCAGAACCATTCATCAGATAAAGGGAAAAGAGCCTCAGCACCCCAAGAGCTAGGAAAGGACAATAATCTGTCTCAGTTCCAGTTAGCATGACAAAGTGCAAATGTTAATGTTGATGGGGAACTATTCACATGAACTTGAGGTGTCATCTCGAGTTCATCACTAGGACTTGAGTCAGCGAGTTATGGTTTAAGACCCAATTAAATAATGTGAACCACTTCTCAGGTTGACACTTCAGTATCATGAAGAAGTGTTGCATGATTAACTAAGGCATTTTCCTCTCTATTTTAGGAATAAAGATTAATACTATTCGAAGTCTGTTTCCAAGATCTGGTAACTCAGCATACACCAGGGCATGAACCCATGACCTTCCTTTTCTGTATGGCTCACAATTATATTACACAGAGAATTTATTAAATCTTTGAAGGAATAAGCTCTACATTCCTTCACAGTAATGAGACACGACTGAGTCATCCTGCTTCAGCTGTGAAAAATACCTTTGTGTATGAGCTTTATAAAGAAATCTGCTTTAAAATTCCCCAAGTTATAACTAACTCTCAACTGTCCACCTTTGTTTAAGGCATCCAAATAATTTTCCAGATAGCTCTATTGGTTTGCAAGACTCTGCCTGAACTGTGAAGTCACTCCCACAGGTTGAACCAATGTGTTTCCAAAGTCAAAAACAAACTTTGGTTAAGGAATTGAAACAGATTACGTTATAGTAAGCTGGTTGCCAGTGTTTTGAAATCATTTTTTTGTATTTCCTGATGAAGGGTCTCAACCCAAAACATCGACTTCTCTACCTCCTGATGCTGTCTTGCTGTATTCTTCAAGCCTCCTATTTGTCTGCGCTATATTTTGAAATCTGTTGTGTGCATTGGTCTTAAATTGGTGAGCACATGACATTTTGGAACTCAGGATATCTGTTGACTAGTTTTCATTAATTTCTGCTGCCACACAGGCAGTACTTGTTTAAACAAATGCTTCAATATTTGAACTTACATGTTGTGCGATATTGCCATTCAATATATAAAAACATTTCCATAAGAACATGTCCAACTTGTTTTTGTGGGGGAAAAAATTAGCATAATTTAATGCACTCCATCCCCAGTTAACAAAAAGCATTGATTGTTTTTGTTAAATTCATTCATGGGATATGGACATCGCTGGCTGGCCTGCATTTATTGCCTGAACCTAGTTGCCCTTGTGGTGGTGAGCTTTCTTGAACTGCTGCAGTCCATGGGCTGTAACTTCACTCACAATGCCATTAGCAAGTTAGTAGAATTCATGAAATATAGATATTTTCTCAGTAACATGCTCAGAGATGTTATTACATGTAGCTGAACCTGGATCTCCTGGCCCAGAGCGAAATAAGAAAGGGATGATCACCTTATTGGGATTGTATTATAGACACCCTAATAGTCAGGGGGAAATTGAGAAACAAACTTGTAAGGCGATCTCAGCTAACTGTAAAAATAATAGGGTAGTTATGGTAGGGGATTTTAACTTTCCAAACATCAACTGGGACTGCCATAGTGTTAAAGGTTTAGATGGACAGGAATTTGTTAAGTGCGTACAAGACAATTCAGTATGTGGATATACCTACTCGAGAAGGAGCAAAACTTGACCTACTCTTGGGAAATAAGGCAGGGCAGGTGACTGAGGTGACATTGGGGGAGCACTTTGGGGCCAGCGACCATAATTCTATTCGTTTTAAAATCGTAATGGAAAAGGATTGACCAGACCTAAAATTTGAAGTTGCAAATTGGAGAAAGGCCAATTTTGACGGTATTAGGCAAGAACCTGCAAAAGCTGATTGGAGGCAGGTGTTCGCAGGTAAAGGGACAGCTGGAAAATGGGAAGCCTTCAGAAATGAGGTAACAAGAATCCGGAGAAAGTATATTCCTGTCAGGGTGAAAGGGAAGGCTGGTAGGTATGGGGAATGCTGGATGACTAAAGAAATTGAGGGTTTGGTAAAGAAAAAGAAGGAAGCATATGTCAGATAGCAGGTATAGATAGGATAGATCAAGTGAACCTTTAGAACAGTATAAAGGAAATAGGAGTATACTTAAGAGGGAAATCAGGAGGGCAAAAAGGGGACATGAGATAGCGTTGGCGAATAGAATTAAAGAAAATCCAAAGGGTTTTTACAAATATATTAAGGACAAAAGGGTAACTAGGGAGAGAATAGGGCCCCTTAAAGATCAGCAAAGCGACCTTTATGTGGAGCCACAGAAAATGGGGGAGATACTAAATGAATATTTTGCATCAGTATTTACTGTGGGAAAGGATATGGAAGATATAGACTGTAGGAAAATAGATGAAGACATGTTGCAAAATGTCCAGATTTCAAAGGAGGAAGTGCTGGATGTTATGAAACGGTTAAAGGTGGATAAATCGCCAGGACCTGATCAGGTGTACCCTAGAATTCTGTGGGAAGCTAGGAAAGAGATTGCTAGGCCTCTTGCTGAGATATTTGTATCATCGATAGTCACAGGTGAGGTGCCGAAAGACTGGAGGTTTGTAAACGCTGTGCCACAGTTAAAGAAGGGCAGTAAAGACAAGCCAGGGAACTATAGACTGGCGAGCCTGACCTCGGTGGTGGGCAAGTTGTTGGAGGGAATCCTGAGGGACAGGATGTACATGTATTTGGAAAGGCAAGGACTGATTAGGGATAGTCAACATTGCTTAGTGTGTGGGAAATCATGTCTCACAAACTTGATTGAGTTTTTTGAAGTAGTAATAAAGATGACTGATGAGGGTAAAGCAGTAGATGTGATCTATGTGGACTTCAGTAAGGCGTTCAACAAGGTTCCCCATGGGAGACTGATTAGCAAGGTTAGATCTCATGGAATAAAGGGAGAACTAGCCATTTAGATACAGAACTGGCTGAAAGGTAGAAGATTGAGGGTGATAGTGGAGGGTTGTTTTTCAGACAGGAGGCCTGTGACCAGTGTAGTGCCTACTTTTTGTCATTTACATAAATGGTTTGGATGCGAGCACAAGAGGTACAGTTAATACGTTTGCAGATGACACCAAAATTGGAGGTGTAGTAGACAGCAAAGAGGGTTACCTCAGATTACAATAGGATCTTGACCAGATGGGCCAATGGGCTAAGAAGTGGCAGATGGAGTTTAATTCAGATAAATGCGAGGTGCTGCATTTTGGGAAAGCAAATCTTAGCAGGACTTATACACTTAATGGTAAGGTCCTAGGGAGTGTTGCTGAACAAAGAGACCTTGGAGTGCAGGTTCATAGCTCCTTGAAAATGGAGTCGCAGGTAGATCGGTTAGTGAAGACGGCGTTGGTTATGCTCTCTTTTATTGGTCAGAGTATTAAGTACAGGAGTTGGGAGGTCATATTGTGGCTGTACAGGACATTGGTTAGGCCACTGTTGGAATATTGCATGCAATTCTGGTCTCCTCCCTATCGGAAAATGTTGTGAAATTTGAAAGGGTTCAGAAAAGATTTACAAGGACGTTGCCAGGGTTGGAGGATTTGAGCTAGAGAGGCTGAACAGGCTGGGGCTGTTTTCACTGGAGCGTCAGAGGCTGAGGGGTGACCTTATAGAGGTTTACAAAATTATGAGGGGCATGGATAGGATAAATAGACAAAATCTTTTCCCTGGGATCGGAGAGTCGAGAACTAGAAGGCATAGGTTTAGGGAGAGAGGGGAAAGATATCAAAGAAACCTAAGGGGCGACTCTTTCACGCAGAGGGTGGTACGTGTATGGAATGAGCGGCCAGAGGAGGTGGAGGAAGCTGGTACAATTGCAACATTTAAGAGGCAATTGGATGGGTAAGGGTTTGGAGGGATATGGTCCAGGTGCTGGTAGGTGGGACTAGATTGGGTTGGGATATCTGGTCGGCGTGGACAGGTGGAACCGAATGGTCTTTCAATGCTGTATATCTCTGTGACTCTATGATCTAGAGTTGAACTGGTGCCAACAGGTGTTTTGTAATTTCGAAGAGGACGCTTCTCACTGCCTCAATCAAATTCAGCACCACCCCACACAAAAAACCTAGTTTGTTCATTTCAAATATATTTTACACATGCAATTATTCAAGGAGATAATCACCACCATCTTGAATAATAACCAGGGATGAGAAGAACAGATATTGATCTTGTCAGTGATCCTCATATCCTATGAATGAATAAGACAAAAATTACCGAGGTCCACAAGCTATATTTATAAAATTTCACCTACTTAGTTAACAAATAGTTGTCCCTTGAAAATGGCTCATCTTTTATTTTTTACTGTGTTGATATGGACTCCTTAGATTGATCAGAATTGAAAAATGGTCCTTTTGATTACATCCTCAGCACTTAATAAATTCATGACATAGGGTGACAAAGTGCATCACAAAATTTGCCAACTTGTAATTTTAAATTTAAATAAAAATTGAAGTGCTGAATTTTTGTTTTAAGTAGATTAAATGTTATTACATTTATAAGGAATGTCACTCGGTCATTATCTCTCCCGTAAAATGCTTTTTTTCAACTGAACTCAAATTCCATCAGCTGTCATGGTGGGATTTAAGACCAGGCCACCAGAACATTAGCTGAGTTTCTGGAGTAACAATTGAGTGGCGATGGCCTTGTGGTATTATTGCTAGACTATTAAGCTGGATACTCAGGCTAATGTTATGAGGACATGGGTTTGAGTCCACCCATAGCAGATAGTATAAGTCTGAAGATGATATGACCAATTATTGGAAACCCTCACTGGTTTACCTTTAGCTTTGCGAAAGGCAAAGACGGGTAGGTGGGCAAGATGTTCTGGGTTCTATAAAAAAACAAAAATTTAGTAAATTTTACAATTAAGTCAGGATCAGTTATGAGCATTCATACATTATTAACAAAATAAAATGGATCCAAGTTTTATTCCCAGACTTGAGTGCAAAAGAGAATCAACTTTATTCTGGTTTCATCTTTTCAATTTTTTATACCAATAGAAAATTAACAATTGACTGTGGGTGTAAATAATTAGCACTCATATCAATACTGATCGTTGTCCTGAATCTATCTGAATTTGATCTGCACTACTTCCCAACATGGATCTAACAAATCATTGTGCTCATATTTCTGATGCTATCCACCATTCTCCTGAAAAACTAATACTTCAATGTTTGTGCTCAACTCCATTCAATTCCATTGCACATTTCCTAGTCTTTGAGGCAGAATTTCAGAGACAGCCCAGTTCTGGCTTTACAGTTCATCACTAAGATAAGACATTAACCAAAGTACTACTTGTCCTTTTAGATGCTTGTAAAAACATCCCCCAGCACTACTTCAAAGAAGCACTAGTAGTGTTATTTCCAATATCCGATCCAATTGTAACCACTCAATCAACAATGATTATCTGGTCATAACAACATAGTGGAGTGACAATTTGCAGGATCTAAGTTCCATGTTCCCTACAAGTGGCATGTTATGATCCTCGTCGATGCATTTACTAGACAAGTCGACTTTACTCTGAAATCTGGATCAATCATGTTTTGGTTTTGTTTTAAGTTAATATAATGAGCATTAAAAGCTGCAGGTTTAACAATAAAACAGATGTTTATGACAAAGGAAATGATAAAACAAAACAAACTGAACTATTTACATATGACACTATTACAAAGATTTTGAAACAGCAGAACAAAATTACATCTTTTTTAATACCATCACTTTACAGTATTCAAATACCAGAATTCCTTTCTCTATCACATCTATAGGTTTCTCTCATTCTGGAGAGCTTGATAGCCTCTTCCTTGCTTATTCAGACAACCGCTTAAACTAAGCTTCAAATAACCCCTTCAGGTTCTAACCAAACACCTTGACCTAGAACTTTCAAGCTAAAACACTTGCACTGATGCAACTTATTTTCTCTCTGTTCTGGACCAGTTCCTTTCTCCAAGAGAAAGTGTTATTATATTTAACCCAGTCAGGTCTTCTGTGAACTGAACGAAAAGCTTTCCAATGTGCAACTCTTTCCAAAGCAAAATCAACTCTCGATCCTTCTAAACTAAAAGCAGGCTCACGTCTTTAAGTGTTTACTATCTTCTATCATGAGTGAGTGAGTGAGGCCCCTTTCCGTCATGGCTGACCATGGGTTGCATCCTCATTGTGCTTCCCTGAAGCAACGTCATTTATGACTGAAAAGACCAACAATGGAGTCACAGAGGTCACATCTCTCTGTGGTCGTTGATCTGCTAGAAATGCGACACTCCTTCCTGCGTGTCTGCTTGACTGAGGCAATGCTTTTCAGCTTCTTTTCCCATGTTTTGAGGTGATGATTCAGGGTGCTTCTCCATCTGGTGCGGTCAGCTGCAAGCCTTTCCCAGGATTCCGTAATGATATCAAGCACCTTCATGTCCCCCATGCAGAGGTCCTTGTAGCGCAGCTGGGGACATCCAGTAGGTCTCTTCCCAGATGCAAGCTCTCTATAGAGTATATTCTTCAAACATTTGAGAGAAGATTTGTAGCTTGGGTGCTCGTTGCTGTGGTTCTGTTCGCCGAGCTGGGAATTTGTGTTGCAGACGTTTCGTCCCCTGTCTAGGTGACATCCTGAATGCTTGGGAGCCTCCTGTGAAGCGCTTCTGTGATCTTTCCTCCGGCATTTATAGTGGTTTGTCTCTGCCGCTTCCGGTTGTCAGTTTCAGCTGTCCGCTGCAGTGGCCGGTATATTGGGTCCAGAACGATGTGCTTATTGATTGAATCTGTAAGCATATCGATTTGGACCCAACATACCAGCTACTGCAACAGACAGCTGGAACTGACAACCGGAAGCGACAGATTCAAACCACTACAAATGCCGGAGGAAAGATCACAGAAGCGCTTCACAGGAGGCTCCCAAGCACTGAGGATGTCACCTAGACAGGGGACAAAATGTATGCAACACAAATTCCCAGCTCGGCGAACAGAACCACAACAACAGAGGATAGTCTTTGGGATACGGCCGTCCTCCATGCAGTGGATGTGGCCCAGCCAGCGCAGTCTCCGCTGCCTGAGTGGCGTGTACACTCTGGGAAGGCCAGCGCGAGATAGGACCGCTGTGTTGGACACTCTGTCTTGCCAGGATGTGGCAGATACTCCTATCACAAAACAAACAAACCTACATTGTTTGAGCGCAGCTGACTGGGAACCTCCTGGAATGACAATCTAGCTTATTATCGTTGCTCCACGAAGACTCACAACTCACTACTAAACCTTCCTGTACAGAAACCAAAACGGACACGCCTTTCATTCAAGATCCAAACTCTACAATAAATTATATTAATATATATGAATGACATTTCACATCACAGACCACCCTTGAAAAGTTACTTCATGAGGTAAAAAAATTATATCGGGTTGTTAGTATATATTCCACAACTGCCTGATGAAGGAGCAGCGCTCCAAAAGCTAGTGCTTCCAAATATTGTTGGAATATAACCTGGTGTTTTGATTTTTAACTTTGGACACCCTGGTCAAGCGCCAGCACTTCCAAATCATAACATGTTTAAGACATAATTTGAAAGCCAAAATCTAAAAACAGTCTTTCATTTCTGTTTTTAACATTTCTATTTCAATTCTCTTTTCAGGTGTTGTGCCTTCTCCCTTTAACTTTACTTCAACTCTCAAGAAAAAAAAACACCTTGACCCAACGTGCATGAAAACTACTGCCCCATCTCCAACCTTGCTGCCTAACTCCCTGCAAGGATCTATACTTGATCCCCACTTATTTGCACGCTGTCAGCAACATCTTCCAAAACAAGTAAATTTCCATATGTACATTTATGGAAATGAACCGAACACATTCCCAATTAATCTCAAACAGTTTATCCCACATAAACTTTAAATAATCCAAAACTCTACTGCCTATGTCTTAACTCACCTGCTCACCTAGTCACTTGTATTTGCCAAACTATAATGGTCAAGCAACATCTTCATATTAAAAATTTCCATCCTCGTTTCCAAATTATTCCATTATTGAATGGCAAAGCAACGATTTGAAAGATGAGTTATGGGGATGGGGGGGGGGGGGGGGAAACGTGGTGTAAATGACCTACTCTTGGTCGTAATTCAGATGTTGTTATGTTCACGGCCTCATCCATCCAAATCTCTCCAAGCTCCTCCATTGCCACAATCCTCAAAAGTATGCAGTTATCTAATTTTGGACCCTTGAGTCTCTCACTGTTAATTATTACACCATCAGTGTCCATGCCTGCAGTTACCTCAAGTCTGCAACTCCCCCCAACATCCCATTGACTGGCTTTCCTTTTTAAGACACTCCTTAAACCTTAGCTTTTTCACCATCACTTTGGGTTATCCGTCTAAGTTACGCTTTATGGGACTTGGTGCCATACTTTGTCAAATAATTCTCCTTTGATGTGCCTTGGGACATGGTTTGCTGCTTTGTGCAAAACGTTCCTTTTCGTCTACAGTTGAGTCACATTCAATTCTTTATAATTTACTGTTCCTGTTCTGTCACACACTCAAGTCCTTCTTTAATGTTACGTGCTCCTTTCACAGCTTTCACATGACCACAACATAAAGATTGTGAAGTAGGAAAGTAAGTTTTACATAAACTTTGTAAATATTAAAACCAGTCTTGATCTACCATTTGAGGGGGATAGGGAAGGGGTTACAATGAAAGTCAGAAAATCAATTCATTCCCATTCTGTTAATATACAGGAGAACCTCGATTATCTGAACGAGATGGGCGGGCACTACTTCATTTGGATAATCGACTATTTAGTTAACCGAGTAAACGCTTTTCCTCAGGGGCCCGGAATTTGTAAAGTCTGTTCCAAGTTCAGGAGACTGCAGCAGCAGCACAGCGTACGGGCCCTCGCCCCAACACCACACTCCTACCTGCCCCTTACCCAACGTTGCCCCCCCACCCCGCCAAACCCCTTCCAAAACAGCCCCTAACCCAGTCCACACCACCCCAACCCCACCCAACACTACCCCCCAAGCACATGGCATGCAAGTCCCCTCCCCCAACACCACCTGCCCCTGCTTGCAAGCCCGTCCAACACTGCCCGCAAAACCCAGTCCAACACCTCTTTCCTCCACCCCCCCCCCCCCCCCCCCCCCCCCACTCCCTCCCCCCCCAACTCCCTCTCCAGGACAGCCTGACTGGACACCAACAAGACTGCTGCCCCACCACCGCACTTGTGGGGTAAGTCTCCAAATAGTGTGCGCACACATACACACAACTTTTTGACAGGTTCTATGGTTGCCCTGTACAGGACAATGCTGGAGAGATTATCTGAGGTCGGGGGAATGGGGAGGGTTCACTCCACTGTAGAACTCCAGGGAAGGTGTGTGGTGAGAGAGAGAGGGCAGGAGGTCAGTCCGGTGCCTGTTTAATCACTGGAAACAAAAGATGCGATCACTGTTAGTGATACATCTTTGATGTAGTGTTTCTATCAGGACCTCGACATCTCCTTCACATAATCTGATTTTTGGATAATTGGTATTCAGATAATCGAGGTTCCTCTGTATTTCATTCAGCAACTGTAATCAATACCTTACCTCAGCAATCAATACCTCTGCAATTGCATTCCTTCTCAGCTAAAACAGAAACCATAACCAATAAAAACTGTTCACACTTCCTGTTCTTTACACCATTCTGATCTACTCTGCCCCTGTCATTCTCTCCTTGCTTTAAAAATTGTATTATTTAAGATTAGATTAGATTACTTACAGTGTGGAAACAGGCCCTTCGGCCCAACAAGTCCACACCGACCCGCCGAAGCGCAACCCACCCATGCCCCTACATTTACCCCTTACCTAACACTACGGGCAATTTAGCATGGCCAATTCACCTGACCTGCACATCTTTGGACTGTGGGAGGAAACCGGAGCACCTGGAGGAAACCCACGCAGACACAGGGAGAATGTGCAAACTCCACACAGTCAGTCGCCTGAGGCAGGAATTGAACCCAGGTCTCTGGCATTGAGGGGCAGCAGTGCTAACCACTGTGCCACCATGCCACCCACAAACTTTTAGTTTTGATTTTTTCTCCCTAATTCTGAGAAAAGGCCACAAACCTGAATCGTTAACTGTTTCTCTCTCCACAGGTCTTGCCAAACCGGAACATGTCTACAATTTTCAGTTTTTGTTTCAGATTTTCGTATTTAACCCCGAAATTAGAACTGAGTTTATTATGAGTCAAATTATGAAGCATATCTTCAATCTAAGGATAATGGAAATCTGAAACTGTCTAGCTTGAGACTGCTGAGGCAAGGTGAATTGTAAAAAAAATCAAAACAGAGCTTCAGAGATTTTTTTATTATGCAAGAGCTAGAAAACCAAGAATAGTAAATGGAGTCATTTCACATTAACTATGGCTAGAAGAGCAGGCTTGAGAGTTTCACAATCAAGTCAGAGATCATGCTTATCAGGTGAAGAGGAGGGGGATAGCATAAGATTTACATTGTCTGTACAGTAAAGAACTTACAAAATCATATGATCCTGTCAACTACAATAATACATTTGATTGCTTAGCAGGACGTCATGGTTACTATTGCACGGTATTAGTATAAACAATACTGAAGAAACTACCACCACTAGCTAGGAACAGGTTATCTGTGAGCTTTCTGTGGTCTCACTGGACAGGCGAGAGCCCTGAACAAGATACTTATGCATGCAGCTCATTCATTCAAAAAATTACAATGAATTAGGAGTAGATCATTCAGTTCCTCTGCCATTGAGCAATTTCACAGTTGACCTGATTGCAATCTTAGCCCAACATTCCCACCTAATCCCGATAACATTTGACTGCATTATTAATGAACAATTTTCAACAGTGTATTTCAATGACTAAGCCTCCACCACACTCTGAACACAAGAATTCGGAAGTCCTAACTCTCAGATTATCTCATTCTTCTCTATTCCACAAGTAGCAACTCCAGTATACCCAAGTTTGCTTTGTAAGGAAACTTCACCATCCCAGGTAACTGCTTAAAATGCATTTTTATCCATTTCTAAATGAGGAAATTGAAATGATGCACAGTAGTAGAGATAGGGTGGGGGATTGCAAAAGTCAGTGGCATATTTTTCAAGATGAGATGAGAAACATTTTTAAAAAGACATGGGGACAATTTTTTTAAAAAACACAAGAGTGGTTCATATGTGGAATGAACTTTCAGAAGAAGTGATGATACGGTCCAGTCACAATATTTAAAAGACATTTAGACAGCCAGGGTTGGAGGATTTGAGCTACAGGGACAGGCCGAATAGGCTAGGGCTGCTTTCCCTGGAGCGTTGGAGGCTGAGGGATGACTTTATAGAGGTTTACAAAATATTGAGGGGCATGAATAAGGTAAATAGACAAGGTCTTTTCACTGGGGAGGGGAAGACCAGAAGTAAAGGGCATAGTTTAGGCAAGAGGGGAAAGATACAAAAAGATCTAAGGGACAACTTTTTCAGGCAGAGTGATGGGTGTATGGAATGGGCTGCCAGAGGAAGTGTTGGAAGTTAGTACAATTGCAACATTTAAAAGGCATCTGGATGGGTATATGAGCAGGAAGGGTTTGGACGTATATGGACCGAGTGCTGGCAGGTAGGACCAGATTGGGTTGAAATATCTGGTCAGCACGGACGAGTAGGACCAAAGGATCTGTTTCCGTGCTATACATCTCTATGACTCTAAGTACATGAATAAGAAATGTTTGGAGGGATATGGGCCAGGGAAAAGCACGTAGGGTTAGTTTAGTTTGGGATTATGTTCGGCATGGACTGGTTTGATACAAGGGTCAGTGGACCATGGCTCCATGCAATTTCTTCAAGATTCTGCACAACTATTGTAAAACATCCCAACTTTAATATTCCATTCCCCTTGCAATAAACAACATTGCATTTGCCTTCCTAATGATTTTCTGTACCTGCATATATGAGATATGTTAGGTCACTCTACGCAGTTCTGCTACCTTTCGATTTAAACTGGACAAAACAGGCAAGTTCACATTTTTCTGCATGATACTCCATCTGCCAATTTTAAGCCCATTTATAACATGTCTTCATCGACTTATTTCTATTTCACAACTTACTTTTCTACCTGTATTTATGCCATCAGCTAATTTTGTTACAATACTTTTGGTCCTTTCATTCAAATCACCAATACAGATTGTGAACAATTGAGGCCTCTGCACTGATCCCTACGGCACTTCATTTGTCACATCTTGCCAATGTGAAAATGATCAATTTATGACAACATTCTGTTTCCAGTTAGCTAGGCAAACCTCTATCGGTGGTATTTATTTTACCCCACATAACCATGTTTGTATTATGTGTTTCTCACTATCATTAAAGCCCAAAGCTGATAAAAACTTGGAATGAGAAAGAATGTTAATATCAACAAGGTAAAAACAATGACTGCAGATGCTGGAAACCAGATTCTGGATTAGTGGTGTTGGAAGAGCACAGCAGTTCAGGCAACATCCAACGTGCAGCGAAATTGACGTTTCGGGCAAAAGCCCTTCATCAGGAATAAAGGCAGTGAGCCTGATGCATGGAGAGATAAGCTAGAGGAAGGTGGGGAGAAAGTAGCATAGAGTACAATGGGTGAGTGGGGGAGGGGATGAAGGTGATAGGTCAGGGAGGAGACGGTGGAGTGGATAGGTGGAAAAGGAGATAGGCAGGTGGGACAAGTCCGGACAAGTCATGGGGACAGTGCTGAGCTGGAAGTTTGGAACTAGAGTGAGGTGGGGGAAGGGGAAATGAGGAAACTGTTGAAGTCCACATTGATGCCCAGGGGTTGAAGTATTCCGAGGCAGAAGATGAGACGTTCTTCCTCCAGGCGTCTGGTGGTGAGGGAGTGCAGTGAAGGAGGCCCAGGACCTCCATGTCCTCGGCAGAGTGGGAGGGGGAGTTGAAATGTTGGGCCTCGGGGCAGTGTGGTTGATTGGTGCGGGTGTCCCAGAGATGTTCCCTAAAGCGCTCTGCTTGGAGGCGCCCAGTCTCCCCAATGTAGAGGAGACTGCATCGGGAGCAACGGATACGATAAATGATATTAGTGGATGTGCAGGTAAAACTTTGATAGATATGGAAGGCTCCTTCAGGGCGTTGGATAGAGGTGAGGGAGGAGGTGTGGACGCAGGTTTTACAGTTCCTGCGGTGGGAGGGGAAAGTGCCAGGATGGGAGAGTGGGGGGGGGGGGGGGGCGTGGACCTGACCAGGTAGTCACGGAGGGAACGGTCTTTGCGGAAGACGGAAAGGGGTGGGGAGGGAAATATATCCCTGGTGGTGGGGTCTTTTTGGAGGTGGCGGAAATGTCGACGGATGATTTGGTTTATGCGAAGGTTTGTAAGGCACCAGGTGAGCACCAGGGGCGTTCTATCCTTGTCACGGTTGGAGCAGTGAGGTCTGAGGGCGGAGGTGCGAGATGTGGACGAGATGCGTTGGAGGGCATCTTTAACCACGTGGGTAAGGAAATTATGCTCTCTAAAGGAGGCGGCCATCTGGTGTGTTCTGTGGTGGATAGGAACAACTTTTTTTTTAAAAAACACTGTGTAGTTTGTGTGTGGAATGAACTGCTAGACAAAGTGGTAGACACAGGTACAGTTATAATTTTTAAAAGATATTCAGATAAGGTCATGAATAGAAAAGGTTCAGAGGGACATGGGCCAAGCACAGGAAGGTGGAATTAGTTTAATTTGGTAACATGATCGGAGTGAGCTAGTTGGACAGAGGTCTGTTTTCATACTGTATGACAATGACTCATCAATTTCCCCTTTGTCAGTTGGAAAGATCAAAACAAATTTGGCTCATGTTTCCATCTCTCACCTGATGCATTAGAAATAGTCATAATCCACAGAAGCTTTAGCAGGCAAAGATAAACAGCAACAAATATTGTGCGTAGGTAATGCAGATCAATAACAAAACACTAGCAGAGGCTTGGTCACAACTCAATTTCTGCAAAGCCATCACAATAAAGACTTAAAAAAAAGGCTGCCACAATAATTACATGATAAGACTTCCAGCAATTAGGTCGATGCCTTCCCACATTACAATGATCCTGGAGGAGGGTACATCACGTTCAGATCAAATCTAAATTAAGCTGTTCTCATCACTTGCTACAGTTAAATTTAGATCTGAGATTATTTCAGAGCAGAACCATATTAATCATTTAAACAGATTGTGTGAAAAAGTGGGTGTGGTCACAGTAATTCTGACCAACACTAAATAAACATGCATTTCTAGTCAGGGACCAGCTGACCAGATATGTCACATATCATTGAACAATTTGGCAAAAAGCCAGAGAACAAAATCACTCAAATGGAGACAAGCAAGGATTTTAACAAGATACCTCGGTTGTCAGCAGCAGTATGATGCCTAAGAACAAACTTTACAGGACTGAGTTTGAAAAAGGCCATGCAACAGGCATGGCAAGATAGTATGACCAAATTCAAAACTAGCCATCTCTGTCAAAGTCAATGCTTCCTTCTCATATTGTGAGATGTTTAACACAGTACATGGAATTTATCTGCATTTACTAAGTGCCCACTGCTTCAATCACACAGCATGACTTTCCTCTGTCTAAGTTCTGTTACCTGCACTTTAACCATCTCTAGTTCAAAAGTTTAAACCTTCCAATATTTCTTTATTGCATATCTATTTTCTCTCCCGGTCTAACAATGCCAATGCGTCCAGCCAACGTGCTTAAAAAAGGTTCAATTCTTGCCAATAAGCTCCATCCTTCTACATCTCTGCCGCTTGAAGAATTCACAAATTCAACTTTAACTACATCATCTGTTATCTCATGCAACTCTTCAATCTTCTGCAGTGATTCTTGTATTGAATCATCATACAGGATACAAACTATTTTGCTACAGCATAGAGCTGAAAGTGATGCCATAGTTTAAAATAAAATCTTCATAACTGAGTTATTTTAAGGAATTAAAGCCTGTTTCTGAGCTGTCAACTGTAAACTACAACTTCATCATACTTGCAAACTGTATCAATTGAATAAAAGCTGTTTCTTTTACAGTTTAATATATTTTTCAAAAACATTACTACTGATAACATAATTCAAGGATCAATCATGTGATCCTGTCAAATGGGTTATCCACAGAAACCTAGACTAATCTCATCTGACCATTTCATGAGTCAGTAGACAAAATGCACATTGTTACATGCATTCTAATTTAATCATTTATGTCCTGTTTCTACAGAAGACAAACATTATTGTGATAACAAGACAGACAATAGAATCCAATTTTCAGCTGGGCAACTGACATTATTGGCTGAGAAATTTAATCCGATCGCTGGGGTTCATTTGTACCACTTCCTGTTCAACTGTGGACTTCAGTTTCTTTCAGAATAACATGATGTCATTTTGAAGTAGCAGTGCCTCAGAATACTTGATAGTTATTCCAATATTCATTTAGAATATTTTATGACACAACTAGTTCACATACCCTATTGAATACGTTCTTCAACATGTACTGTAACTAAAGAGTCTTTAGAACCAAATTAAGTTTTAAAATAACTAATTTGATCTTTACTTTTATTTTTACAAAAACAATGGGCACAGAAGTGCTTGATTAATTAATTACTGTATGTGCAGTAGAGGTCAATATTTTCATTACTTTTCACGCATTTCCCCATAATTCTGATACAAAAATACCATGAGATTCCAGCACCTTGACTACAACAAAGCAGAGGTTCTGGATTAGTGGTGCTGGAAGAGCACAGCAGTTCAGGCAGCATCCAAGGAGCAGCAAAATCGACGTTTCAGGTAAAAGCCCTTCATTAGGAAGGGCTTTTGCCCAAAACATCGATTTTACTGCTCCTTGGATGCTGCCTAACTGCTGCATTCTTCAAGCACCACTCATCCAGAATCTGGTTTCCAGCATCTGCAGTCATTGTTTTTACCTACAACAAAGCATAGGGCAATATATTAACAGCTTTGTTGGTTTCAAAAATTAAATCTTAACAATATGCACACACAAGTCACAAAGGATTTTAAGTGCAATGTGAATTGCATACTCAAACTTGAACAGCAAGCTCGAAACAAAGAATGGAGTTCACAAACTACGAGATTACTACCACAATGATTTGAGCTGAGATAACCTGGACAAGGAGTCCACTGCTTCAATGCCTAAGAGGATATTTCAGTTGTTGCCAACAAGACACTCATATTAGCCAATTAAATGCAGAATGACTGAATTTTAACAACTGATTTATTTTTAAAGCCTATAGTGGCTTTAGTTTCACTCAACAAGCACTGAACCGAGAATAAACACGTCCACAGATACGCGAAGACGAAGGCAATCACACATTTGCTTTTAATGAGTAAATTTTGAAATCGTGAAGCTCGAGATGAAAACGCACATGCGATGAGTCAAAGTTGGTAAAACAAATTGCAAAGGATCAGAAGGTTATCCTGACAGGATCACTTTAAAGTATCCTAGTAAATATCAAACAACCTTCAAAAGTGTAGAAGCCAGAATTCCCCGCGTTCATCGGCGTTTATGAAAGACTTTGCACAAAATCATAAAAAGTAATCAGCCAATTTGTACTCCGAGACTTGAGTTTTAACATTTTCGTTTTGCAAAAATAATGGCAAATCGCCCGTTAACAAGAAACTGAGTTGCCGGACTTCCCACGAAATCCACCAGATTAGGCATTAACAGGGTGTGGCTAAGAAATTGCAGGGTGATTTATGGGGATCTGTTTACTGTGAATAGTTTATTGAAAAATAAATAAATTGTTCCTTGAATATACATCTTGAAAAAGACTGTACGTAAACAGTGTTTAAAAAAAGTGCTCAGAAGCGAGTGTCTGGGAAAAAAAATTAAAAATGAAAAGGAGACCCTTAAACTCTTGGGGAATAACGTCTCCCCCTCCTTGGCAGAGTGTTTACAACATTGTCACATGGACCCGGACATGACTACAGCCATTCTTACTCGCTCAAGGGATTCTTTAAAACCTTTACAACATAAATTAATATTTTTAAAAAGCGACACTTCATTTCGCGGAGTCACAAAGTGCTACTTTGGCCCGGCCGTGAAAAATAGAGAACGAGAAGCTTTCCATCTGCCTATTTCCGACAAGGAAGTGATTCTACCAAAAAAAACAATGTTCGCCCAAAAAAAAACCCGTCGTCGGCATCGTAGCGGAGTTGTCCCTTTGCTCGTTTTATTCGGAAGAAAAACACACGCACGCACACAAGTAGGGGGCAAGCAGAAATGCTGCCCGAAAAAAAAAGGGCAATTAAAAATAAAACGAAAAATTAAAACAAAGTGGCGCCAAAAAGTCTATGGCATTCTGCTGCGAAGTCGCCGACACCGAATTTTGATGTTTAACCAAACACCCCCACCCTCCAAAACAAAAAGAAACCAAGCGATTTCGACATTTTGTGTGTGTATGTGTGTGTGTGTGCGGGAGAGAGTACGGGGTGGTGGGGGCACGGAGAGGGGGGGGGGGGGGCTGGGGTTGTTTCCAGGTTTGGGAGCCAGCAGTTGGGACGGACGGTGGGTGGGGGGTGAGAGGCTGGAGTTTAATCTGCGGCCAGGGGGAGGGGGGGTTGCTGGCAGGTTTATCTCTCACTCTCTCCAACTAGGCCCGAATTGCGAATTTTAAAAACAAACCCGGGCCCCGGGCCCGGCCTCGGCCTCCATTTTGCTGAAATCTCTCTCTCCACAAACACACAGGCCTTTTAAAAATATATATAAATACACAACACCCAGGAGAGAAACACTTCATCCCCACCGCACCAGCTCCACAACTTCACACTTTTCTAGAATATTCTACACGCTTCGTCCCCCACATCGTTAAAAATTCTCTTCCTTACCTTTTAATTATTTTTTCCTCTCTCCACAACTGTTGTATTCCGGTTTTTTTCCCCTCCCCTTCTCGATATTTTTATTAATATCCGGGCTCCGGCCGATTTCTTTTTTTTTCACCCCCCCTTGAAGCCCTCACCGGATAAAGTGCTTGCTTTTTTTGACTTTTTTTTATTTTTATTTTTTTCTCTCTGGCAAACGGCGGTTTATGTCGTTGCGCTCACTCCGACTGAAGGTGAAGCTGCCATCTGGCGGACAAAGGGCAGCCGGAGTGGGGGAGGGGAAGGGAGGGAGCTGCGCCCTCTATCGGGCAGAGCCGGGACTTCCGGCTCGCGGACCTTCTCCCTCCTCCCCCCCGCCCCTACAGCCCAGTCGCCACAACGTCGGGCAACCGCTGACGCCGCTTGTCCCCTCCGAGCCCCACCCCCGCTCCGCTGCCACCCCTAGGCGGTCGGAGGTCGTCATTGCTTGTAATCCGCGCTCACTGAGAGCAGACCCGGAAATGGTCTTTATATTTGTTCTGGAGGGTTAAATATACACGACGTTTTCTGTGTTTGCTATGCATTTCCTGCATGCGCGCTATTTTAGTCTTGTTTTCGGAAGCCTTCTTCATCTACAAAGTTAAAAATTTGTTTGGAAGCCAGTGCTTCCAAGTAAACCTGCTGTTGTGTGATTTTTAACTTTGTCCACCACAGGCAGCTCCAAATCATTCTTCATCAACAGTTGTTTGCTGCAAATTCCAAAACGAGCAGCGTTGTCAGAAAAAAAATGCGTTTTGCTTTTATTTGTTTGTATGGTTACGGATTTGTGCCAGTGTTGGTTCATATGTTTTGCTGGAAAAGCTTAGCAGGTCGAGCATTGAGTCATAGAGATGTACAGCATAGAAACAGACCCTTCAGTCCAACTCCTCCATGCCGACCAGATATCCCAACCCATCTGCCAGCACACAGCCCACATCCCTTCAAACCTTTCCTATTCATATACCCATCCAGATGAGACTTACCAGATGATACGATGACTCAATGTACTCAGACCTCATTAACTTCTGTCCTGAGTGGTGTTTTCAAAAGACTTTTCTAATTATTAATTTAGGTATATTAAGTGCACTACATTACCTTTGCTTACTCGTGCATTTACTTCAAAAAATTGTTTGGTCAAGGAAGGCCTTTTTGAAAACCATGTTGCATATTCATTATAATATTTTTTTCATTTCGACTTTTTAAAAACATTCTCCTTAAATCAAGATTTCATTTCTTATTCAACTACCAATGCTAGATTCAGTTCCCTGCACATATTTTGTTCTCATATGTATAGTTCTGACATTAACTGTTTGCAACATAGGAGATCTAAGTTGCTGGAGGGATAATCTTTAATAAGCCAAGTTACCTTTCACCTCTCTAACTTTACATACTTGCCAATTAAACAGCTTCATCAGTTGCATTTAAACCTCTTGTATGGAATTAAAATGTCTGTATGGATGCCAGCATTAAAGTTTCAAACACGGAATTGCCAGCCAAAGAAATAATATCCCAGTGCTGTCACATGATACTCTGCCCTTTAAGTGCACTAGTTCAAATACATAATTAACTGTCACCTTTTGAACCCAAAGCATTAAAATGTGCAACAACCATAATTAGTCTCTCATATTCTTTTTGGATCCCAGTACAGTTTCTCCACGTTTTTCCTCCTTCTGGCAGATGCAGTTAAGATTCATGGAGTTCAGAAAGGATGCTGCCCTATTGTTTTTGAATGAGCACAAATGGAAAGTGATGAAAAAGCTATATATTACAGATTAGTTTGACTGTGATATCTTACATAGTTAAGTAGCACAGAGAAAATTTCATGATTACAGACTTCTTTTTATGTTTCATTTGTATTTTCTCCTGTACATTCACAAGAAAACAAGTGAGAAAATGCAGGTCATATTATCTGAAAATACCATGTTCAACCTCTGTGGTGTGGCCCAAAGTGCTCAACAATTTTATATCTGGCTCAGTTGATAAAATTCGGAGAAAGTGAGGACTGCAGATGCTGGAGATCAGAGCTGAAAAATGTGTTGCTGGAGAAGCACAGCAGGTCAGGCAGCATCAAAGGAACAGGAGAATCGATGTTTCAGGCATAAGCCCTTCTTCAGGAATGAGGAGGGTATGCCAAGCAGGCTAAGATAAAAGGTAGGGAGGAGGGACTTGGGGAAGGGCATTGGGAATGCGATAGGTGGAAGGAGGTTAAAGTGAAAGTGATAGGCTGGAGAGTGGTTGGGGGCGGAGAGGTCAGGAAGAAGATTGCAGGTCAAGAGGGCAGACCTGAGTCTGAGGGTTGGGACTGAGAAAAGGTGGAGGGAGGGGAAATAAGGAAGCTGGAGAAATTTGCATTCATCCCTTGTGGTTGGAGGGTTCCTAAGCGGAAGATGAGGTGCTCTTCCTCTAGGCGTCGTGTTGCCATGGTCTGGCGATGGAGGAGGCCAAGGACCTGCATGTCCTTGGCGGAGTAGGAGGGGGAATTAAAGTGTTCAGCCACGGAGCGGTTGGGTTGGTTGGTGCGGGTGTCCCAGAGATGTTCTCTGAAACGTTCCGCAAGTAGGCGGCCGTCTCCCCAATGTATAGGAGGCCACATCGGGTGCAGCGGATGCAGTAAATGATGTGTGTGGAGGTGCAGGTGAATTTGTGATGGATATGGAAGGATCCCTTGCGGCCTTGGAGGGATGTGAGGGGGGAGGTGTGGGAGCAAGTTTTGCATTTCTTGCAGTTGCAGAGGAAGGTGCCGGGAGTAGAGTTTGGGTTGGTGGGGGGGTGTGGACCTGAGGAGGGAGTCGCGGAGGGAGTGGTCTTTCTGGAACCCTGATAGGGGAGGGGAGGGAAATATATCCTTGGTGGTGGGGTCTGTTTGGAGGTGGCAGAAATGACGAAGGATGATACGATGTATCTGGAGGTTGGTGGGGTGGTAGGTGAGGACCAGTGGAGTTCTGTCCTGGTGGTGATTGGAGGGGCGGGATTCAAGGGCAGAGGAGTGGGAAGTGGAGGAGATGCAATGGATAGCATCGTCAACCACGCCTGAGGGGAAATTGCGGTCTTTGAAGAAGGAGGTCAACTGGGTTGTTCGGTATTGGAATTGGTCTTCCTAGGAGCAGATGCGGCGGAGGCGAAGGAATTGGGAATATGGGATGGCGTTTTTACAGGGGGCAGGGTGGGAGGAGGTGTAATCTAGGTAGCTGTGGCAGTCGGTCGGTTTAGAATAAACGTCCATGTTGAGTCGGTCGCCTGAGATAGAAATGGAGAGGTCTAGGAAGGGGAGGGAGGAGTCTGAGACAGTCCAGGTAAATTTGAGTTCGGGGTGGAAGGTGTTAGTGGGAGCACAAGGTAGCGCCGATACAGTCATCGATGTAGTGGAGGAAAAGGTGGGGGGTGGTGCCAGTGTAGCTGTGGAAGATGGACTGTTCCGCATATCCGATAAAGAGGCAGGCATAGCTGGGGCCCATGGCTACTCCTTTGGTTTGGAGGAAGTGGGAGGATTGGAAAGAGAAGTTGTTCAGAGTGAGGAACAGTTCAGTCAGTCAAAGGAGGGTGTCAGTGGAAGGGTACTGATTGGTTCGGTGGGAAAGCGGAGGACATTGAGGCCTTCGTGATGGGGCATGGAGGTGTATAGGGACTGGATGTCCATGGTGAAGATAAGGCATTGGGGGCCGGGGAAGGGAAAATGATGGAGGAGATGGAGGGCGTGGATGGTGTCCCGAACATAGGTGGGGAGTTCTTGGACCAAGGGGGACAGGACCGTGTCAAGGTATGCAGAGATGAGTTCGGTGGGGCAGGAGCAAGCTGAGACAATGGGTCGGCCGGGGCAGTCAGGTTTATGGATTTTAAGCAGGAGGTAGGAATGGGCGGTGCGGGTTTAGATTAGATTAGATTAGATTACTTACAGTGTGGAAACAGGCCCTTTGGCCCAACAAGTCCACACCGACCCACCGAAGCACAACCCACCCAGACCCATTCCCCTACATTTACCCCTTCACCTAACACTATGGACAATTTAGCATGGCCAATTCACCTAACCTGCACATTTTTGGACTGTGGGAGGAAACCGGAGCACCCGGAGAAAACCCACGCAGACACGGGGAGAATGTGCAAACTCCACTCAATCAGTCGCCTGAGGCGGGAAATTAACCCGGGTCTCTGGCGCTGTGAGGCAGCAGTGCTAACCACTGTGCCACCGTGCTGCGGTGCGGGGTTGTGGGACTATGAGGTTGGAGGCGGTGGATGGGAGATCCCCTGAGGTGATGAGGTTATGGATAGTCTGGGAGATGATGGTTTGGTGGTGGGAGGTGGGGTCATGGTCAAGGGGGCAATAGGAGGAGGTGTTCGCGAGCTGCCGTTTAGCCTCAGCAATGTAAAGATTGTAAAGGTCAGTTGATAAAATTGATGATCAAGTCAGGAAAAAATGGACAACATATTAGGTTGAGTAAAATTTTTTGTTAACTTTCTGATCTCTGCTGGTGATAGCAGCGATCATATAATTGGTCTCCATCCTGGACTAAGGAAAATGTTATTGACGTAATGTGCACTTCAGTGAATTATCAAATGCTGTTTGTGTCTGTAGAACCATATTCCAGCTGCCACCGACTCCAAAGGATTAGGAGATAAACTTGATACAGCACATTTTCCACTTGGGAATTGAAAAAGAGGTTTATCAATACAATCTCCCTTGACACTGTAAGCATGCACTTGAATCCCAAATTGTAACAACTGTATTAACTTAATTGTTATCTCACAAGAGACACACTGAACACAGCAGAATGGGGCATAGCTACCCTGTTGCAAATAGAGTCCACTCTCCAAGTAGAATAGTACAATAACTTCATACTTAATCTATTTTAACAAGATAGTTGGAAGCATAGTAACATTTAATTCATTTGAGTATACTTTCTCCAATTCCTAGAACATTAAAATATTTCACAAAGAAAACTCAAAAATGTTTTTAAAAAGCTCCTTTGAAATAACTCTAACCAAAAGGGAAGCATGGTGGCTTAGTGGTCAGCACTGCTGCCTCACAGCACCAGGGACCTGGTTTTGATCCCTCTCTTGGCGACTATGTGGAGTTTCCACATTCTGCCCTTGTCTCCGATTTCCACCCACAGTCCAAGGATGTGCACGTTGGGTGGATTGGCTGTACATAATTGCCCATAGTATCTTGGGATATGTAGGTTAGGTGGATTAGTCACGAGGTTATGCAGGATTGTATGGCAGAGAGGTGGGTTTGAGTTGAATGCTCTCGGGAGGGTTGGTGTGGAGTTAATGGGCTAAATGGCTTGCTTCTACACTATAGGGATTCTATGACATAGAAGTGGAAGCTTTTCTTACCTCAGTTGCTATTCAAGAATAAAATATACTTAATATATTGGGGCAGGGAATGAAAATGGGGAAGTTGGGGAACCGTAGGGAAAATTAATTGATGCGTTGAACTTGGCAATGTTATTTTGACAGACTCACATTGTGATATTCATATGTCACCTATTGAAAACCCACAATATTTCTTCAATCGAGGCATTCATTCTTGTTGGGGTGACGCTTCATGAGCACCTTGCAGAACCTTTTAACAGTAAACATTCATAATATATGAATGTAATAAGTCACAATGACAGGCTATTCAATATGTAGACCATTAAAATAGAGCAGAGTTAGATTGTCACCAGATGGTGATAGACACACATTTTCTCCTCTGTTGCACACACACAAACTGTTGTTCAGTTGCTCATCAGGTGATTTAGTTTTCCATTCAGCCAATTGTACAATTCCAGACTTAATGATGAATAATTTTACAATGAATTATTTTATTGTCATGTTTATTTTACAGTGCAAAATACAATAAAATACTTCCACTATCACCATGATCTGGCACCTTTTTGAATAGTTTAAGAATAATTTAGAAATGAAAACTACCTTGAAAACAGTCTATAATTCTTCTGCTACCAGACCCAACCAATGAAATAGCTGTTCCAGAGGTGCCATCTTTTGTCGTTACGCCTAACTCGTCAACATTTCCTCCACCGACGTACCAGCCAATGCCAGGTCCTGAGCTCGTCACTTCACCAGTCTCCTCCTTGACACCACAGCCAGGGTCCCACTCTGAGCTCACCACCTGCCTCACTGCTATCTCCCAGAGTCCCACTACAGGCTCACAAGCCGCTACCATGCTCCAGATCCTGACAGCACTGCTGTCGCTGCCAGTGCTGCCACAACCAACCTCTCCTTAGAAAGTAGAAGCAAAAGTTTTTTAAAAAGTGAACAAAGAAAACAAATTCAAGCAGACAGAGTGAGCAAGCCCCAGGCTCAGGAGCCCAAATACTGCCTATTCCACCACTGCCATCTTGAACTGCGTTCCTTATAAAACTAGTATCAATAATATAGTCAGTACATAGCAAATATAATTACTAAGCTATCAAATACAGAATTTTTTAGCTTTCTGGGTCCTCCATTTTATAAAAGCAAATGAAAATTTATGAGCATCTTGTTCTCAGTATCACTGCCTTACAAATACAAATGAAGGACAAGAATTTTTCCTGGATCCTGATCATTGTTAACAGGCACTCACTGAGTCATCCAAATTTGTGGACCTCATCTGGCATTGGATTTCATTACACTGTACACATTCTTCTGTGAGCAGCTACTCTTGTTGCCAATAGGTCATGATTCAGAATGTCCTTAAAAGCTGATAGAGGGTTAGTCCATTATTGGATTATTGGATTTAAAAGAGAAGCAAAGAAATTGTCTGCATGTTAGAATGGCTGTCTGCATTGTATTGCCTTTCATTTTCTTCAATTTCGAAGAATATGGATCAGTGGATCCAGGGTATCATTGAAAATAATCTTGTCTGAAAATCCAATTCATGTAATTCTTAACTTCCTGTAGAAGTATAAACATAAAATCATGCATAACACAAAAACAACCCAGGCTAACCCAATGATGTAGCGAGTTCATCCAATGAAAACTGATCCTGGGAAGTACAAAGTTCAATTCTCATGTATGTGGGAGTTTAGCCATTCTTAGAAGGTTACACTCAGAATCTGAAGATGGTCATGGTGCCCTTGGCTAAAATGAGAAGAAGATCCTGACAGATAAGAATAGCTGAACAACACCCACTGCCAAAGTTTACAGATAAATAGCAACACTTGTTCATTGTTTGAGACAGTGGCCTACCATAATGTATTGTGGACAGTCAATGCTTTCACGGATGAATTGAGGGATGGTTAAACTTGCCCACACATAAAAATAGCACAGCTGTTGTATTTTACGTTGGTTTAAGTTTTAATTTTCATAATTTTTCATATGGCAGTCAATTATGAAATTTGTTGTTTTGATATTAATTGTTTTCAAAAATACAATTTTAAAAAAGGACATTTAACTGTTTTACATGACAGCAAATACATCATTCTTTTGGTAGTTAATAAGTTAATTAAAAACTGCCTATGTTTTCTGGGCTTCTTGCATTTAACAGTTTTGAATGGTTGCCTGCTAGCAATGGAACTTGACAGTCAGATTCATGACAAATTATTGACAAGGAGAGCGTATGACAAGACAGGGATCAATGTTATAGAATGTATACAAAGACTGCAGAATATACTCACTAAAACGAGATTAGAGAAGAGTAGTTTTAAATTATGAAAAATGACTAGAAATGCTTGAGTTGAATTCGACACATTACAAATGAGAGGAGGTCTGATAGAGGTCTGATGGAGAAAATCTGTTTTCACTAAGTGGCAAATCAGTAGCAGAGATCAAAGCAGAAACAATCTTTTAAAAAAAAGGAATTCTCAACATTATTCCGCTCCTGAAATAACTGAAGATGAAACTAAATGTCTTGCACAAGGAAACTGTAAGAAAAATGGACAGCTACTTCAAGAAACTAGCGAAGTACAATGAGCGAAAAAGTATTCAAGTCTTTGCAAAATTCTATGATAAAAATAATGCAAATTATGAAAAAAAATGTATGCAAACTTTCAAATCTTAATGGAATTAATAATGGAAGAAAGAGGTTACTTCAAAGTTGCTTAAAAACAATAAAACTTGCACCAGGTGTTCATTCCCTCAGCAATTGTGTAGCGGTTGAAGTAATGCTAATGGAGATTTCTGCTTCATTGCAACTTCAGCAACTTAACATTTTGTGTAACTTGAACTCTTGGGTCTGTGTATGTTTACCAAAGCTGTTCAAAGTCCCAAGTGGCATTTCAGCATGTTTTGACATGCAGACACAAGCGCACACACACACACAGTACACAGTCACTGACTGTCAACAAGTGATTGGCACATAAAGTTACTCAAATCAGAAGAAATCAGTGAATAAAGACAAGAGGATTAACAGAGTTTAAAAAAGTCTTCATTGTTTTCACTGAAGAGAACAAAGCAGAGTCTCAAAGATACAAGTCAAATTAATTAGATTCAGGTTTGCGACGAGGTATTCTGTATAATCCAGCTGCACCTTGTCACTACTCGCAGAATGATACAGTAGTAAATGCAAAATTTATATTCATCTTGGGACTTGTTTTATAATTAAACAAAAAAAAGCAAAAAAATCTGGCATTCCCCTCATTAACAATCAATTTAAATGTTCAAAATCTTTGATCCCTCCTCAATTTTATTGTTCTGTATTTCACTTCAAAATTGAAAATCTCAAGAGATACTGATAACTATGTACTGCTGTGAAATTGTTGGATTACAGCCATCCTTCAAGATAATGGCAACCCTATTCAGAGAGTTTCTTGCTGCACATTGTACAAACTCGTATTGAGCTTGGGGCCACCAGTGCCCAGTCTCCATCAAACTACCCCATCATGGAAAGGTCATTCAAAAATTTGGGCAAGATTGGAAGCAAGCAGTAATGTGAGTGGTGTTCACCATTAATAATGCTCCCATTAAACCAAAAGTAAACTTTACCTCTTGCACAAGTGATCAATGTCGTATGATGGGGAAGTACCAATGTTGGACTGAGGTGGACAAAGTCAAAAATCACATAACACCATGTTATTGTCCAACAGGTTTATTTGAAAACACAGGTTTTTAGGGCTTCACTCCTCCTTCGGGTACTAGTGAGGAGGATATATTGGACACAGAATTTATAAGTAAAAGATCAAAGGGTCACACAACTGATGCAAACGTAACGAACAAACCTAGATGGCTGTTAAGTCTTTAATCGTTAGAATGGAAAAGCAGGTTCCAATTTATTAATATGTAAATCCCAGAATTTCTTTCAAGTCACTGCCCTGTGATAATGTACGGTTTTATCAGTATAAAAAAAGTGACATCTCAGGTCAGACAACCCATTTTAGGTGTAAGGCCTTGTTCAGAGTCCATCTGTGTCCGAACCTGGATTCAGACTGGTTTATTTCCAATGGATTATTTATGTATGTGAGGGAGGGGAGGTGAGAGAGAGAGTGTATGCGTCTCTATGTGAGAGAGAGAGTATGTGTGTGTGTAAGTGAGGGTTTGTGTGTGTGAGTGTGTTTGTTTCAGAGAGTGTATTTGTGTGTGGAGTGTACGAGTGAGAGTGTATACTGTAGTGTGACATGATCCCAAGATTTCGGTTGAGGTTGCCCTCGTGGGTACCAAACTTGGCTATCAGCCTCTGCTTGGCAATTCTGCGTTGTTGTGTATCCCAAAGTGTGCCTTGCAGGATGTTCACCTGAAAATCTGGAGCTCAATGTCCTTGACCACTGAAGTGTTCCCCTGCTGGGAGGTAACATCCCGGTGTGGTAATTGTTGCATGATGTCCAATGGATAGATAGACACCGCGCAACAATCACCAGATAGGGAACACTTCAGCAGTTAAGGACATGCTGCCCGAAACGTCGATACTCCTGCTCCTTGGATGCTGCCTGACCTGCTGCGCTTTTCCAGCAACACATTTTCAACTCTGATCTCCAGCATCTGCAGTCCTCACTTTCTCCTTGACTTTGTGATAGTTCATTCATAACCGTTGGGTACCATCTGGTTTTGGCACCATTACTGTGGGTGAGCTCCAGTCACTGTAACACACTTCGATTATGTCATCTTGGAGCATGTGTTCAATCTCCTTTTGAACCTGTGCCAATTAGGCTAGATTCCTGATGAAGGGCTTATGCCTGAAACGTCAACTCTCCTGCATTCCTGATGAAGGGCTTATGCCTGAAATGTTGATTCTCCTGCTCCTCGGATGCTGCCTGACCGGCTGTGCTTTCCAGCACCACACTCTTAGACTTAGACTGGTACTATCCACCTTATTTCCACATATCTCCCCATGCAACAATTATAAGTTGCATGGTGGCACGGTGGCACAGTGGTTAGCACTGCTGCCTCACAGCGCCTGAGACCCGGGTTCAATTCCCGACTCAGCCGACTGACTGTGTGGAGTTTGCACGTTCTCCCCGTGTCTGCGTGGGTTCTCTCCGGGTGCTCCGGTTTTCTCTCGCAGTCACAAAGATGTGCGGGTCAGGTGAATTGGCCATGCTAAATTGCCCGTAGTGTTAGGTAAGGGGTAAATGTAGGGGTATGGGTGGGTTGCGCTTCGGTGGGTCGGTGTGGACTTGTTGGGCCGAAGGGCCTGTTTCCACACTGTAAGTAATCTAATTTAATCTAATAAGTATTTCAGGTCATTTTGGTTTTCTTCTAAGGATACTTATTAATTTATCCCAATTGTTGACAACTTCCTCATTGTCCAATTTAATTTGAGGAATGCCCAATACAGAATCCTCTGAACTTGGTTCTTCCCTCTGTGTTGTAACCAATAACACAGTCTCCTTTGGCTTTCCTTCCCTGTCAAAATACCTTTTGAGCATATTCACATTACACACTCTGTGAGATTTCTTCCTGTCTGGAGTCCTTATCAAACAGTTCATCTCCCTCAATTTCTTTTCAACTTGGTAAGATCAACAAAATCTTGCTTTAAAAGGTTCACCTGTCACCGAAAGTAACTCTAACACCTTATCCCCGATAGCAAAATTGCACGTTTTTGATTTCTTGTCTGCTTCCTGTTTGACTGAACGCTATGATACCTTTAAATGCTGCCTAGCCAACACCCCCACTTTATTTTATTGTTCCTGAAAGTTTGACACATTGTCCAAATATGTGGTCTCCGAATTCTGACTTACCAATTTCTCCTTAATCAATTTTAGCAGTCCTCTCACTTCATGCCCAAAAACTAATTCAATAGACTGAATTTGATTGATCACAAAATGTACAAACTGAATTCCCTTGTCCCAGTCATCTGAACAGTCTTGACTATAAGCCCTCAACATGGTCTTTAATGTCTGATGCCACCTTTCTAGCGCTTTCTGTGGCTCTGGATGATGTGCAACAGATTTGAATTGTTTTACTCTTAAGCTGTCCATAACTTCCTTGAATAATTTTAATGTAAAATTTGACCCTTGATCTGATTGTATCTCTGTGGGTAGTCTTCATCTCGTTAAAAATTTGAGTAACTTCTCTACAATCCTTGTAGCTGTGATATTGTGTCATGGAACGGCCTCTGGAAATTTAGTGGACATATCCATTATGGTTAACAAATATTGATTTCCACTTTTTGTTTTAGGTAGAGTTCCTAAGCAATCAACTAAAACGCTTGTAAAAGTTTCCTCAAATGCAGGAATAGGTATTAAAGGTGCAGGTTTTATTACTGCCTGTGGTTTTCCAATTATTTGATATATATGACATGTCATTGCAAAATTCAACTGCATCCTTGTGCAGTCCAGGCCAGTAAGAATGTTATTGTATTTTAGCTTGAGTTTTTCTCATTCCTAAATTACCCCCGGTGCTAGTTCAAGCGCAACTCACAATACCTCCTTTCTATAACCCACTGGCAATATGACGATGAATGTCTGCCCACTTCTCATATGCCTGAATATGTGATGGTCTCCATTTCCTCACTAACATACAATTTTTAAGATAATTACAATCAGGGATACGTTTGGATTCTTTTTTTGCCTTTTATACAATTGCTTTAAATTTTCAGATTTCTGTTGTAACTCAGTTAATTTATCTGAGCTAAAGATGTCTGCTGTGTCATCTATCTACTCCTTGTTTGTCTCCACCATCTGATCAAACAGGGATATCTTCTAATTCCACTTCAACTTTCTTATCTGTCCTCTTTGATCTCTTCTGTTTCACCTGGTGACTTTGTGACCTTGTTACCAAACAGTCAGGAAAAATCCCAGAACATGTGTCCTGTAATTGTTCAGTTGCTTGAGTTTCCACTGGCATTTCAACAACAGTAGGCAACACTCTTACGTGAACCAGCTTTATCATTAACAAGGACAAATTGTATTCCTGGAGCTGAGAGTTTGTCCAGTCGTCCTACCGCAACTTCTCTACTCTTTACTGGACACTCTAACCTCACTTCACACAAGTGAGCACTTCTTGTCTCACTGTGAATTCCTGTTACTAGCACCTTTTCTGGCAATAGTCCTTCAGAGGTACATATCTCCTCAACTTTCAACATCACAGTTTGAGAAGATCCTGTATCTCTTAATATTGTAACCACTTTATCTGTTGCTCCTGACCTATGAGAATTAACTTTACTGTTGCAGGTATATAGTTTAAGAACTTCCTTCTTAACCAACCTCCTACCAGGTTATACATTGTAGTACAACTTTGTAGCCTCCACTGTGCTTTCCATTACCACTCCAAAAATATTCACTGACTTATCCTATTTTCCTACATTTGGCTTCATAGTGCTGTTCCTAACCCACCAACACTGTGTTTCACGTGGCCTATTTTATTGCAGTGAAAACATTGCAGTTATTTAACTTGCCTTTCCCTTTCAATGGTTTCCTTTTTACCCTGTGGTAAGTTATTTTTATGATCTTCACCTTTCCTTTTCCATGTGAGGATTTCTCTTTTCCCCAATTTTTATCCCTTACAGATTGAAATTGATTTTACAAACCAAACTTTGATTTATGGACCAACTCATAATCATCTACCATTTCAGTTGCTGATCTTCCTGTTTTAACTGTCTGCTCTTCCATATGAGTTCTCACTAGTTCGAAAAGTGAATTCTTGAACGCGTGTCTAAGTGCCAAATTCAATTTCCTCTTTCTTCCTTTCATCTCGTTCCTTTTCTCTCTCTTCTCTCTTTTTCGTTTTGTTCTGCTAAAGCGATTTCTTCTTTTTCTCTGCTTTTAATCATAATTCAAACTGTTTCATTTCTGTTGCCCTTTCCTTGTCTTTTGCCTCTAACTCAAGCTGCTTCATTTGCAATTGAATTTTAGCCATCTCTAAAGATTCTGATGGCGTTTCCAGGAAGCAGCTCCAGCTCTAGCTTGTCTGCTAATTCCCGCAGTTTGGCCTTAATCACCTTTTGCAAAACCCCCAAAGTCACTTCTTCCACCCCCAGAAAACTTGTGACTGAAAGAGCCATTGCCATCTCAAGCACTGTTTAAATCAACCAAATTCAACACCCAGAACACAAGACACCTGTCTCTCGCTGCCTTCAAGTCCAAAAACCCTAATCCCAATTGGGAACTACAGAGCAAATCCTGCAGAGAGCCTCCAATCTGTTATGGATCAGGCCACACCCTCTTAAAACATTTCCAGAAAGTAGCCCAGACTCTGACTTTGTTAGTTGTTTTAAGCAGGTGTAACATGGATATTCCAGGAGAGATGCAGCTGGTCAAATCATTTAGTTTCAAACAAGACAGAATTTATTTACAAGATTACCGAATGAAACACAAACTAAAGAGAACAGAATGCAGGATAATGTAACCTATCTGAAATCCCAACAGATACTACCAATTTAATGATGCTGTTCCCAATACTTGCAACAATCCCTATAAACACCCCCTGCCACAAACGGTAAAATCAAACACAGGTCTTCCAGGAGAAATGTCAGAGAGAGGAGCAGCATGGACCTGCTTCTTTGGGTCCAGCAGCTTCACAACACTACTGTTTGCTCACCAAACCAAACCAAACTAGAGAAAAACTGAGCTGGGTGAACCAGCCACTATCTTTTCAGTATCCATTAACTATAATCAAACTGGCCCTAAACCCCTTCAACCTAGACTTTTTGAGCTCCTGAAAAGTAAACCAAGGACAACATAATCTTGTTAAAGGAGCAGCATCATCACAACACACATTCTGTCATGCAAACACATGCACACAGCCCCTCACTCATACACAAACTCACCTCTTTCCCACACATATATCTCCTCTTACACACACACATACACATACACTTTCTCTCACTCTCACACAGACACATCTAAATCTATCGTGTGAATTTGCATTTGCAGATACATTCCATTTTGTTCAGAAAGCACAGAATCTGTCAAGTCAGTCAACATGGCATTTTATAAATTCTTGGTTTGGAAATAAAATCAGTCTGACTCCACTTTAGGACGTAGATGGACTCTGAACAAGGCCTCACACCAAAAAAGCATTGACTGATCTGAGGCATTCTCTCTTTAATACTGATAAAACCTTAAATTATCTCAGGGCAATGACTCGAAAAGAACTTCAGAATTTACATAATAATCAATCAGAATCAGAACCTGCATTTCCATTCTAACTGATTAAAGACTTAATAATTATCTAGGTTTGTTCGTTACATTCACATCAGTTGTATGACCCTTTGATCTTTTACTTATAAATTCTGTGTCCGATATATCCTCGTCACTATTATCTGAAGGAGGAGTAAGGCTCTGAAACCTTGTATTTTCAAATAAATCTGTTGGACTATAACATGGTGTTGTGTGATTTTTGAAGGTGTGATATCAACCAACCACAGTCCACTTACCAATGAATCAACTTGCTCTCCACAGCCAATATTGGTATTCTGGTGATTTTTTCTGTGAATTGTCCTGATGATTGCAGAGAAGCTTTGACAAAATATCTTTTTATAGGAATACTCAAGTTCTTACTTCCAAGCAACTATTCACGTACACTGTTAATACAGGGCTGAGGACATGCATTTTAGAATAAAAGGATTGCAATAGCTGTATCTCTTTATTTTTTCTGTGTTTGATTGTGGACTGAAATGGGAAAAGAACTGTTTTTAAAAACCCAAGAATTGTGGAAGGGATTGCTGCACATTTTAAAATTACGCAACCAACACTTATTTTAAGTGCTGTTTACATTAGTGCATGGACAACCAGGGAGTTTGTGCAAAATTGCTTGCTAATTGGTCTATGGAGTGGTAACCACTTGACAATGACAAAAGCTTTCTGCTGCCAATAACTACCAGATGGCACCCAGCTAGCTGAATAGCTTGTGCACATGAATAATACAGCCTCAAGCTTCAGACCTTTGAAAGGAGAGGTGGTGTTCTTTTGTCTGTAGTAATGATGTACAAAACCTGAAGAAAAACAGACTATTTCCCCCCAGAGTTGCTGTTAACCAATAAGTCAGAGACTTTATAAGTTGTGAAACAGTCACTCTGTGTATCCTGCGAACAATGAAAGTACCTGGAGAAGATGGATTGAGCAACAGCAAGTCTTGCAGGTCAGGCAGCATCCAAGGATCAGGAAATTTGACGTTTCGGGCATAGGCTCTTCATCAGGAAGTGCTTATGCCCGAAACGTCGAATTTCCTGTTCCTTGGATGCTGCCTGACCTGCTGCGCTTTTCCAGCAACACATTTTCAGCTCTGATCGCCAGCATCTGCAGACCTCACTTTCTCCTCCTAACAGCAAGTCTTGACAAGCACAAGATTATCTCAGCGAATCCCATGGACAGGGCCTTCCCTGTTTATCCCTTCACCCACACAAACAACAATGTTTTTGTTCATCCGATTGTGTGTGTGTGAATAGCAAGAGGATGTAAGATGGCTAAAGCAATATGTTAACAGTTTATAGTTGTTTACCTATGACTAGAACCTATTCATTTGTAATAAATAGTAATTCTCGTAGCGTACAGGAACCTGATCCGTACTTTATCAAGCTGGATCTAAACTGACAGGATAAATAGGGAAATTTTGCATACTTTGTAAACATCTTTAACTTATGTGAAAACTCTCGGAATATCAGGGCTTAATATCCAGCACGTTACCCAGTAAAGCGTGACAGGGTATCATCAAATAAGTGTGATGGTAAGGAAGATTAGAAACTGATTAGAAACTACTTCTAAAAATTATACAGTAACACACAATGATTTTTGTGTGCAAGGGCATGCATCTTTTAATTTATCAAAGACTTTACTTAGGATTGTCTATTTTTCGGTATTTTGCTTGTGAATTATACATTTTCCTGTGTTTGCTATTATATCTTGGCTCTGTTTATTTTTCAATTGGCTGCTAATAGTGCCCCTTGTTCTCTAGTCAGCACCTTTCTGCTGAAAGTGTTGTATTGTGTCATACTAATTCAACTTCATCTCCTTTTTTGCCATGTTGGAGCCACGTACCTTTCATTCACATTTCCCTCCCACCATCAGCATCTCCTTTTCCTGTCTTTTTCAATGTGTTGCTGGAAAAGCGCAGCAGGTCAGGCAGCATCCAAGGAACAGGAAATTCGACGTTTTGGGCATAAGCCCTTCTTCAGGAGGCACGAGGCCCTTCCTGAAGAAGGGCTTATGCCCGAAACGTCGAATTTCCTGTTCCTTGGATGCTGCCTGACCTGCTGCGCTTTTCCAGCAACACATTTTCAGCTCTGATCTCCAGCATCTGCAGACCTCACTTTCTCTTGTCTTTATCAATGCCAGGATTGCCTGCTAGTTGATGTTAATACTAACTCATGTCACATTACCTCAGGGGTTTACCTCTTATTCCCATTTGTTTGTGTACCTCAAACCTCTTGCAATTCACTGTTCCTTTTTTTTCCTTAATTTGTAGATTTCATTTTTTTTTTGTTGCTGCTTCCTCACAACACACTTTGCACAGTCAAATAAATACTACTTATTCTTCTTTCGTAGAGATGACTCGCTTGCTGAGCAGTGTAACTTATAAATAAAGACTATCAAATCAAATGTTCAAATTTTAAAAGAAGTTTCAGTGCAATGCAAGTACAGAAAAACCAAGTCATTTACTTTATTAACATTAGACTGGTTCTCAAACAAAAGATTGTTCTGGCATTCCCGACTAAGTCATTTCTGTAAAAGCTGAAAGCTTGCATATACCTTCCCGGCAGATTAATTTTAAATTAATTGAAGAGTAAAGATAGTTTAAATTGATTGGGTAGCCAGCGGCAAATCTGTTTTAAAAACAGCATCTTTCATGAACAATTGATTGTTTTGGATGACACATGAAAGATAAAAAGAGTTCTTCCATGGTTTAGAATATTAAATAGCCAATGATATTTTTAGTGTTGAGGGCTATCTTGAACATTCTATCTGCAATGGCATGTTGAATTCTTACAGTACAAAGCACATCCATCCAACCCCTTGCTGTTTCTAGGTTATTGATGTGAACATTACTGTTATTTTCACCAAGGTCCCATTTTTATAACAAATATGGTTATTTGTTGATTCAGAAACAATTTGATAAAGCAAGATTAAATCAGCAATTGAAGGTGCTAGATGACACAAAAGAAAAAGAATAGATCATTGAGAAAGGTATTTCCTGCCCAGTTGACTCTTCAAATCCTCCTCAATAACGTGGGCGGCACAGTGGTTAGCACTGCTGCCTCACAGCGCCTGAGACCCGGGTTCAATTCCCGACTCAGCCGACTGACTGTGTGGAGTTTGCACGTTCTCCCAGTGTCTGCGTGGGTTTCCTCCGGGTGCTCCGGTTTTCTCCCACAGTCACAAAGATGTGTGGGTCAGGTGAATTGGCCATGCTAAATTGCCCGTAGTGTTAGGTAAGGGGTAAATGTAGGGGTATGGGTGGGTTGCGCTTTGGCGGGTCGGTGTGGACTTGTTGGGCCGAAGGGCCTGTTTCCATACTGTAGTAATCTAATCTAATCAAGGAATCAGAATAAGAGTAGGCCATTTGTTTCCTTGAACTTGCTCTACCAGTTAATATACAAACATGGCTGAAGTAGCTCAACTCTATTTTCCAGTCCAGACCCAATATTTTGTGCTTTCCTGAGAATTCATTGCACTTTGGGGTAGACAAATGCAAACATTCACAACCTTTTGGGTGAAGAAATTTCTTGTCTCAATCACAAACAATTGACATTTATGCTGAAGCTATTTCTAGATTTGCAAGCCATGGGAAACAGTCTTTTACTGTCCAACCTGTCAAGCCCTCCAGACACTTGTATGTTTAAGTGAGATTGTATCTCATTCTTCTCAATCCAGACAGTATTATTCAAATTTATTTCATCATAGGACAACTCCCTCCTCCAATAAACAATGATGTGAACCCTCAATGAGCTGCCAAAGGCATGTATATTCTTTCTAAATTATGGAGATCAAAACGACACAATTATGATCTTAACAAATCTCTAAACAATTGTAGCGAGGCATCCTTATTCTTCCACTATAATTCTATTGTTTTTTGAATTGCCCACTATACTTGCATTCTTAACTAGTTTTGTTTTCTTTGTAAACTAAAATTCTTCTAAAATTAATCTGTTCAGATATATTATGCCATATCTCTGAGGCAGACGAGACCTGAATCCAGATATTCTAGCCCAGAGGTAAGTACGCTGCCACTGTGTTACAAGATCCCTTTTTGTGTACTTTGGATGAAATCATCCAAGCTTCTTTGAATATTAACAGTTAATAGTTTCACACATTAAAAAAAGACATTGTTTTGCTTTTCTTACTACTAAACTTAAAACCATGTTCCTCCATAGGAGACACCATCGTTTTGCTCAATAATCTGCCAATATTTCTTTCTAACATCTGTTTCCTCCTCACCACTTACAGTCACATCTAAACCTGGTACGGTCAGCAACTTAAATATGTTACTCGGTCTTTTTGTTGAAGTCATTAATACAGATTGCAAATAACTGAAGCCCTGGCACAGATCCTTTTGGCAATTACTAATTATACCTTGACAGCATAAAAATGAATGGTGTATCTCTCCTGTCTCCTTGTGTTTCCAGCAAAACTCCATCCATGCAAATCTGTAACCTAACCAAAAGCCCTTATTCTCTACATTAACGTTTTGGATGGCACCTTGTTTAATAAGGTAAAAACAATGACTGCAGATGCTGGAAACCAGATTCTGGATCAGTGGTGCTGGAAGAGCACAGCAGTTCAGGCAGCATCCAACGAGCAGCGAAATCGACGTTTCGGGCAAAAGCCCTTCATCAGGAATAAAGGCAGTGAGCCGGAAGCATGGAGAGATAAGCTAAGGGAGGGTGGGGGTGGGGAGAGAGTACCTTGAGAGAAAGAATTCCAGATTCACTACTTTGACGAGAAGAAATTGTTCCTCAGCTCGGTCTTAAATGTACCCTGATGAAGGGCTTTTGCCCGAAACGTCGATTTTCCTGCTCCTCAGATGCTGCCTGAACCGCATGCTTTTCCAGCACCACTCTAATCTCGACTCTGGTTTCCAGCATCTGGAATCATTGTTTTTACCCTTTTACTTAAATGTATCATCCCTAATCCCACTTTGACAACGGGTCAATTAGACTTGAAACGTCAGCTCTTCCCTCTCCTTACAGATGCTGCCAGACCTGCTGAGATTTTCCAGCATTTTCTCTTTTGGTTTCAGATTCCAGCATCCGCAGTAATTTGCTTTCATCCCTAATTTTGATGTTATGCCATCTGATTATGCACTGTCCCATTAGTGGAAACAACCACTCAGCATCTACCCTGTCAAACCACTCGAGCTTTATGTTTCAATGAGGTTTACTTCTCATTCTTCTAAACTCGATGAGAACTGGCCCAACCTATTCAACCTCTCAGTGCCTAGATCAACCAAGTGAACTTCTCTGGACTGCCTCCAATGTCAGTATAGTCAGTAAGGGGACCAAAACTGTTTGAGGTATTCTAAGTGTGCTCTAATCAGTGACTTGTATAGTTTCAGCAAGATGTATCTATTTTCAAATAACCATTGCCTTTGAAATAGAGGCCAACATTCCATTTGTCTTCCTTTTTTTATTTAACTGTCTCCTCTAAATTTGGTTTCCCTGACGTGAGGAAACATCTTCATTGTACACACCCTGTCCAGCCCCCTGAAGATTTTATATAGTTTTAAAGAAATCACCTCTCATGTTTCTAAATGTCAATAGCAACAGGCCTAACCTCTTCAAACTACATTCCAAGAATGAATCAAGTAAATTTTCTCTGAACTACATCAAAAGTAGAACAAAAAATACATTTCCTGTACTTTTTGAAATAAAACGTACAAAGAACACCAGAGGTGGTCTCACCAAATCGCTGTGCAGCTGCACTAAAACATCTCTATGTTTGTATTCCATTCACATTGCAACAAACAACTTCCATTTGCCTTTTTTGTCACACGCTTACCTACAAATTTTCATGTGATTCACGTCCGAAGACAGGCAGATCCCTCCGTATCACAGAGTCCTGAAAGTTTTCTCTATTTAAATAGCATATTGCTTTATTAGTTCTTATCAAAAAGTGGACAAGTTCAACTGTACCCATATTATATTCCATCAGCCATTTCTTTGCTTGCTTAGATAATTCTACATCCTTTTGTAGATCCTTTCCTTTTCTCCAGATAGCCTAATTTCCACCTATCATTGTGGCCTGTCATTTGCTGAGTTTAGCTTTTTTTCTTTGCATGAATAAAGAAATTATACATATGCTTTTCAAATCTACTGGAATATAGGGAATTTATTAACACTATAACTAGTGCATTTACTATCTCTGCAGCCAATCCTTTTAAAACGCTAGATGCAGTTCGTCAGGTTAAGCACTTACCAGCTTTTCCTCACAATGGCTGCAAGAAAGTTGGACAGATTTATTGAAGTGTGTTCATGGGGAAAACAGAAGTGTACTCCTTACTTTCAGCTATACCAGTGATTATTTGTTAAAGTGGGGAATGGGGTTGGCAGGTGGGGAAGATTGGGCATGGGAGATGGGGTGGGTGGGGGTTGTGCTGTCTCCTCTCCCAAAGAAAATAGTCCCACTTCTCCAATCTTACAACTCCATTTGCATTCCTGGACCATTTCCTGTATTTTTGTTCCAACACATTCACATCTTCTTAAATGGTGGCACCCAGAACATTAGATAATACTCCAAGCAAAGTCTAACAAGTGACTAAACATTTCAGCATTATGCCTTTGCACACTGTGTCCTATTAAACAAACTCTTGAATATTGCATGCTGTTAATTGCCAGCTCCACCTGTTCTGCCACCTTACACTTAGAAGAAACTTATAGATGCTGGAAACCAGAGTCAAAAAGTGTGGTGCTGGAAAAGCACAGGAGGTCAGGCATGTTCCAAGGATAAGGAGAATCAGCATTTCAGGCATAAATCCTTCATCATGAATGTGGGGGTGGGGAAGAAAGAAGGGGGCTGAGAGATAAATAGAAGGGTGAGGGGGCGGGGGGGAGACGTTGCTGGGAAAGCGATAGGGCAGATGCAGGTGGAGGGTGATTGTGACAGCTTAGGGGCAGAGTGGAGCAGATTAGGTGGGAAAGATGAAGAACAAGTAGGGCAGTTCAAGAGGGTGGTGCTGAGTGGAACAGTTGGATCTGGGTTGAGGTGGGCAGAGGGAAGATGAATAAACTGGTAAAGTCTACGTTAATGCCATGAGATTGGAGGGTTCCTAAAGGGAAGATGAAACGTTCTTCCTCCAGATATCAGGTTACTTAGATTTGGTGGTGGAGGCGGGCCAGGACTTGGCAGAGTGGGAGGTGAAGTGTTTGGCCACTTGGGTTTGTTTAGTGCATGCGTCCCGGAGATATTCCCTGAACCATTCCGCAAGTTGGTGTCCTGTCTTCCCATATAGAGAAAACGTCAAGAGCAATGGACACAGTAGATGAGGTGTTTGGATGTGCAGGAGAATCTCTGCTGAATGTGGAAGAATCCTTTGGGGCCTTGGATGGAGACACACATTTTACACCTCTTGCAGTGGCAAGGGAAGGTGTCAGGAGTGGAAGGTGTCACAGAGGGAATTGCCTCTGCGAAATGCAGAATGGGGTGGGAAGGGAAATGTATCAGTGGTGGTGGGGTCTGACTGTAGGTGGCAGAAATGTAGGTGAAGAATGATTAGTTGTATCTGGAGATTGGTGGGATGGAAGGGGAGGACCAGAGGGTTCTATCCTTGTTGCTTTGGAGGGGTGGGAAGTGGAAGAGATATGCTGTAGGGTATCGTTGATCATATGGGAGGGTAAATTGCAATAAGAGGCCATCTGGGATGTTCTGGAGGGAAATTGCTTCTCCTGGGAGCAAATACAGCAAAGGTGGAGGAATTGGGACTAAGGGATAATATTATTATTAACAGGTCGTC
This sequence comes from Hemiscyllium ocellatum, assembly GCF_020745735.1. Classification (NCBI taxonomy): domain Eukaryota; kingdom Metazoa; phylum Chordata; class Chondrichthyes; order Orectolobiformes; family Hemiscylliidae; genus Hemiscyllium; species Hemiscyllium ocellatum. The sequence continues at coordinate 31,928,148 of NC_083411.1, read as the reverse complement.
TGCATGGGAGGTGTAATCCAGGTAGTTGTGGGAGTCGGTGGGTGTGAATTAGACGTCAGTGTTGAGTCAGTCACTGGAGATGGAGAAGTCCAGGCAGGGGAAGGTGGTGTCCAAGATAGTCCAGCTGAATTGGAGGTTAGGGTGGAAGGTGTTTGTGAAGTTGATGAACTGTTCAACCTCCGTGTGGGAAATCAAGGATAGGGAAGGAAGCACTGTGGCTGAGCAACGAGTAATCCGAGATGAGTCGTGCACAATTAAAATGTATTCTCCAGAAAAACGTAGGGCAAACAAATTCACAGTTCTTGCAGGTCTGCTTTTTTTTTGTAAGTTAAATAACAAAATGTATTTGTGACTAGTATCAGGTGTAAACAAAGTTAAGAACCAGACTGACTGACTACACAACTGAAATGAAAAGGCAAATAACCAGTAGTAGGATTCCGAAAAAATAAAGACTGTTGCCCTGAAAGGGATTGTGAAACTTTTCTTTGTTTTTTTTTAAAAAATGTCCACGGAGGCTGTCTCTCACAGTAGAATGGTTTTCCACGTTACCAAATAACCTGTAGAAATGTTCACCTATCAACCACCATTAAATCACCCATGTTTCCAATTACTCAATTTACATGATTTCCAAGTCTTGGACCTCTTGTGGCACATTGTTAATGTCTCTAACTCTGGACCAACAGGCCCCGCTTCAGGTCTTTCCTGCTCTAGAGATGCATAATATCTCTGAATGGGTTAATTATGAAACTGTATACAAGAACAGTCAGGATTTCCAAAGTCATATTTCAATACAGAGCAATAAAAACTTGCTCCCCAATCAGCTGACATTTCTCTGCAAGAAAGAGCATTTAGACATGGAATGGCTCAAATTTAAACAGTAGCATCTTAATTCCAAACAGTGCTGGTGACAGAAAGAAATTCAATCACTTGAAAGGCTCCAAATTGCTGAGGTATTAAGTACACACAGTATATTAAGTTCCCACAGTGCCAGCGTTAGATGAAATTAATCCAAGGACACAGAAGGAAGTATGGAAATTTTCCAGAGATACTGGCCACAAATGTTTTCAACCTGCCTTTCATTCACGTTATACCATAGGATTGGAGTGTTGCAAATATTACACCTTTTAATTTTGAATGCGGATGTAAGGTTAAATGCAACAGTTGCAGTAAATTAGTCTCAGTTTAGGTTTTGTAGTGGGGAAACTTGTATAAGCAATGTTTCAGATAAAGTTGGAAGCGTGGACTTCTTAGTTTGTGTAACTTGCTGTTTTGTTTGAAGCATTGAAGAATTGATTAGCTGTTGTGTCCACAACCTTGGAAAAAGGTGTTTGACATAGTTCTACATAGGACTGTAGCCAAGTTAAAGCTTACATTGTGAAAGGATAGCAGCAGTGTGGATACAAAATTTAATAAGAATTGGTATAATAGCAGATGTTGGAAGACACTTTATGGTGGAGTTTCCCAGTCTGGTAAATAGTGGAACTGCATCTGTCATGTGGACAAGTAGAATGTGGTCCATTTTGAAAGAACCTGGAGAAAGTGTACTATTATGAATAGAGGGAGTGTAGAAGCAAAGAGACTTGTGTGTATGCGCATACATCACTCACACACCCCGGGTGTCTAAAAAAAATGCTACACTTTCATGGACAACTGCAGCATGAAGTCTCACAAAAAAGTTGTCATGTAAGACAGCAGACTTGACTGGCACCTTACCACCAACTAAACATTTATTTTCTCCATCACGCATAATGGCAGTGTATACTACAGCAAATCAAGGCTGTTTCAACAGCCAAAAAGCATGACTTCGCTGAGTAAAAAAACTCAAAAGGTCAAAAGATGGCTGGGTGTAACCACCTACAAATGCCCCTCCTCCAAAAGCAAACAGTACCTTCACTTGCAAATAACTACAATTCTTGCAAAACCACTGTTGAAAATCCTGGAACTTCTCCCCACAGCAATGTGAAATTACAGTCAAGAGTGGTGCTGGAAGAGCACAAACAGGTCAGGCAGCATCAGAGGGTAGGAAAATTGACATTTCTGCCAAAAGCTCTTCAGGAATGAGGGTTCCCCCTCCGGCTGGGAGAGATAAATAGAGGGAGGGGGCAGCTGAGTGAGATAGGTGGATCGAGGTGGGGGCAACAGTGATAAGTCAGAGGGGAGGGTGGAGCGGATAGGTGGGAAGGAAGATGGACAGGTCACGAAGACATTGCTGAGCTGGAAGGTTGGAACTGGGGTGGGGTGGGGTGGGAAAGAGAGAAAAGAGGAAGAGAAGGAAATGAGGAAACTGGTGAAATCTACATTATTAATGCCACTAGTTGGAGGGTCCCAAGGTGGAAGATGAGACACTTCTTCCAGGAGTCAGGTGGTAAGGGAGTGGCGATGGAGGCAGCCCAGGACCTGCATGTCCTCAGCAGAGTGGGAGGGGGAGTTAAAGTGTTTGGCCACAGGGCAGTGGGATTGGTTAGTGTGGGTGTCCTGGAAGCACTTTGGAATTAGGCATCCAGTCTCCCCAATGTACAGGAGACTGCACCAGGATCAATGGATACAGTAAATGACAAGTGTGGAAGTGCAGATGAAACTTTGGATGTGGAAGACTCCTTTGGGGCAGAGGGGGGAAAAAAAAGTGTGGCACAGGTTTTGCAATTCCTGCATTGGCAGGGGAATATGCCCAGAGTCTTATAATTCTCTTCATCATCCTCATTGGAGGACGCAACAATAAAAGCAAATTCAGTTAAATCTAATTGACATTATGCACAATTGTCTCGATAAGCCTGTCCACAAAAGGACAAAACAAATCCAAATAATGCAGTTTACTTGGACTCTGCAAAGAGGTGGCAAGTTTTCAAAATGTATCAATAAGAAATTACTCCTTAAATGATCTGCTTCCTGAATCTTCTGTGAAGACCCTTTTGCTTATTTATTAAAGCTATTAGCTAAACATGAGCATAAAAACCAAAATTACATGATGAGGTGAAAGTAACTACCCTAAACGTCAAGGCAACATTTTCCCAAGTGAGGCATTAAAGAGTCCTGGTAAAATGACTCAAAAGGTTATGTCTTCAATGAATGAAGACCTGTCCAGCACCAAAAACAAACAGTTGTAGCGTAGGGAGAACAATAGTAAAGTAGCAACGTTTGCTGGATAAATATCCCAAGAAGCACTCAAATTCCAGTGCAATCGTTGCAAAATTTAGCATACAGTTCATCTGAAACTTCTCAAAACTTGTTCATAACTAAACTTTGGGATATTGGACCAAAATTTAAAGCTATCCCATAAATTAATAAAAGCAACATCCTGATGACTTGAGAGTCGATCTCTTCGACTCTCAGTAACCATCCCTAGGATTAGCCTGCTTTGTCAGAAGGAGGTACAGCAGAGAAGCCACATGGCAATATTATGAAACAAGGATATTACCATCCACTGCCCATCGTCAATTAATAATTCAGTGTTCTTCCACATTAAAATGCATTTTAATGTGGGCACGGTGAACAAGGATACCAAAATGTAGTCTGGTAGAGAGAGAGTTAAAAAGTTCCTCAACAAGTGTGGTTCATTAGCATCACCATTGACTGGGTTGGCTCTGTCCTAAATCGCTCACCACTTGCCACGACGGGAAAAAAAAAGCTACTTGACCCACCTTCACAACTGTGCTGTGAAACATTATTCAGCACAAATTTAGCATCTCAAAAACAGGAGATGTTTCATGTATACTGCCGATGGGCCACAACATACTCAACCACAAACCTATAACCTCATGTCATGTTACCATTGCTACTGAGCCAGGAGATCAGCTCTTGTTCAAAATGACAAGCGTAAGAGATGCAAGGTGCAGCACCAGGTATGCAGAGGTGAGATGCCAGTGTGATGAAACCACAAAATAGGATTATGTTGCTTACACCAAACTAGTTTTTGCCAATGCCTTAAGCAAATCAGATCAAGGCACCATAGTCCTGCCACATCCTATTGTGAATGGCAGAGGACAACTAAGCAACAGCTCCACAAGTATTCCACTGGAGATTTCAGATCATATGAATAAAGAAAAACCCAAGACCAAAATGTGGAATATGATTGACATAAACATGCCAAATAATGCCTTTTGAACTGGTTGTGATTTTTGTTTTGCTGCATTATTTGTACTTAATGCTTCAGGCAGACAGTTAGGGAAAATAAAACCTTTATTAGAAATCAGTTCTCAACATTGCAAGACTAAATAAAATACATGTGTTCAAGCTTTAAAATCAATCAATCTTCAATTGAAAACAAATCAAGATCCATGTCATGTCAATTCAAGGGACAGGGGTGACATACAGCTTGAAGAACAGTATTTTTAAATTTGGCCTGTACAAAAGTACATGGTCGAAGTTTCAGATCAAAGGAAGATATTGAACTTCTCTGGAATATATGTATGTCAGGTCAGTGTATAATTTAACCAATGAACAAAGGTTTCATTTTGATCACAAATATGGAAAATAGCCAAATTTAAAAAAAGGCAGTTTGAACATTTTCCAAATGTATTTTATGCAAGTGCATAAAACAAAAATTGAAAACTTAAAAACTAAGGAATACTGTATTCAACATCATTACTTCAAGGATTCAATACTGTTGCTCAAGTTGGATCATTATTTACCAGGTAAGTAGAGACTCCAATCACTGCAAATGATGCTGTCAATTTTTTTGAACATTGTGATCTTGGCTCAGGATTTATTTATTTAAAATATTATGTAGCCCACCATTGAATGGCACATTTAATTTTCAGTAGCAATGATGTAACTATACACCACCAGCTGACCGGAGTGTTCAGCTTCTAAGATGAACATTTTAGTTTAGCATTTCCAGCTACAACTTAGTCGTAAAACACTTGTTTTGGGATTGCAATGCAAGATAATTTAAAGAACTTCAAGTAGTCTAGGCAGACTACTACTTTTCCTAAGTCATTTGCATTCTTCCTGTAATTTAAAATTAGATTTTTGATTAATGTACAGTTCATGACAGATTTCCAATTCCATAAAACCATAATTCACCAATTTTCCACCCCACCCTCCCAGAAATAGAAATACTCATTGGCAACTTGTCTTTTGGAAGAAAGCATACCAGAGAGAAAAAAAGAGTAACTGTCCACACTTAAAGTGTTGCAAGGGCTGTCGTCAAAGTGTTAATTCCAAGAATTGCACGTAATTTAAGAGCAGTAATTTTTTTTTTGCTGAGTTACTAATTAAAATTGCATACTTTACCAAAAAAAGGTTTTTATTTGTTCAACCAAACACTCCATTACACAGCTAGTTGTAAGAGAATCCTTTAAGAGATGGAGTATTCCATTCTAGAGCAGGAATTGCACTGAAGCCCAAGGTTAGGAGATTTAAAAAGTAATCTCACATTGATTAAACAGGTTATGCTGATATACTACTTGATTGACAAGGTCAGAGTCTAACATTATTCTTGAAAATTTGTATACAACATTGCTTTGACAGTTGTGTTCTGCATGTTGATTGTTAATTTGCATACTATGGAATCTACAATTATTTCAGTAAGTGTACAATTAAATAACAGCATTTATTTTACAATATCAATCAAATCAATCCCTTTTTACTACAAAACTTGGGTAAAGAATTCTATCCCATTATTTAGGACAAGTATATTCTAACTCTGTCACGAATTTGTGAGCAGCATATAGGACATTTCTGCACAGCAGAACATTCCTTACATGTGACTATATGACCACAGGGTACAAAGGCAATGCAAACGTCTCGATCCCAACAAATTTTGCAACACTTCTCTTCCTTCAGTTTTCTCAACTGCTCCTCCACACTTGTTTCTATGAAGAGAAACAAAATTTAAAAAATTAAATAGGTTTAGAAGTTATACAATTCCAAAAATAGACTATTTAAAAAAAAAGCTGTTTGCAACTGAATGCCAACACTACATTCCAAAAGGAAATCTAGATTTACAAACAGGTTCAATGCATACAGTTAAAGTTTACAATATACAACTGTTTTTTTTCCCCAAAAGGCATCAGGCATTTGAGGATATACTAATACATAAGATAGTATTTTGATTTGTTTTGGTCTAACTGAGCAATGGAGTTTGGAAACTTGACTGTAGGCTGGCAAAACAGGTACCACAAAGCATCAGCAAGGAAAGGTCTTGGAAACTAAAAAAAAATTGTCTCAGCACACGCTGCTGATAGGGATCTCGAAACTACCTTGCCACTTTCTCTACATCCATAATCCCCATGTTTTTCTCTCCCTTTATCTGTCGGTGTGTAGGGGGGAGCTTGAGGGGGTTAAGAGTTAAGCTAACAGCTCATAACTGTGTACTTGGTGCTGATATGTCAGTTTGGTTCAGTTGCTATGCAGAAAGTGACACCAGAGTGGATTCAACTCCTGCACTGGCTCAGGTTACCATGAAAGAATTCTCAACCTCAGGGAGTTGCACTAACCCTCAGGTTAAGCCATCATTAGTTGTCTCCCTAATGAGAGACCAGCACTATGGTCTACTAAGATTGTCGCTACTTCACCTTTTGTACCTATTATGCTGTAATAACTAATTCTTTCTAAGTATGGAACCTGGTCCGTACTTTGTCAGAGCCTAAAAACAGGTAAATTGGGGAATTACGCAATTAGCTAAAACTTTGAAGTTTTGATGACAACTCCAGAAATAGTGAGACTGTCTTCCATAGCTGATGAACACATTGCAGGAAAAGCACAGGTCAGATAGCATTCAACGAGGAGAGAAAAAAAAACACCATAAACAAAAAGAGAAATTTAAAAAAATTCGACATCTTGGGCATAAGCCCTTCTTCAGGAGTCATAGCCCGAGTACGGGCCAGGTTCCATAGCCCTATCCCAGGTGAAACAAAATTTCACCTATTCAGGGCACATATTCCTTCTAACAATGGATCAACAGAGGAACTCTCACTCTATCCTTTAGTAAACTACTAGAGGTAAATGTCACCCACCCCAATGACTGCTTATTAACATTTTACTCAGGCTATAGTGACTGGGGCTATGTTAGTGAATTAGTGTTAAAGGCCATTTGAAGGCACATGAAATTTAACCACAAGAAAGGTCATCCAGCCCATTATGTCTGCCAAGGCCTGCAAGCATTTGAATGGAATACACTCAAAAGCAGTCAAACAAAAATTTGTACACAATAGAAATTCCAATCTTCAGTTTACAATCCCTTTGGAAGATGACCAAAAGAAAAAAGTTCTGACAATTACTAAATGACTATATTAGCCATAGAGTCAGATGTACAGCAAGGAAACAGACCCTTCGGTCCAACTTGTCCATGCCGAACAGGTATGTCAACCCCACACAATTAACTACATATTAGCAATTTGAGGAATAGACTACCCTGGGGCGAGAGAGCACATGTGAAATAGAGTGTGCGTGCGAGAGCACGCCCCATTTGAGCAGAAACATCAAATCTATTAGCATAGATGTAATTCAGTCTAGCTATGTGCTCTCGAAAGTGCATTTTAAAGTTCAGTGAAGCACCAATTCCTCAACATGGAAAAAATCTTGTTGGAATTTAGAGATGCAAGATAAAGCATTGGTGCAAGTACCTGCCTGCTGATCTTCATGTTCCTTTTCTGGTGCATCTCTTTCAACTGCCAGAATATCTGTAACCAACATTTCAACAGACTTATAGGTATCACCTGTTGATTGCAGTTTCTTTTTCATGAGTTGTATAATTAGAGATTTGTCAAACCCCATCTCAAGAGCACCCTGAACAACAGGAGATTGATTCAAGTAGCTCTCTGAAAACATTCAAAGACAAAACAGGAATAGTGCAATGAAATACCAAAATCACAACCAGAGAAAAAAACCCATCAGGATTATATTGCATATAATGGAACAGTGTTTTCAATGCATGATCAATAGCTGTATGCTTCCAACACATTTAATAAAAGCCATACATTAGCAAAAAAGGGACTAACCAGTTTCTGGTAGATGTGTAGAAAGGTCATCTTGAGGCAAAGTTTCAGTCTGAAACAACACAGTGAAACACTTTATGTTAAAATTTTCATTCCAGAAAAGCTCATTTTTCTTACATAAGACAGAGCTGGCAAGTAACAGAGGCTGATGTCTGATTCTACAGTAAACCTGGCAAATAAGTGTAAAACACAGTAGAATTTAATTTGACTGATATCTCGAACTTTTCAATTAAAGAGCAAACTCCATTCTCTAGGATGTGCAATATAAATTCAGTCTTCAGGTTTGCAGCCGGTTTGGAAAATGTCCCAAAAATTACAAGATAATTGCGAAATGACTACATTAGCTAGTCCACACAAATTAGAACCACTAAAAATAAAAAATGCTTGACAACATGAAAAGGAATAGATTATACCAATGGACAGCATAAGGAATCCTATTGTTCAAAATTTTTGGCAAATTTTGGACGACATTCAAAGCAGGCATAGTAGTAGTGGAGGGGATCTGGAATTCAGGTATCATTGCTGGGACTTCTCACTTTTAAAAATGAATCTGAACATTTTCAAGCACGAAATGATTTCTTAAATAACAGGTATTTCAGCAATTATTTTCATCAGTGCTCAGGCAAATGAGGACAGGTTGAAGAAGTTGGGCAGTTTTCCTTAGAGAAGGAAGCAGAAAGGAGATCTGCTGGAAGGTTTCAAAATCATGAGCAGGCTCAAGACATTAGATAAGGAGAATTCATATAGAGGGTGGTTAGTTTATGGAATATGCTGCCATTGGAAGTAGTAGATGCAGGTACAGTTACAACATTTAAAAGATATTTGGACAGGTACATGAATAGAAGAGATAGAGAAGGGTGTGGGCCAAACACAGGTAAAATGGGACTAATTTACCCATTGGGACACATGGTTGCCATAGAGGAGTTGGACTGGAGTGTCTGTTTCTTGCAGTATGAATCTAGGCACTTGACTGTCAATTCAAGCACTTAAAAGTAAAATAATTTCTCAAGTAGGAAATATAGAAACCTATTTGCACACAGCAAACCCCATAAACAGGTATGGTAACAGTGACTCAATCTGTTCTGTATTCATTCAGTTATCCTTGACACCCTAACTTGTACTCAGAGTGGAAGGACCTTTTTAAATTTAATAAAATATCCCAAAGAATCGCCAGCTTCAGGTTAACACTGAAGTAACATGTCAAAAGTGCAGTGAACATCCAGTTAAATTCTCAAAATTTTGCAGTGAGACTTCACTGCACAAGTTTTGGATGCACAGGCAACTTTTTAAACCATCATAGTTAAATGGTTTCATTCAAGATGCAGATTACAAGTAAAAGTTCACACCAAAATCCTAAAGCAGAGTATTAAAAGAAACAAATAAGCATGACTTAGAAGTTGGATGTAGGCTATTAAGTCCCTTGAGCTTGCTATGGTAGGCAATTCTCAAACTATGGGGCACAATCTAAGACCATTCAGGAGAGATACTAGGGTACAATTCCACACAAGAGGATGGCAAACGTAAGGAACTTGCTTCCAGAAACTGCAGTGGATGCAGGATCCGTTGCTAACTTTAAAAACTTTCTAAAGTAAAGGCATTAAAGGATCTGGGGCAAACATCCACAGATCAGCCATGATCTCATTGAATACCAGGACAAGTTCAAGGGGCTGAATGGCCTACTCCCAGTTCCAGAAGTTGGCACTCATTCTCATCAATTCCAATTTTGCCATACACACAACTGTAGCTTTGATGTCAAAGACTGACTATTTCACCTTCCCAGAAATACTGGGAACTCCAGGTGCTGGAAAGTCAGAGTCAATAAAATTTAGAGCTGAAAAAACCCATTGCAATTCAAGGAGCAGGTGAGTTGATGTTTCTGGCAGGAACCCTTACTCACACCCTTTGCCCATGTTTGAACCAGAACTGCCATGTGGTTCAGAGCGGAGTGGCCCTGGCAGGACCTAAACAGGGCATTAATGAGATTACTGATTAGCAAGTGCTGCATGATAGTGAGAGTAGACAGATGGGGAAGTTGCAGGCGGGATAATTTTCCGGGGGGGTGGAAATTTGAGTATTGTTGCTGTACTGGAGCATAGATCTTCAGTAATTTTGCCTACGAAGCAGCATTTGGTACATGCACTGAGTAGGAGTTGGGAGGACATGTTGCAGCTGTGAAGAACATTAGTTAGGCCACTGGTTGAATATTGCATGCAGTTCTGGTCTACTTCCTATTGGAAAGATATTGTGAAACTTGAAATGGTTCAGAAAAAAATTACAAGGATGTTGCCAGGGTTGGAGGATTTGAGCTATAGGGAGAGGCTGAATAGTCCAGGGCTGTTTTCCCTTTAGTGGAGGCTGAGGGATGACATTACACAGGTTTAAAATCATGAGGGCATGGAGTTGGACCAAAAAGAGTCTGTTTCCATGCTGTGCAGCTCTGTGACTAAAGTTGTCAGGGACCATAAGCTTGGCACTATCCAGTGCCTCTAACCATTTCTTGATGTCATGAAGAATTGAAATCCAACACTATAATGCTGTGGATCTTGGCGGGATGAGCTTGCGCATTCACTTGTCACTTCCAGCTAAAGATTTCTGTGAATGCTTCAGCCTCATCTATTGCACCATCATGGAGAGTGGGGATACTTGGAGCCTATGTTTCCAGTTAATGTTGAATTGTCCAACACCATTCATGGCATAATATGGCAGGACTGCAGGGGTTAGATCTAATCTGTTAGTTGGGAGATCACTTGGCTTGGTCTTTCACTAACCGCTAATGCGATTTAATACGTAACTAGGTACGTTTGGTAGCTTCACTAGGTTGACACCTCAGAGATGCCTAGCGCTGCATCTGGCATGCCCTCGTGCACTCCATCCTGGTTCAATTCCCTGACTTGCTGCCGAGTAGGAGATATGCCATGAGGGTGCCGATGGTGTTGCAATATGGTTCTCTGATGGTCCAGAGCAACTCTTGGATGCACACAAACTGAGAATGGTTTAAAAGACTTGATTAAAATAGTTTCCTCACCATGCAACAGATCGACTCGAGCGTTGCGTCCTTCACAATTCAATTAGAATATGAGCCACTCCTGACGGATATTGAACTCCCCAAATCGGGAGTATGTTTAGCACACTTGCCACAGTTTCCTCAAACTGGTGTTAGACATGAAAGGGCACTAACGTCAGCTCTACTGGGCTTGTCTGACTGGTGTGACAGGACATATGCAGGGATAATGACACCACTGTCTGGGGCATTGCAAGGTATAATGGAGTATAACCATGTTACGATTACACCAAGTAATGAATTTTTGGTACTGGTTTTGTTGGTAAGGAGGACATGGAATGGAAAACAAGGCTGTTTTTGCTGTTGCTTTCGGTGCAGAGGACAATGCCAGGGGCTCTGTCTGACGTCATTTCTTCCAGAACTTGTAATAATGTGGCTTGCTCAGCCATTTGAGAGGCTAAAGAGTGTTGCCACATTGCAGAGGATGTGGAGTCACATCTAAGCCCAACCAGACTTTACCTAGAAAAGGAAATTAGTCAACCAGATTGTCTTTAGGACTCCTGCCAACCTCTCCTCCCCCGCGCCCCCCCACCAAAAAAAACAAACACGCAAAATGGTTTCATGGTCAGTGTTATGTTGTAAAATTTGATTTGTGTTGCTGGATTAATATAGTCTGGGGAACTTAGTCAGCATTTAAAAAAAAAGAGACCAAGAAAGGAAGCCAGCTGCAGGACAACACATGGGGAAAATTACATGATCAATGTACAGAAAATTGCTGGCAGGAGCAAGGTGTGCAACCTCTTCAGTTCAATTTTTTAAAAAACAAACACTTCACTAGGCTATATGTCAGTAAAAAGAATATTGTTGGGCAAAGTTAAATCTTGCTTTTCTCTTGAAGTACATTGAGCTAGGCTGCCAGTGACTGACCACGTTAAATGAATTGCACAGAACAAAACTTGCGTCTATCAAGCTAGGTTTCACGTCAGACTTGGCCAGTCTTACTGTTAGCTGAAGTTATAACCAAACAAGATGACCAGTAACATTATGTAGAGCATATTAAAAAACAGGTGCAAATGCACAGAATGATAAAAAGCTCAAGTACTGCAGAAATGCAAGAAAAATTGGTAGACAACATTCTTGACTTAAAACTTTCAGTTCTGTTATGTAGAGAATGACCATCATTCAAAAAAAATGAAGTTCCACAGGTTGTAAAACAACTTCTTACAAGGGTTTAACATGCATGTTAGTTGGGTGTGTCAGGCAGAACAGAGCCCAGATAAGACAGTATTGACTGTTCACATGTAGTGCACCGTCCTTATTAGCCACTGCCTGGTATCCTGACATTGTCCAGAGTTCCTGGTTTGAGACAGCAAAATCCAAGCTGGAATTAATTTGAGTTTCAATTATTATTCACAACCATCGAGGATACATTATTGATGCATCAAGAACACTAATATTTGGTTCTCAAAACAGCCATTAACCCGATTAAGATCTTGGAAAATAACAGCCTTAAGAGTTGGTTCATTAGCCAGATACCTGCTTAAAAAAAAAGTTCATATTAAAGTAAATTTAAATTTAATTACTAAATTGCATTGATACCACATTTAATAAGAGTAAAATCACAGGAATGGAACTTACTGTTGAGTTGGAGTACAATTTCCTCAACTGAACGTCATTGACAAAGTCACGGCCTTTCTGTTCTATCAGGAAAGCACACCTATTTTGGATAATAGCTGTTATATTCTAGCAATTTCTTTATACACTTATATTACAACTAAAATTACACTGGACATATCAAGTCTTTTCATCATTACTTGAATAGAAACTTGAAAAAAAAAATCTCTTGAAGCCTAGAATCAGTATATTACCATCCATCTCAAAACAAGTCAGAGACTAACTTTCTTTTAAAGTGCAGTGTACAACTGAATTCTCCTGAAAAAAGCCCTGCAGGGAAAATTTCCATTGAAGACAACTCTACAGATAGCATAAAGTTAGACTTCAGAATTGCCTACTTTTGCATTATGACAAGTTGATTTGTAAGTCAAGAGGGGCAAAACGATAACAATTGTCACAGGTACAGGTTCATCATAGTCATTACCTAATGAAAATTAAAACTGATTGCTCAGTGTTCAGTCTCCGAACTGTTGCCGATTCCCAAAAAGCCCTCAGGATGATAGGTTTGAGTTCTCACCTTTAGGTATATTGGGCAAAATGAAATATTACTCCAGAGTCAGAAAGCTGCAACAGCTTCTACTCATTGGTATTGGAGCTCTGACATGTGCCTTAATTACTTACTGTCAATAGATACATATAGAGACAATGGCAACAGATATAAAGTCAGCTGAGTGACAGGCAACCATAGTAGTTCACAAATCGGTTTTCAGATTGGAGGAAGGCTTGAAGTGGAATTACCCAGAGTTGAGACCTCTGCTCTCTATTTACATTAATAACCCAGGTCTTTGTGCAGAGGGTAAATTTCAAAAGTCTGCTAACAACAAAAACAACACTTTGAAGCCAGTGAATGCTGAGGATGACAGCAGTGAATTAAGAGGAGATGCACTGGTGCAACATGCAGAGAAGTGACCAATGATATTTCGTACAGTGAAGAGCAGTCAACATTGCATTTTTCTTTGCAGAAATGAAGGGTACAACCGTAAAAGGGTGGTGTTGGAACAATCATAAACAGAATAGATGGAGTGATTATGAAAATATAAGATCCAAGGCTTAATTAATAAGGAGTAGAATAGGAAAAGAAGGTGACTCACAAAATGCTAGACTTAAGGGAGTTGAAAAAAAAGTAATTCTTCAGCTGTACTTGGTATTGTCAAGTCAACATATAGAATATTGAGAGCTTTTCTGGTCACTTTAACCATGTAAATGCATTGCAAACAGTTCAGTTTGTCTACTTAATGAAAAGAAGGAGTAGATTATCTTCGGAGGATCACTTGGATAGGTTAAGCTCATTTAAACTGAAAGTTGAGGAATGAGGGCCGAAAAGGGTAAATTCATTGAATTAGAAGATTCTGAAGAGATCTTTAGCTGGTGTCCTTTTAGGTCTGAAGAGAAGCATGCAAATTGGAAATTCTATGCCTCAAAAAGGCGCAGGTTGTAGGGTAATTAAATATTTAACCTGCAGACATGTCTGCACATTTCCTTTCTGCTATCTTGATGCACAACAGAATGGATAATAGCTTAAAATGCTATTGACAAAAGCAACAGTGAAATGGTACAAACCTTCATGGAGTGATCAATTTTAACCTGACATACACTGCACTAACAGTCCCTTCCAGGGAACCTTGTTGAAAGCCCCAGCCAAGATGTTTTACTCAATATCCAGAGCAATGAATATTCACAGAATCATAGGAATACCTACCATGCAGAAAGGAGGCCACTTGGACCATCAAGTTTGCACTGACCTTCCTGTCAGTGCAAAGTTACAATGTACGAGTATAAAGTGAGGTCTGCAGATGCTGGAGATCAGAGCTGAAAACATGTTGCTGGTTAAAGCACAGCAGGTTAGGCAGCATCCAAGGAACAGGAAATTCGACGTTTCGGGCCAGATGAAGAGCTCTGGCCCAAAATGTCGAATTTCCTGTTCCTTGGATGCTGCCTAACCTGCTGTGCTTTAACCAGCCACACATTTTCAGCAAAGTTACAATGGCTAATCCACAGCATCTGCACATCCCTGGAAACTATGGACAATTTAGCATGGCCAATCCACATTACTTGCATTTTTTGGGATGGTGGGAAACCCAAGAGAAAGTCTGCACAGACACAGAGAATGTCTCTGTGCAAACCCCACAAAAACAGAGTTGCTGAAGGCTGGAATTGCATCCTAAAAAAAAAGTGTATGGAAGAAGATTCGCAGTAAAGGCCCAAGATCAGTCACCAGGGCATGGTAAAATAAAAAATGGTGAGCCATGAGGAAACAAAAAAAAACCACACAGGAAAACAAACCGTAACTCCAAGTGACTCAGGGAGTTTGCAAGCACACACACTAAATTCCAGGACTCTGTTCCTAGTTTGCACACATTCTATTTCAGTCATGACAGCTGCCATCAAAATTTAGCAGCTGAAAACAGCAGGATCCTGAATTGTAATTCAAATACTGCTAATCTGTTTAAGACATTGAATTTGGACTGAAAAAGCATCAGCCCATCTAACAAGCTCCATGGAATTCTACTCACATTTTTAAAAAAATGGACATTTAAAAAAGCTTGAAAGAACCAAAATAATCTGCAACACCAGATCAAAATCCAAGAGCAAATCATTTAGATGACACTAACTTCTACTTAGCAGAAAACATGCATTTTACCCTGGGAACCATTTTGCATGCTGCTCCCAAGCTTCATCAGAAGACTCCCAATTCCTCAGGCCTCCATCACAGTGAAAACACTTAACATTGTCGTCTTCGCCTGAAAGTTATCAAAACACAGCTTTCTTTTAAAAAAAACCTTGAATGAAACCAGTGAAATGTTGTATACACTGTCAGCCAAATGCAAAAAAACTGTTTTGGCAAAGCCCATCTTTAATACAATTTGCCTTTCTCACTAATAGAAGTTAGTTCCCCTTTAAGAAAAAAAATTCTTTATGCAATGTTGGGGTCACTGGCTTGGCAAGTAACAGTTGCCTATCCATTACTGCCCACAAAATAATGGTGGTGCTAAGCCAACCTCCTGCACTGCCACAGTGAGAGATCGAGGAACAATTGGGAAAGCAACTCCAGGATTTTGACATGGAAACTGCATTACCAATCCTTCAAGCCAAGGTGCAAGGAGCAGGGCTTGTGGGGAACTGGCAGGTGGCATCCCATGTATCCACAGTTTCAAAGATATTATTTAAAAAAGTATACCAAGTTGTGAATAATTCAGAGACTACCAAGATTTAAGTAATTGCTTGATCTGTAGACCAATGGCTCAAGACCATCTTCAGCCACAAGAAATAGATGATTTCACTCTGCCTCCTCCAGTGGTGCCAACATTAAATGACAGTTGTCCACCAATTTAGTTATCTTGCAATCACCCTATACATGGAGAGGTTATTGTACATCTCTAGACTAGCAAGATTCAACCCAGGCTCCTGGTCCAGAAACAAGGACCACTACTGCATCACAAGAGCCATCCAGCCATTTAAGTTTACTTGAGTCACAGATGTCCAGCATGAAAATGGACCCTTCCATCCAACTTGTCCATACTGACCAGATAGCCGAACATAATCCAGTCCCATTTACCAGCACTTGGCCCGTATCCCTTGAAACCCTTCTTTTTCAATATACCCATCCAGATGCCTTTTAATTCCTGTAATTGTATCAGCCTCCACCATTTCCTCTGGCAGCTCGTTCCGTACATTGCCCCAAACCTACGCCCTCTAATTCTAGACTCCCCTGCCCAGGGTGTCGAATTACTCTATCCATGCCTCTCATGGTTTCATGTACCTCAAAGACCACCCCTCAGCCTCCAACACTAGAGGGAAAACAGCTATAGCCTATTTAGCCTCAACTCCTCCAACATCCTTGTAAATCTTTTCTGAACCCTTGCAAGTTTCACAATATCCTTCTGATAGGAGGAAGGCCAAAATGGCACACAATATTCCAAAAAAAAAAAAAGGCCTAATCAATTACCTGTTCAGCTGCAACATGACCTCCCAACTCCTGTACTCAATGCTCTGCCCAATAAAAGTAAAGCATACTTATCATCTTCACTATCCTATCTACCGGTGACTCTACTTTCAAGGAGCTATGAACCTGTACCCAAAGATCTTTGTTCAGCAACACTTGCCAGGACCTTATACACTTAAAATGGTAAGTCCTGCTCGGATTTGCCTTTCCAAAATGCAGCACCTCACATTTATCTAAATTAAACTCCATGTGCCACTCCTTAGCCCATTGGCCTACTGATCAAGATCCCGCTTTAACTGGGAGGTCACCTTCTTCATTGTCCACTACACCTCCAATGTTGGTGTAATCTGCAAACTTGTTAACTATACCTCCTGTATTCACATCCAAATCATTTTTATAAATTATGAAGAGCAGTGAACCTGGCACTGATCCTTGTGGCACACCATTGGTCACAGGCCTCCAGTTTGAAAATCAACCCTACACCACCATCCTCTGTCTTCTACCTTTGAGAAAGTTCAGCATCCAAATGGCTAGTTGTTCCTGTATTTCATGTGATTTAACCTTACTAACCAATCTACCATGTGTAACCTTGTCAAATGTTTTGCTCATGCCCATACAGACCATGTCCACTGCTCTGTCACTTCCTCAAAAAAAAGGCCATCAAGTTAGAGACAATTTCCCATGCAAAACTATATTAACTAACCCTAAATCAGTCCTTGCCTTTCCAAATGCATGTAAATTCAGTCCCTCAGGATTGCAAAGAACTTGCTCACCACTGATGTCAAAGTTTACCACTATAATTCCGTAGCTTTTCCTCAGTCCTTCTTAAATAACAGCACCTCTGTCTTCCAGCACCTCGCTTGTGGCTGTCGATGATACTCATCTCAACAAGAGGATCCAGAAACATCTTCCCTGGCTTCCCAATCTTCTCAATCTTCTGCAATACACTCAAAGTCCCAGAGATTTATCTACCTTTATGCATTTTTCAGACCTCCAGCACCTCGTCTGTAATATGGATACATTTCAGGACATCAGTATTCATTCCCAAGTTCCCTAGTTTCCATGTTCTTCTCCTTAGTAAAATACAGATGTGAAATATGTTTACTAGCTCACCATCTCCTGCGGTTCCACATGGAGGCAGTCATATTGATATATAAAGAAGTCCTGCTCTCTCCCTAGTTACTCTTATTATAAATGTATTTGTAGAATCCCTTTGGATTCTCATCAACTCTATTTGCCGAAATGTTATGCCCCATTTTTGCCCTCCTGATTTCCCTTCAGCATACTCCTCCTGCTCTTGTAGTCCTCGGGATTCACTTCATCCTCATTGGCAATACCAGATATCGGCCTTCTCCTTTCTCTTGAGCACAGTCTTAGTCTGTCCTGTCATCCAGTATTCCCTACATCTACCAGCCTTGCCCTTCACACTAACAGGACATAATGGCTACGTGCAGCACCATTTGCAACCTTTCAAACTGCTTCTATCCAAATGCAGCAAGATCTGGATAATTCAAGCTTGAACTGACTAGTGGCAATTAATATTTAGAGCCATAGAACTACCAAGACAACAATCAAACCAAATTGGCCCTTGACAGTGATTGCAGAACCTATTATTCTCAGTAGTTATCACTGACCAAAAACTGAACTGCACCAGCCAGAAATAGTGGCGACAAGCACAGATCAGAGGTTTGGAATTATGAAATAATAATGACTCACCCGATTCCCTAAACCTCACTCACTATCTACGATGCTCAAGACAACAGTACGAGATGAAATACTCTCCAATTGCCTGAACGAGTGCAGCTCCAACATAGAACTGAACAGTGTGAGCTCTTTCTCGTGAAATTCCAGGACACTTGATGCCAACTGCAATATGCTAACTTCTGTAAACAGTCAAAATTTAACCCCAAGCTTTGGAGGATCACAATGCTTTGCAAGCATTGCAAAAAGTATGTCAAGAGAAGCTCCTTGAACAAAGGAACTAGTGCTTCATTTCATACAAAAGCTCACATCAGTCAGTAATGCCCACAAGACTACCCCAGCCACTCCCCCATAGTCACATACCACTCAAGACAATGCAGTGACTTGACCATTTCCAGAAACAATGTTGTGCAAAATCACCACTTCATGGCAAGATCTATTGTAAATCACTTTAATTAGAGTATGTGGTGAGAATTGTAATTGCAAATGTTCTTACTGATTCTGAATAGGAGATGACAGTAAATTCTTGGGCATTGTACCAGCAAGAGAGAAACATACCAACCCCCAGGACATCTAATTTCTTACAGGTCAGAGCAAATTGACCCGTTAACATATCATCTGACTTGACTAGTTCCACATCGACAAGCATTTACTCTCTCCACCTTCAGTAGCAGGAGTTTCTACCACTGAAAATTCATGACAACTCTTTCAACTGCATCTTCCAAATTAGTTACCTCTGTCACTTAGATGGTCAAGTAGGCCAAAAAGTCTACTTCCAAGCCACACAATTCCAGTTTAAATAACGTTGCCATTCCTTCAAATGGGGTTAGGTTGAAAAATCAGAACTTTGATTTTGAACATCAAAATTTTCAAAATGGACTGACTAAAATTCCAAAGTATCAAAATTTAAAGAAATTTACCATACCTGTACTGTAAAATCCAGCTCTTGCAAGGTCAGCAATATTAAGTGGAAAATGCACTTGACTTTTGAAGGTTTGAAGGCGTGAATCAAGTGTCTGCTTGTCTGGATGTTTAGGTAAATGAAAAGCATTTGCTTTAGGTTCATTTTCAGACCGATTAACATCTGTTTCACCGCAATTTGGATCAATTGGTATATTTCCAATAAAACGCCCTGAAACAAACGCACACATGGGGAAATGTCTCTTGTGTTCAGTCATAGCTCGATCTCCAGGTTCCCAGTTTTTCATTAACCCACCACAACAAAAGCACTGTACTTGATCATCTTTGCACGTGTAATAAAGTCCTGCTTTAGCAAGGTCTTTTGGTGTTACAATTGCATAACTAGGCCATTTGGCAAAGGTAGAAAGTCTGGCTTCTTCACTGCACATTGCAGGATTTTTAGGTCGTAGATGGGACAGGTCTTCAATACTTTTACTTTTCACAGGATTGTTGAGAACTTGATTACGATATTGGTGGACAACATTCAAATGGTTGCAAGGGCCATTTTCTGAAGCACGAGGACTAGTTGCAACTGCTTGATCGGAATTTGCAGGGTCATGAGATGCACCTGAAAAACTGGAGCTTGCAGTTTGTTCATTCAGGCTTGAACCATTAATAAATGGACAAGCTGGAAATAGCTGCCTGTGTTTTCTTACAGCAGAATCTCCATGCTGCCAGTTGTCTACTGCCCCATCACAGCTGAAACACCTAACCTGGTCTTTGATACCCGTGTAGAAGAAACCTGCTCTGGCTAATGTTGCTTCAGATACTGGGGAATCAGATGGAAAGTTGATAAATGTTCCAAGCCGATAGATTTCATTTGAGAGATCTTGTTTACAATCAGTTGTAATATCCATGTTGAAGAACAAAAACCCCACTCAAGTGCTGGATGCCAAAAAGGTTCTTAATATTTTCTATGTTCTGGTGTCTTTCCAATGTGGGTCAAATAGTCAACTTCTTCTGCAGAGATTTCACTGTACCTGTCAAATTTAAGCAATCATTACAATCATTTCTTCCCCAGACTCTGCTGCAACATCAAAAACAAAACTGATTAAACTATGCAAACTTACAAACACTTGGCAGTGAAGTAGAAACAAAAGTATTTGTTTTTAAATTAAACATAGAAGACCAGGTACTCCCAATGCTCATACCGATTGGGTAACTGACAAGAAAATAAGCAATAGCTCAAAAATGTCAAAAATCTACTAGAGATGGTACAGACTGGACAATGTGACTGTTCATACGCAAAGGGATTCAAAGTCAAATTGTACTGATCAGTGCAATTTTCAGGACAGCAATTGAGATGTGAATAAACAGTATAATGGAAGTGTTTTGTGAGTCGAGTACCCAGGTAAGTGAAAGCAACAAACTATTTTCAACAGAACATACAAAGGAGGAGAAAAAGTGAGGAATGCAGATACTGGAGATCAGAGTCAGAAAGCATGGTGCTGGAAAAGCACAGCCAGTCAGGCAGCATCCAGGGAGCAGGAAAGTTGACATTTCAGGACAAAGCTCATCAGAATGGTGATCTCTTATCAAGAGAGTCAATATGCACTGGTTTCATCCAAATCATATTGATAGCTCTTCAAAACAACTCTGATCACAAGCTAATAATGATACAGAAAGAGTAGTATCACAATTCCTCATTTTACTCAAGACCAGTTGACATGTGATATTACGATCTGACCAATTTGATTTAATCAGTTTCCTTTGAGCAACAAAACTTGCAGGGAAAAACAATTTTTACTTCATGCTTACTTCAAGAATTCACAACTGTCACAGTGGACGGATAAGCTCTTTGTCAAGTGGGGGCACCTGAACATTAGATATGTATGCATCAACTGATCAGGGTTCCTTTGAAATATGTCACATTAAGAAATTCTCTCATTCCAAATTAAGATTTCTAAAAACAGACTTGACCAGGTATAGATTTCAACTGAAGTATAGAAAAGTCAAACAACCAATTAATAAGTTCCCATTAGATGAGCACTTATCTTATTGATCCACAAGCTTTATTTTGCCAGATCTTTGTACAAAGTGAGCTGTCAAGAGGAAGTGGAGGACACTGGTACAATACAGAATTTTAAAAGGCATCAAGATGGGTACATGAATAAGAAGGGTTCAGAGGGATATGGGCCAAGTGCTGGCAAATGGAACTAGATTTATTAAAGATATGTGGTCTGTGTGGACAAATTGAAATGAAGGGTCTGTTTCCAAGCTGTACATCTCTGCGTATGACTCTGTTCAAT
This sequence comes from Hemiscyllium ocellatum, assembly GCF_020745735.1. Lineage (NCBI taxonomy): Eukaryota > Metazoa > Chordata > Chondrichthyes > Orectolobiformes > Hemiscylliidae > Hemiscyllium > Hemiscyllium ocellatum. The sequence goes on along the minus strand of NC_083411.1, from coordinate 31,906,683 downwards.
GAATAAGTCAAAACATTTGGTTTGAGCCTTTTGCACACATTGAAGCTCCACTGTTATACTTCACTTTCAGCAAGTCTGTTTTACCCTCCTGAGGCTACCAATTTCCTCACCTCCCAATTTCGCAGCTCTCAGTTAAGTACTTGAACTCTTTCCACTTATTTCTGGCCCTTCATTTCCAGGTGTTTTTATTTGTTGCATAAGGCTCCCTCACCATTTGGGTAAACTTAAGATTCTACCTGCGTTGTCAGCCTCAATATTGAAAAAAACAACTGTTCATTCAACTGCAAACTGACTTGACATGCTGCTTCTCCAACAAATATGGATATCTCCCAGACTTCTGTATTTCAGATAAACCCAGCCTAATTAATTATCGAGAGGAAAAAAAAAGTCCTGCCTGATCCAAATAGTTGGAGAGTTTAATTATATAGAGCAGGATTTTAAAAAATCATTTGGAACTGACTGAAAATGGAAAAAGCCTTTATGTTGGAATCAGTGAACCTTATTTGCAATTCAGTGGCTGGTCAAAAGCTCAGAATGGAAAGTGGGAAAAATGTTGCAGTATTTCATATTGGGATCACTACATCAAGAATCAATTTGGCACATCAATGAGGCTACCCACAAGATTCCTGAGAAGTGCACTACAGTTAAGTATTTAAAACTAAGTAGCTCTTTGGCCTGCTTAGAATTTCTCCTCGTGTGGTGCTAGCTTGTCATGGTGACTAAAGTGTGGCACTGTTCAAATGGTCAATCCAAAACAGTCAAATGCAAGGGTTCTTGCTCAAAGTTCACTAAACACCCTAGTACAAAACAGATGAACAAAATATCCTATCCACTCATTACAGTACTTGAATGTGAAAAGTTACTAAGAATTTGCAATATATGGCTGTTCCACGAACTCTTCCTATCCCACTCCAAAATAGGATCTTCGAAAAACAACAGAAGTCAGTTTGGGGGAAAAAAGGCTCCTTTTAACTGCCTTCTCTCTGGCAGTCAAGCAAACTTGCTCCATAGGCCGGATAAATGAACCAACACTGTCCCCTGTGAAGTCAAGAATATTGGTTTTACTGTTTCAGGTTCATTGAAAGCCAACAGCAAATTTACACAAATTAAAAACCTATTCCATGAGGTTGACTCCTCTGGAAAGACCATTTTCAGGCATTTAACCTGCAGATTTTTTTTTTGTACAGCATATGAGCATCCAAGTCAAGGTCTGTCAGTCTCTTATCAATTAACTTGATAGAGACTCAGATGAACAGCACGGAAACAGACCCTTCAGTCCAACCCATCCATGCCAACCAGATATCCCAACCCAATCTAGTCCCACCTGCCAGCACCTGGCCCATATCCCTCTGTGAACCCTTCCTATTCATATAACCATCCAGATGCCTCTTCAAATGTTGCAATTATACCAACCTTAACCACATCCTCCGGCAGCTCATTTCATACACGTACCACCTCTGCGTGAAAAAGTTGCCCCTGAGGTCTCATAGCTTTCCCCTCTCACCCTAAAACTATGCCATCTAGTTCTGGACTCCCCCACCCCAGGGAAGAGACGTTGCCTATTTATCCTATCCATGTCCCTCAAATTTGTAAGCCTCTAGAAGGTCACCCCTCAGCCTCCGACACGCCAGGGAAAACAACCCCAGCCTGTTCAGCCTCTCCCTATAGCTCAAATCCTCCAACCCTGGCAACATCCTTGTAAATCTTTTCTGAACCCTTTCAAGTTTCACAAAACCTTTCCGATAGGAAAGAGACTAGAACTGCACGCAATATTCCAACAGTGGCCTAACCAACGTCCTGTAGAGCTGCAACATGACCTCCCAACTCCTGTACTCAATGCTCTGACCAATAAACAAAAGCATTCTAAACACCACCTTCACTATCCTATCTACCTGCAATTCCACTTCAAGGAGCTATAAACCTGCACTGCAAGGTCTCTTTGTTCATCAACACTCCCTAGGACCTTACCATTAAGTCCTATGAACAGAACCCAAGTTGATCAGTATTTGCACTGTAAAAATCAACTTTCTGCAAAGTCAGCACTACAATTTAACCAACAAACAACAGTTCGCTCAAATGCAAGTCTGAAACCCAATTCAAATGATAGGTATTCTGTGCTTTGTTTCCAAGGCCATTGGTCTATGTGCACGATTTAAATTGGACACAGCTAAACAAGGTGTTTTGTACAGGACAGGGAAAAAAAACAGTAGTTCTGCTTTCACAAATGGAACTGCACTAGTAATACAATTACTTGCACTAAGGCCTCAACCATTGGGGTTTCAAACTCTAACTTACTTCTGTGTTCCACTTGGCAGTTTTACAGGAGTAAAGTCAGCTGGTGCAACTGTGCCTGACTCAACCATATACTCCAATTGTCCATTTGTACAAATAGTCATACAACATAGAATCAGACCTTCAGTCCAACCAGTCCGTGCTGACCATCATCCCAAACTAAACTAGTCCCACCTGCCTGCTCTGGCCCATATCCCTCCAAATCTCGCCCTTTCACACACCAAGTATATTTTAAGTGGCCTAAATGTACCCACATCCACCACTTCCTCAGGAAGTTCATTCCACACAAAAACCAAAAAAAGTTACCAATGCCTTCTTTAAAAACCCTCTCCTCTCAATTAAAAAAACTTCTCACCTGGAAATTCCCCTTCCTGTCGAAAAGGCAATTAACATTAACTCTCTATACCTCATTATTTTTATGAACTTCTCTAAAGGTAGTCTCTCAACCTTTCAGGTTCCCCCACCTTTACCTGGATCCAATTGTAGACATGTTCTATTCAAGCTGTTCAGTGATAGTATTGCTATGTGCTGAGCCAAGAGTTGAGCTTCAGTGTCATGCAATGCAGTGGTGAGCAACAATATCACTGAATCACATGAGACTTAAACTCTGACTCTTGGCTCAACACAATAGCATAGCGATAAATGTTGCTATGCTAGCTTCAATATGGTATCCATTTCTGGCTAGTGATGGATAGCAAACTAAAACTAAAATATTTGGCAACGACGACAATTAGGCAACACAGACAAGGACAAGAAGGAGAACGAGGACAGAAAGCTTTAATAGGACTTAAATTGGTGTCAGACAAGGCAGCCTTTACCAGAATCCAAGAGATCAGAAATATAAATCAAAAACAGTTAAGTACAATAATCTGAGGGAAAAGCTGACTTCCATGGATGCATCATGCTACTTACAGCAGAACCAAAATGAAGCCCTCCAACAAAAGAAAGACATCCAAATACATATTTATTTTGAGGCATAAAGATAAAGAGTAGACAAGGAGAGGGGTATTCTTCTGTAAGATGATCAGATGGGCCAATGGGCTGTGGGGCAGATGGAGTTTAATTCAGAAAAAAAAAACCAAGGTGCTACATTTTGGGAAAGCAAATCTTAGCAGGACGTATACACTGAATGGTAAGGTCCTAGGGAGCGATGCTGAACAAAAAGAGACCTTGGAGTGCAGGTTCATAGCTCCTTGAAAGTAGAATCACAGGCAGATAGGATAGTGAAGGCAGCATTTGGTATGCTTTCCTTTATTGATCAGAGTAATGAGTACAGGAGTTGGGGGGTCATCTTGTGGCTGTACAGAACATTGGTTAGGCCACTGTTGGAATATTGCATGCAATTCTGATTTCCTTCCTATCGGAAGGATGTTGTGAAATTTGAAAGGGTTCAGAAAAGATTTACAAGGATGTTACCAAGGTTGGAGGATAGAAGCTATGTTGAGGGGCTGAACAGGTTGGGGCTGTTTTCCCTGGAGCAGAGGCTGAGGGGTGACCTTATAGAGGCTTACAAAATTGAGGGGCATGGATAAGATAAATAGGCAAAGTCTTTTCCCTGGAGTGGGGGAGTCCAGAACCACAAGACATAGGTTTAGGGTGGGAGGGGAAGATATAACGAGAGAGAGACCCAAGGAGCGACTTTTTCACAGAAGGTGGTGAGTGTATGGAATGAGCTGCCAAAGGAAGTGGTGGAGGCTAGTACAATTGCAATATTTAAAAGGCACCTAGATGGATATATGACTAAGAAGGGTTTGGAGGGATATGGGCAAGGTGCTAGTAGGTGGGACTAGATTGGGTTGGGATATCTGGTCGGTATGGATCGGTTGGACTAAAGGGTGGTCTGTTTCTGTGCTGTACATCTCCATGACGCTACCAGAGACACAAAGTTGGAGAACATACAACTCTTAAACAATTATAGGAAGGAAGTGAATAAAAAGTTGCAAGTTGTAGAAATACCATCAAGTGATGTATTACGGCTGGATACACAGGACTCTGTTCATTCCAACAGGCACGATCATGACAGAGGGCTGTCACATTTAGTATTACAAGACACATTTGTTCCATTGGTCAATGAGTCAGTTGGAAGAGATGAGAAACTGGTTAGCAAGAAAAAATTTTTTTTAAAGTTTCCTGTCTTCAATTGGGGAAACCCCTTCAATTTTGCTTACTTAAATGAAAAAAGGAAACTAGATAGTTGATTCAATAAAGCTTAAGTGAAAATACTGAATGGAGTGTGTGTTTACAGAGGAAGAACTGAAACTAATGGATTGACTGATGTAACACTAACAGTCACAAAGTGCTTCAGATTAACAGACATGCCATGAATTGAGGGGAGGTAGCACAACAGAAAATGGTAACGTGGTGCAAGCTCTCACTTATCCAAGTGCACTACAAAAGACAGAGCACTTCAACAGGCAAGTTCCATCCACTGAGTTTGAGAGCCAAAAACCTTAGGAGACAATGAATGAAATAAAAAAAGAGTGAGCTTTAGAATTCTGGGCAATCCAAAGACAAGAAAACCAGTTCAGTGAAGAGATGGCCCAGAAATCACCCTGATAAAACCATGCAATGCCAAGTATTGCAGAAGTTGGAGATTGTAAACAAAAACCATAAAATGCTGGAGAAACTCAGTGCATGGGGAGAGCAGGACAGCTTACGTTGAGTTCTGCAAATCTTTATAGATTTGCTGGTTGTGCCAATTCCAGACTTCTATCCCTTAGGGAGTTCAGGACATGAAAGCAGGGATTAGCCTCACAAATAACCATTGCATATCAAATAATGCTTCCCCTTAAGAATTGGAGATTACAGCAGACAGCTCAAGTCATTTTAACTCATGACAGAGGGATCAGTACAAGAGTTGAGAATTTGGTGATTACTAAATAGATCACTTCCCTCTTTTTACCCTCACCATAGATTACCAGGAAGGACGAATTACAAATAAAAACTGGAGTTACGTACTCTTAAAAGGAAAACAGGGCACCTGTAACCATTTGTGATTAGAAACATGCAATGCAAGCTGAAACAAAACAATATGGAGGAAACTTAGATAATCATTTCATCAATTTGATTTTCACTTGATGCTATTAAAACAAACCTTAGACATTCTCAGTGGCGGCATAACTGAATTAGAGTCCGATGTACAGCATAGAAACAGACCCTTCAATCCAACTTGATGCCAGCCAGCTGTCCTGAACAAAATCTAGTCCATTTACCAGCATTTGGCCCATCATCCTCTAAACACTTCCTATTCATATACCCATCCAGATGCTATTTTCAGTGTTGTAATTGTACCAGCTTCCACCATTGCCTCTGGCAGCTCATTCCAGACATGCACCACCTTCTGTGTGAAAAGGTTGCTCCTTACATCTCATTTTTCCCTTCTCACCCTAAGCCTATGGCCTCTAGTTCTGGGCTGCCCTAACCCAAGGAGAAGAACTTGGTTGCTCACCCTATCCATGCCCAGCATGATTTCAAACATCTCCGAAACATCACCCCCTCAGTCTCCAGTGAGACTAGCCCCAGCCTTTTACCTTCACAAATTGGAATGGACAGCAAGTAAGTGATTTTCAGAAGGTATTAAGTTCCTGTAACACACATACCAGAACATATGAAAAAATGCACTTGATTCATCAGGAGGCAGAATTGGGTTGAAAGGAATTTGACCACTTATTTAATGCATGGTATGGCATTGCCTCTATTTAGGTCTTTGACTAGTTGGACTTTATTGCCCATTGGGCAATTGAATCAATCACATTGCTGTGGATCTGCAATCACACGTAGGCCAGACCAGCTAAGGATGGGAAACTTCCTTCCCGAAAAGAGAGCATTAGTGAACTAGATGGTTTTTTTTCCTGACAATGGTTTCATGTACATTAGATTTGTAATTCCAAATATTGAGTGAATTCAAATTCCATGATCTGCCATAGCAGAATTCCAACCCACGTCCCCAGATTTGGGAATTACAAAGGCCATCACCCCTTCATTTCTCCAGACAAGATTTTTAAAAAAAAATACATAAATGTTGACTCCACAAACAAAGAAAAGTTGTTCAAAATATAGGTTAGAACAGTTGAAATACGGTGTATTTTTTGTTGCAAAAAAGAGGAAACGTGCTATGAACACCACTCAGCATGAAGAACAGATTGTTCATTCATTCCAGTCAGTGAAATACTGGAAATGAAAAAAAGGTAACAGAATTGAACCATTGACACTTGCCCTCTGTCAACCCACTGGTTATTTCTTTAAGAACAGAATGAAGCCAGACATGGAAAACTTAAAAAAAGAGAAAGTTCAACCAGTGGAGTCACTTCAGAATGTCAAAATGAGATTGACGAGAAGAACACTATTCTGTTGAGGAAGCCAGTGATGATAGATCTATCCACTTGTATCGTATCATTTGCTAAAATTTGCGACCACAAGACACTTAAGTGCCAAATCAGGACTTCAAACTAAAACAAATAATTTTAAGTAGAATAAATTCAGGTACCACATCAATGGCAAATAAATTTTCTACTACCATTTTCAAAACACTTAACACCTAAACAACTCAAATAAGTGTAAACATACCACAAACAAACATTCATCTATATCATCATGAACATATTGTCTATATTTTCAGGGTATAAAGAAATTTATACCAAAGAAGTTCACAAATAATAAGACAAATAAGTAGTTTACACCAGGTAACATTCAGACATCAGAAAGCTGGAAGCCTGACATCTCAAAGTATCATTCTAGTTGTAATATAAACAACAGCTCATATCTATGGCGTGACTTATTAATTAACAGTAATTTGAACAAACGAAATTTAAGAAATTACAACAGCTTCCTCTAGAAGCAAAACTGAGTACACAGCGCCTATAATGCAGAGCGTAAATGAAGTTTGACGTTAATTTACACTATTTCATTGCTCTTAATCCATAAACGGACTCAAATCCCAGGTAATCAGAGGTACAAAGTACACCCTTGCCTATCCTAGTCGCTATTGACAGTGGAAAGGCCTTCTACCATACCAATAGCTTGTGAAATATTTGATCGAGGAGCAGCTCAATGCATGATTCAGCTTTGATGCGTTTCTCTCTGTAATTAAGATGAAAGGAATGATTTAAATTCCACGGGATACCACTGACGTCAGTAGAAAAGCAAAGGGTTTTACCTCAGCTTGAAGACTTTCTACACATTTAAGTCAGTGACGCGCAGGTGGAACCGAGATATCAATGCTATCCATATGGCCCAGAGTCCGAGTAATAAACCCAGCCTAGCTCGTTGTCCACACCCAAAGTCGGCAACTCCTGGCTGCGTCACATGAACCAAATGGAAACTCTCACTGTAGCGAGAAATCCCTTTGTCAATCATTACTGGTACGGTGGTGATTGGCTGCAGCTGAGGGTGGCCGCAAGTTGATTGGTCGCAACAGAAGGGGCTACATTCCGAGCACGCGTGACCCTTTGACTGACTAGTATTCGTGATGGAAGGAAATGACGTTTTGCAGTGTCCTTTCCCCGGATATTTCACTGTTATTCATAATATGTGATTTACACCCAACTGAATCCGCAATTAACGATAAAGTGAACGAGTTTTTACAATTAAAGTTGATTGAAGGATCAATTTTAGCCGAGACTCTGAAGAGCAGCTCTGTTCTTCTAATATAAAACAACTATTTTTCGAAAACCCAACAAATCCAGCATCAGCGTGTGGAAGGGAAACATTTAATATTTCAGGAATATGACTGTTTATCCCACCGTCCTGTTTAAAACGATTCTTCCATCAGTAACTACCAAATAGCTCATTCAGCTCGTACTATTTGGGGATTCAATGCTTCTCGTGCTGCATTAAAGCCTTTAGCTGTCTGTCGACTGCCAGAAGAGAATAAAGCAAAATTTCACAAATGCTGGAAATCGGAACAGAAGCAGAAAACGCTGGTGATAAGCTTTAGGGTCACTTCGTGTTGGTGACCTTTCAAAAAGTTAAAAATGCAACAATCATCTAACACGAAATAATTTGGATGAGGTAGGAAGGTGCAAAAAAAACAAAAAGGAAAGACTCGAATTGTGTGGCAGCAGCAGAGATTAAATGACAAAAGAGTTGGTGGTGTTAACCAAATTTCATCATGGGAAAGAAGACAACAATGGACAGGTCCACTCAAAAGCAAATCCATTGGACATGCCATTCCTCTGCCTGACACCACTCACTTGAAGCAACTAAAACATGGGTGTTGGAAATTAAAAAAAGAAAGCACTGGAGAACCTCAGAAGATCTAGCAAAATTTGTGGAGCGAGAAATATGATAAACATTTCAAGTCCATGATACCTTTTCAACTGTTCTGGGGAAGAGTCATATCGGACTTGAAACATTAACGCTTTCTCTCTCTCTGTTGATGCTACCAGACCTGCTGAGGTTGTCCAGCAGTTTGTTTTTCTTCCAAAACCAACTGCTGTACTTGGTGCTCAGTTGCAGAAGGACTGTGGAAATCTTTTCGGCTATCTTCATATCATCCTTAAAAAAGGCAAACATGTGCATCAACTCATAGGAGACCCTGCATTGTGACTGGCCAAAAGTAGTTGGCTTATTTGTGAAACCATCATCAACAGGATGCAAATGTGAAGTAAAGAAGTCAGAGAGAGTGTGCACAAACATCTAAACTTCCTATCTATCTAAACATTCAAACATTGTCTGCCTGGCATGTGAAGGAGACTGCAGATTGCACATGGGACCTATCAGCCAACTCAGACTCTACTGAACCAGAATGGAACAATTATGAAGGACTGCCTAACAGGTTCAGAAAAGGAAGGAGGGTGAGGAACTGTGGTTATCTGAGAGCAAAATGGGAGATACGAGGCTAAAAAATTGAAACAAACAGAGAGTAGACTGAGATTAAGATGGGAAATTATTGAAATCTTGGAATCACTCATGGGACGTGGGTATCACTGGATGGCCAACATTTATTGCCCATCTCTAGTGATCCTACAGAAGGTGGTGATCGTCTTCTTGAGCCACTGCACTCCATGTGCTGGAGGTTGACCCACAATACCTTTGACGGGGGATATTCCAGGATTTTGAACAAATGATAGTGAAGGAATGGGAATACATTTCCAAGTCAGGATGGCAAGTAGCTTGAATTCAGTGTTGACTATCGAAAATTGTGGAGCAGAAGTTCCAAAGTCACTGTCCAATGGGGTCACAGAATGAAAAATTCTATGCTCCAGGTAAAAGGGCAATCACACAGTGGACTCTGGTGGGACAGAGTTCTGTCCGTAATTCAAATGGCAAGTTCTAACAGAATTTTTTCTGAAGCCCCATCAGTACTTTGATAGTGATTACTGAAAAAGCCATTGCTCTGCAACTCCCCAATGCCCCACTCTAATAACTCTCCCTCCTCCCTGTTCTTCTCAAATAGCATCCTTTACCCCTCCAGTCTTCCCTCCTCCCCAACACCAACACATGTGCACACACATACACACAATTCTGGGGTCATGATAATTTTGAAATGTTAAAATTGTGTCAGTGGAAAAGTGTTGAGTAAGGACTAAGTGAAGGATCAGCTGCCTCTCAAGCTTATGTTGATCCTCATTGGAATATTCCAGGAGGCAGGGACGGAGAGGTCAGTGTGACTGCAAGGTCGAGAATTAAAATGAAGAAGTTCAGAACTAGAGATGTTCCACAAAAGAGTCATCAAATCTCTCATGTAGAGAAAATCATATTGTGATCATTAAGTACACATGATATAGATTATATTTAAAGAAGAGCAAGTAGTTGCTGTTTAAATTTTAAGTGCTTTGGTGAGTGACAACAGAGAGGAAGCAAAAGCTTTGGTTTTGCTTTTTCAACACATATGGAAAGGTACCTTGGAGGAAGAAGAGTATGTTGGGGATAATTCAGGCATGACCCAGGTTGCCACTGAGAGAACAATCTCTTTGGAGTGCTGAAAAGGATATTGTTTGACACTGGTATCTAATTGGAGTTACCAGAAATGGTATAAGATGATCCACTGGATACAGAGACAGGTGGGGTAGGAGGTAAGAACAAGAGGAAGCAATGACAGCAGAAGTTCTGCAAACAGGACTGTCACAGTCAACGGCCCTATAGACCACAATGGGAAAAAAATGCTCAAATTTGAGGGAAAAAAAAATGACTGAACCCCTGGTATAGAAGGTTGCATCATCAGAAATAATTTGGAGGTGCTGGTGTTGGACTGGGGTGTACAAAGTTAAAAGTCACACAACATCAGGTTATAGTCCAACAGGTTTATTTGGAAGCACTAGCTTTCGGAGTGCTGCTCCTTCGTCAGATAGTTGTGTCACCCCACCTGATGACGGAGCAGCAGTCTGAAAGCTAGTGCTTCCAAATAAAATGTTGGACTATAACCTAGTGTTGTGATTTTTAATATCATCAAAAATGGTAAAGTCCTGGCAAGTGTTACTGAACAGAGACCTTGAATTGCAGGATCGTAGTTCTTTGAAAGGAGTCGCAGATAGAAAGGATTGTGAAAAAGGCGTTTGATATGCTTTCCTTTATTGGTCGGAGAATTGAGTATTGGAATTGGGAGGTCACATTGCAGCTGTACACGACATTGGTTAGGCCACTTTTGGAATATTGTGAGCAATCCTGGCCGTCTTCCTATTGAAAGGATGTTGTGAACCATGAAAGGGTTCAGAAAAGATTTACAAGAATGCTGCCTGGGTTGGAGGGTTTGAGCTATAGGGTGAGGCTGAACAGGCTGGGGCTATTTTCCCAGGACTGTTGCAGGCTGAGGGATGACCTTTTCGAGGTTTATAAATCATAAAGGGCATGGATAGAGTAAATAGGCAGGGTCTTTTCCCTAGGGTTGGGGTGTTCAGAACTAGCACATATACGTTTGGGGTGAGAGGGGAAAAATTCAAAAGGGACCTAAGGGGCAATAGTTTCACAGTGAAGGGTGGTATGTGTCTGGAATGATCTACCAGAGGAAGTGGTGAATGTTGGTACAATTACAACATTTAAAAGGCATCTGGATGGATATATGAAAAGAAAGGGTTTAGAACGATATGGGTCAAGTGCTGGCAAATGGGACTAGATTCGGTGACGATATCTGATCGGCCTGGACAAGTTGGACTGAAGAGTCTGTTTTCTGTGCTGTACATTCTCTAAGACTCTAATAGATGACACAAAACTGGAAAAACTGGATGAACAGAATTAATTCCAGAATGAAGTGTAGCTACAGAAATTACTGGACTATAATGAACCATACGCAGAGAATGCTGATCAGACTCAGCAGGTCTGGTACCATCTGTAAAGAGAGAACTAGAACTACTGTTCGTGTCTGGTATGATTCTTCTTCAGAACTGGGAGTGAGAAAACAATGAAAGTGAACAAGCAGGAAGATTAAAGTGGAAGTCCTGTCAGAGAAGAGCAAAACGTCTTAAAAGGCGGACATACCTGGAATAGAAGTGTCTGTTAATTAAATATTTTAAATAAAAGCAAAATAATGTGAATGCTGGAAGCCTGAAACAAACAGAGAATGCTGGAGAAACTCAACAAGTCTGGCAGTATTTGTGGAGAGGGAATCAATGTTAATGTTTTGCATCCAGTATGGCTCTTCTTCAGAACAAAAAATTCAAATTTCAAAACCAGTCAGCTGTGTCGATTCTCCTCTGTATCTTCCTCTGTAGATTTTTCTGGGTCTTTTCTTCAGTATTCTGTTGCACAGGTTTCACATGAACAGGTACCTTTCAGAGAGAGATTCTGTGGGCAGTCTGTATTTGTTGGTGCTCTTTGTCGCTCTGACTAACTGTTCAAAATGCCCGATTTTTACACCCCAAAACATTGGATCATCTCATTGGTTTGATGTTTTCAAAACAGTAAAATTTAAATTCGATTGGATTTTGACATATTGGGGCATAATTTAAACTGATTGGCCAAATTCAAATTTGTTGTGTACCATAGCAACAGCTCAGCTATTTGTTTCTCTGCCAAATGTTACATTTTCCATTTTTATTTCAGCACACTTTGTGCTTGTTAAGTCCTTGCCAGCTTTCTCTCTCTCTTAAAGGTATGGTATACGCCCACACTTTCATAACACAAGCCATTATTGAGTAGAACCATATGCTTAGTTCCACTTTTATCTATTCAGGCACAGCTAGCGAATCACTTCTCATGGCATCTCTTCTTGCATTGGTTCTGAAATCTTCCCAAGATCTACCATTTTTCTATCCTATTTGTTAAGGACTTCCTCTTCATGGCGTGATCCAAAAATAGATCAGGTTCGACATGATGGCACCCACCTACCTTTCCATTGCTGCTCTTGACCTCCACACTATCTCTGATTTCTTGTACTGCTTGCCAAAAATCCAAGTCAGAAATTTTCTCCAACAAATATTGGGAAGCCAGAACCAAAAGAAGAAAGAAAATTACAGCACAGGAACAGGTGCTTTGGCCTTCCAAGCCTGCACTTCAGCCTTCCAGATCCTCTATCTAAACCTCTCACCTGTTTACTAAGGATTTGTATCCCTTTGCTCCCTGTCCATTCATGCATCTGTCTGGGTACATCTTAAATGATACTATCATGCCCACCTCTACCACCTCTGTGTGTATTTCTAACTCAGGAGCATTGCCCAACACTGTGCCTACCTAAGTTCAACTCCTGCTGAAACCTTCATCCCACGTCTTTGTTAACTCTTAAGTGTGTGTTGGACCCTCCAAATAGGAATGACGCTTGCTCATGGCAAGAAGCTGCGCCTTGCGATCTTTCAACACGAGGAGTCTGTTATTCTGTAATTATCTCATAGTTCTGGCTGACAACGAAACTCTCTCACTGATAATCTTGTTATAGGTTTTTTGGAAGGATTTACAGTATGACAATTAACAATCTGTAGCCATCAAGACTTGAGGTGGGACTTGAACCTAAAGCTGGTCAAGATGTAGGGAGGAGAAAGTGAGGACTGCAGATGCTGGAGATCAGAGCTGAAAATGTGTTGCTGGAAAAGCGCAGCAGGTCAGGCAGCTTCCAAGGAGCAGGAGAATTGACATTTCGGGCATGAGCCCTTCTTCAGAAATGAGGAAAGTGTGTCCAGCAGGCTAAGATAAAAGGTAGGGAGGAGGGACTTGGGGGAGGAGCATTGGAAATGCGATAGGTGGAAGGAGGTCAAGGTGAGGGTGATAGGCCGGAGTGGGGGTGGGGGCGGACAGGTTAGGAAGAAGATTGCAGGTTAGGAAGGTGGTGCTGAGTTCGAGGGATTTGACTGAGACAAGGTGGGGGGAGCGGAAATGAGGAAACTGGAGAAATCTGAGTTCATCCCTTGTGGTTGGATGGTTCCTAGGCGGAAGATGAGGCGCTCTTCCTCCAGCCGTCATGTTGCTATGGTCTGGCGATGGAGGAGTCCAAGGACCTGCATGTCCTTGGTGGAGTGGGAGGGGGAGTTGAAGTGTTGAGCCATGAAGTGGTTGGGTTGGTTGGTCCAGGTGTCCCAGAGGTGTTCTCTGAAACGTTCCGCAAGTAGGCGGCCTGTCTCCCCAATATAGAGGAGGCCACATTGGGTGCAGCAGATGCAGTAAACGATGTGTGTGGAGGTGCAGGTGAATTTGTTGCGGATATGAAAGGATCCCTTGGATCCTTGGAGGGAAGTAAGGGGAGAGGTGTGGGCGCAAGTTTTGCATTTCTTCCCAAGATAGAGGAGGCCACATCGGGTGCAGCGGATGCAATAAATGATGTAGGGACACAACCAGTGCACAATAAGACCTCCTTTGTTATCACCTATACTTGCTATTTCAATGTCTTCTTGGGAAATTTCCAATATCTATTCTTAAATAAACGTAAGCTCCTTCAAGAGTCTGCTGTTAATATCCCAAGTACCCTGTCTCCTTCCAAGTCTCTGACTTCACAAATGTAGGTTCAGCATTTCCTTTGATTTGGAAGATTGGCATGTTATTACATGGGGTGGCACAGTGGTTAGTATTGCTGCCTGACAGCACCAGGGTTCTAGATTCGATTCCAGCCTAGTGGCAACTGTCAGTGTGAAGTTTGCACATTTTCCCCGTGTCTGTGTGGGTTTCCTCCAGGTGCTCCAGTTTCCTCCCACAGTCCAAAGATGTGCAGGTCAGGTGAATTAACCATGCTAAATTACTCAGTGTCAAGTGCATTAGTCAGAGGGAAATGGGTCCATGTGGGTTACCTTCGGAGGATCAGTGCGTACAGTTTGGGCTAAAGGGTCTGTTTCCACATTGTAGGGAATCTAATCTAATTACCTTGAGGACTGTTGATGTTGATTAGCAGTAAACCATTTTCTCTGCTGGATGATCTTTTATCTCATTCCTTCACACAGTATATTATTCTGCTGAACCTGGTAATTGACCCATTACCTTATCTGGAGGAACCCCAATTACCCTGAAATGTCCTTTGCAGTTGAACATTTCCCAGGTAACTCAAGCAGTTGCCCCAGAACTTCATCAGGGGCTTTTACCTCATAATGCTCTATAGAAAATGCTAATTATCTATTGAAACAAGTACTTCCTTTTGTGCAGAATCCTAGATTTCTGGACCAGGCTTTGCTCTTTGATTTGATGGGGTATCTTGCATGTTCAAACACGGCAGTTTCTTCTGAATATGAATTTTGTGCTGTGTCCTGAATTAATGAACATTTGTCTGGCTTCCATGTAATTGTATGCAGCTCAAGATGACTATGTTCAAGTTATTATTTTTTCTCAATCTTCTGATACATCTGACTTGAAGTATGTAAGATCTTCAACCTGTCAATTGTGTTTGATGCTGTGGAAGTTTTTTTCTCTCATGATCTAAATATTTTCACATCTTCAATTGTACTGGAGGCTTGCTGCCTATTCAGCAGTATCTTTGTCATTTGCATTGACAATGCTGGTTTCAGAGATAATGGATTGCAATGTTCATCAGTGAGAACAGGAATGAAAAACATTTCCATCTGTCCCATGAAATTTGTGATCTTCTTCCTGTTGACAGTCTGAAGCAATTCATTTATGCCGGTTAATCTCAAATTTCATTCTCATGTTTGAGCTCAACATGAATCAAGGAACTTTTTATCGATTGTTCCTTGATTGATGACAATGGTTTGTTTTTCAATCAGTTGTACTCAGGGAACTAGTTGAACTCCTTCTTCTACTGAAAGGATGCTATGGCCAAGACATGCACACAGGCTAAAAAAATGAGCAATATGGGTTCTGAGCCACATATCCATTTTCAGCTCTTGTACGCTATTTGTGTTAAAATAAAACAAAGAACTGTGATGCTGGAGATCTGAAACAAAAACAGAAACAACTGGCAAAATTCAACTCATCTAGCCACATCTGTGTGAAGAAAGCAGACCTAACATTTTGAGTCCGGTGACTGTTTATCACAACTGCATTACTACATTACTTGTAGCATACCTTTCACATTAAGATTGTTCCACCTAGACAATATTGTTTCATCTGTTTCTTCAGCAAATATATTGAGAAAGCTTTACATTTCTGCTCAGGAGATGCAGGAAAGCGCTTGACCACAACAAGGGGCCCATTTGTTTTTAAGAATTAAGGGACATCTGTTTTTAGTGTCAATGGATCGGTGTGAATAAGGTGATAATATTTGCTCACTTGTGGATTGTGTGGCAGTACTTCCCTCTCACCTCGGGGGCTGGAGGTGTGCATATTTCACAGTTGGATGTCAGATAACTAAATTTCTCATTTATATTAAAGACTCTTAACAAAATTCATTCTCAATCAGAAACAAACCTATAATTTAATAAGCTGAGTGGAATATGCAAGCATTAGAACAATCCTGATAAATTTTCATGTATACCACACTGAGCAGATTTGAATTTATGAAGCTCAGCTCCCTAATCTTGACTGTTCTGGAAGGTGAATGTCCCATTACCCATACAAGCTCAGAAAACACGATGGGTGAAACTGATATAGTAAGAAAGGAAGATGTTCATGTGTGAGTGAGAGAGAGAAAACATTTTTCTGTTAATTACATTTACTGACCGAAGGTTCAAGGGACATTGAGAGAGATAGAGAGAGACAGGACGGAATCTGGTGGAAAGAATAATTCTTTGTGATCTGATTTGAGTGAACACTGGCTTGTCATGGATTGAATGTTTGTGTGTTGTTCCCTAGAGCTCAACATATGGGAATGTTATGAATTTAATTTGCATTCTGGGAATCTAAGATGATTTTAAAAGAAAAAGCCATTTTGTAGGACAATAGTACTGGGCATATTAGCTGAGCAAGGTTACCTCATGACCGTTTCCATATTGTTTCGACTAGTCTCTTGTTGTGATGTACTAGCCAAAGCTATTGACCATTTGGCCTGGCTTGATCAAGGTTTCCCACTTCAATGTGCTCATAGCTTAATTAATCAAGCATACTTAGACCTGTCAGTGAGTTTCTCTTCCTCTGCAAACTTTTGCCATTTTATTGCTGCTTATCTGATTAAGGACATGTGGCATTTTTGTAATTTTAAGACCAAAATCTGTATAAAAACTGTTTGCAGCAATAAGGGAAGTCGCCTGAGAGAGCTGTTAAAGACAAGAACTGGTGCCGCTACTCTGCTAATGGTATTAGAACCTCAGCTCAAGCCTGCTTTCTTGGTACCTATGTTATAGTGTGACACTGGTAAATAAAGATAATAATTTGAACTAAACTGTCTGTAAGAGTTTTATATTCCAGACTATCACAGAGTGGTTCTGTTCGCCGAGCTGGAAGTTTTTGCTGCAAACGTTTCGTTCCCTGGCTAGGGAACATCATCAGTGCTATTGGAGCCTCCTGTGAAGCGCTGCTTTGATGTTTCTTCCGGTATTTATAGTGGTTTGTTCTTGCCGCTTCCGGGTGTCAGTTTCAGCTGTAGTAGTTTGTATGTCGGGTCCGGGTCGATGTGTCTGTTGATGGATGTTCTTGCCGTTTCCGGGTGTCAGTTTCAGCTGTAGTGGTTTGTATATGGGGTCCAGGTCTATGTGTCTGTTATTGGAGTTTGTGGATGAATGCCATGCCTCTAGGAATTCCCTGGCTGTTCTCTGTCTGGCTTGTCCTATGATGGTAGTGTTTTCCCAGTCAAATTCATGTTCCTGGTTGTCTGAGTGTATGGCTACTAGGGATAGCTGGTCGTGTCGTTTTGTGGCTAGCTGATGTTCATGGATGCGGATTGTTAGCTGTCTTCCTGTTTGTCCTATATAGTGTTTTGTGCAGTCCTTGCATGGTATTTTGTAAACTACGTTGGTTTGGCTCGTGCTGGCTATTGGGTCCTTTGTTCTAGTGAGTTGTTGTCTGAGTGTGGAAGTTGGCTTGTGTGCTGTTATGAGTCCTAAGGGTCGCAGTAGTCTGGCTGTCAGTTCTGAGACGCTCCTGACGTATGGTAGTGTGGCTAGTCCTTTTGGTTGTGGCACGGAACGAGGACATGCCACAACCAAAAGGACTAGCCACACTACCATACGTCAGGAGCGTCTCAGAACTGACAGCCAGACTACTGCGACCCTTAGGACTCATAACAGCACACAAGCCAACTTCCACACTCAGACAACAACTCACTAGAACAAAGGACCCAATAGCCAGCACGAGCCAAACCAACGTAGTTTACAAAATACCATGCAAGGACTGCACAAAACACTATATAGGACAAACAGGAAGACAGCTAACAATCCGCATCCATGAACATCAGCTAGCCACAAAACGACACGACCAGCTATCCCTAGTAGCCATACACTCAGACAACCAGGAACATGAATTTGACTGGGAAAACACTACCATCATAGGACAAGCCAGACAGAGAACAGCCAGGGAATTCCTAGAGGCATGGCATTCATCCACAAACTCCATTAACAGACACATAGACCTGGACCCCATATACAAACCACTACAGCTGAAACTGACACCCGGAAACGGCAAGAACATCCATCAACAGACACATCAACCTGGACCCGACATACAAACTACTACAGCTGAAACTGACACCCGGAAGCGGCAAGAACAAACCACTATAAATACCGGAAGAAACATCAAAGCAGCGCTTCACAGGAGGCTCCAATAGCACTGATGATGTTCCCTAGCCAGGGAATGAAACGTTTACAGCAAAAACTTCCAGCTCGGCGAACAGAACCACAACAACGGACACCCGAGCTACAAATCTTCAACCAGACTTTAGACTATCACAGAGTATGATCTCCGGGACGAGCCAAGAGAGGCTTACAGATCGAGTCCATCAGGGATTCCCTGAGCCACCTTGGATAGAACCTTAGATAAAATCAAAATGGTGACCACTGTATCAAATACAGTTGTTAAACGGTTAAATTAGTTGAGTCATTACTTGAAGGACTAATTTCCCAGAACAAAACCTCTGCTAACTTTTCTAATTCAGTTTGACTGTCTAATGTGAGTATCTTTTCTAATGGCGGGGAGGGGTTACTGTGATCACATTAATCTCTTTGTAAGAATATTTAGCATTTTGTTGCTCTGAAATTCTGTTCTATACATGAGTTATAGAGATGTACAGCATGGAAATAATCACTTCGGTCATGCTGACCAGATATCCTAAATAAATTTAATCCCATTTGCCAACACTTGGCCCATATCCTTCTAAACCCCGCACAATCATATACCCATCCAGGTGCCTTTTAAATGTTGTAATTGTACCAGTTTCCACCACTGCCTCTGGCAACTCATTTTCATACACACGCCATCTTCTGTGTGAAAAAGTTGCCCCTTTGGTCCCTTTAAATTTTACCCCTCTCACCCAAAACATATGCTGTCTAGTTCTGGACTTCCGCACCCCAGGGAAAAGACCTTCTCTACTTACCTTATCCATGCTCCTCATGATTTTATAAACCATGAAAAGGTCACCCCTCAGCCTCCAACATTCCATGGAAAACAGCCCCTGCTGATTCAGCCTCTCCCTATAGCTCAAACCCTCCAATCCTGACAACATCCTTGTAAATCTTTCCTGAATCTTTTCAAGTATCACAACATCCTTCCGATAGGAGGGACACCAGAATTGCACACAACATTCCAAAAGTGGCCCAATCAATATCCTGTACAGCTGCAACATGACCTCCCAACTCCTATAGATAATTGCTCTGTCCAATGAAGGAAAGCATACCAAATGCTTCTTCATTATCTTATCTACCTGCGACTCCACTTTCAAGAAGCTATGAACTTGCACTCCAAGGTCTCTTTGTTCAGCAACATTCCCCAGGACCTTACTACTATTCAACGTTTGTGAGAAGATTTGTAGCTCGGGTGCTCGTTGTTGTGGTTCTGTTCGCCGAGCTGGGAATTAGTGTTGCAGATGTTTCATCCCCTGTCTAGGTGACATCCTCAGTGCTTGGGAGCCTCCTGTGAAGCACTTCTGTGATCTTTCCTCTGGCATTCGTAGTGGTTTGAATCTGCCACTTCCGGTTGTCAGTTCCAGCTGTCCGTTGCAGTGGCCGGTATATTGGGTCCAGATCGATGTGCTTATTGATTGAATCTGTGGATGAATGCCATGCCTCTAGGAAATCCCTGGCTGTTGTCTGTTTGGCTTGTCCTATGATAGTAGTGTTGGCCCAGTTGAATTCATGTTGCTTGTCATCTGCGTGTGTGGCTACTAAGGATAGCTGGTCATGTCGTTTTGAGGCTAGTTGGTGTTCATGGATGTGGATCACTGGAACCCAGATGACAAGCAACATGAATTCGACTGGGACAACACTACTATTATAGGACAAGCCAAACAGACAACAGCCAGGGAATTCCTAGAGGCATGGCACTCATCCACAGATTTAATCAATAAGCACATCAATCTGGACCCAATATACCAGCCACTGCAACGGACAGCTGGAACTGACAACCAGAAGCGGCAGATTCAAACCACTACAAATGCCGGAGGAAAGATCACAGAAGCGCTTCACAGGAGGCTCCCAAGCACTGAGCATGTCACCTAGACAGGGGACAATACGTCTGCAACACAAATTCCCAGCTCGGCGAACAGAACCACAACACCTTACTACTATACTTCCTTTCAACTTCTAAATTCTGTGAGATAGCAATGGTGTATTTCTACTCTGACTAGGGTTTACCACCATTTCTTGTGGCTCCTGCATTATTGAACATTTCCTCCTGCACTAAGGCAGAAGCCTTTTTAAAGATATTTTAAAAACAGGAGAGAGGCATTAGTGGACCATGAGAAAATAAGGCTGGAGAAGTCGTAATAACAACAAAGAAATAGCAAAGGAACTGAAATGGAACTTACATCAATTTTCACAGGGGAAGACGCCAGCAGCATACCAGTACTCCAAGAGAGTTGGAGGTAAAGGTGAGTGTCATGGTCATCACTAAAGAGGAGGTGCTGAGGAAGTTGAATTGTCCAAAAGTATATAAATCGCCCAAACCAGATAAATTACACCCCAGAGTTCTGAAGAGATAGCTGAGAAGATTGTAGAGGCATTGGTGGTGATCTTTCAGAAATGACTGGAGTCATGAAGGATGCCCGGAGATTGGAAAATGGCCAATATAACATGGCTCTTTAAGAAGGGAGGAGGCAGAGGTCAGGAAACTATCGGCCTGACTTTGGTTATTGGTCAGATTTTGGAGTAAATTATTAATGATGAGATTATGGAGTACTTCAAAATGCATGGTGAAACAGTGCGAAGACAGCACAGCTTTGTCAAGGGGTGGTCATGTCTGATAAATCTGTTAGATTTCTTTAAGGAGGGAACAAGCAAGTTAAACAATGGAGAGTCAGTGAATGTGACCTATTTGGATTTTCAGAAGGCCTTTCACAAAGTGCCACACAGGAGTTTCCAAAATAAGATCAGAGTCTACTGTGTTAGGGGCGACATACAGGCATGGATGGAGGATTGGCTGACTGGCAGAAAACAGGGAGCCTTCTCTACAGCCTTCTATGGCAATGAGTTCAACAGATGCACCACCCTCTGGCTGAGGAAATTCTTCCTCATTTCAGTTCAAAATGGTTGTCCCTACATTCTGAGGCTGTGTCCTCATAATCTTGGTCTCTCCTACCATTGGAAACATCTTTGTCGAGGAGAAAGTGAGGATTGCAGATGCTGGAGATCAGAGCTGAAAATGTGTTGCTGGCAAAGCGCAGCAGGTCAGCCAGCATCCAAGGAGCAGGAGAGTTGACTCTCCTGCTCCTTGGATGTTGCCTGACCTGCTGCGCTTTTCCAGCAACACATTTTCAACATCTTTGTCGAGTTCACATAAAGGGGTCTTTTTCAGGATGGCAGCCAGTGACAAATGGAATTCTGCAAGGCTTGTTGCTGACAGTATACCTAATCATGTTATACATTAACGATCAAGGTGAAGGAACTGAGGGCATTGTTACTCGGTTTGCAGATTACACAAAGATAGGTAGAAGGACAGATAGTATTGAGGGAGCAGGGAGGTCTTGGAAGGACTGGGGCAGACTCTGGTCAGACCATATTTGGAATATTGTGAATATTGTGGAATATTGTAATATTGTGGAATATTAGTTTTTTATCTAAGGAAGGACATACTGGTATTGGAGGAAGTCCACCGAAAGTTTACAAAAATGATCCCAGGGTGAACAGCTTGTCATATGCTGTTAAGCACTTTGGTTTAGTGCTTGATGGATGAGGGAGAAGATATCACTGAAAGTTACAAAACATGAAGAGAACTAGATTGAGTGGACGCAACAAAGATGTTTCCAATGGTAGGAGAAACCAAGATTACAAGGATACAGCCTCAGAATGCAGGGACAACCCTTTAAAACTGAAATGAGGAGAAATTTCTTCAGCCAGAGAGTGGTGCATCTGTGGAACTCATTGCCATAGAAGACTGTAGAGACCAAGTCATGGTGTGTATTTATGACAGGTTCAAAGGTTACAGGAAGACAGTGGGAAAATGCAAGTAAGAAACTTATCAGCCATGAATGGTGGAACAGACTTGATGGGCCAAATGGCCTAATTCTGCTCCGATATTTTATGGTCTTATGCCACTGTTCCCTGTTGCTGCTCCCACAAGTGCTGCTAATTGTTTTTTTTTGTGTTTCAGCTGCTGATTAATGGCTGATGTTTCAAATTAATTGGGAAATGAGCATGTATAATCAAGCATTGCTATTGCACGAGCCATCATAAATGTGTAAACATCAATTTAAACCACCCAGACATTTAATTTGCTTAACTGACTGTTACTCATGACAAAAGCAATTCACTCGAAGTTGCATCATCAACAGGGAAAAAAAACTATTTATTGCAAACACTCTTATTCTGTAAGAAATAGCAGAGAAAGAAAGGATTAACAATTGACTACTATGTAACTTAAACAATCGTCCTTTCAAACCCCAAATACACAAACCACAAATCCATGTACATTCATTCACTATTAAGACAAACAAAAGGCATACAGTTTGACAATGATATGGATGAAAAAATGTAAGGAATACAGTTCTGAAGATCAAAATCCAAATCACAAAGGTTGGTTGTCTCTCACAGTTCACTTAGAGTCATATAGAGTCATAGAGATATACAGCATGGAAACAGATCCTTCGATCCAACACGTTCATGCCGACCAGATATCCCAACCCAATCTAGTCCCATCTGCCAGCACCTGGCCCATATCCCTCCAAACCCTTCTTTTTCATATACCCATCCAAATGCCTTTTAAATGTTGCAATTGTACTAGCCTCCACCACTTCCTCTGGCAGCTCATTCCATACACATACCACCCTCTGCGTGAAAAAGTTGTATTTTAAATCTCTTTTATATCTTTCCCCACTCACCCAAAACATATGTCCTCTAGGTCTGGACTCCCTCACCCCAGGGAAAAGACTTTGTTTATTTATCCTATCCATGTCCCTCATAATTTTGTAAACCTCTATAAGGTCACCCCTCAGCCCACAATGCTCCAGGGAAAACAGACCCAGCCTGTTCAGCATCTCCCTACAGTTCAAATCCTCCAACCCTGGCAACACCCTTGTAAATATGAATCCTTTCAAGTTTCACAACATCTTTCCGATAGGAAGGAGACCAGAACTGCAAGCAATATTCTAACAGTGGCCTAACCAATGTCCCATACAGCTGGAACATACCTCCCAACTCCTGTATTCAATACTCTGACCAATAAAAGAAAGCATATCAAACACCTTCTTCACGATCCTATCTACCTGCGAATCCAATTTCAAGGGGCTGTGAATCTGCATTCCAAGGTCTCTTTGTTCAGCAACACACCGTAGGACCTTACCATTAAGTGTATAAGACCTGCTCTGAGTTGCTTTCCCAAAATGCAGCACCTCGCATTTATATGAATTAAACTCCGTCTGCCACTTCTCAGTCCATTGGCCCACGTGATCAAGATCCTGTTGTAATCTGAAGTAACCTTCTTCGCTGTCCACTACACCTCCAATTTTGGTGTCATCTGCAAACTTACGAACTATATCTTTTATGCTCGCATCCAAGTCATTTATATAAATGACAAAAAGCATTGGATCCAGCACCGATCCTTATGGCACTCCACTGGTCACAGGCCTCCAGTCTGAAAAACAACTCTTGACCATGACCCTTTATCTTCTACCTTTGAGCAAGTTCTGTATCCAAATGGCTCATTCACCCTGTTTTCCATGAGACCTAACCTTGCTAACCAGTCTCCAATGGAAAACCTTGTCGAACGCCTTACTGAAGTCCATATAGATCACATCTACCGCTCTGCCCTCATCAACCCTCTTTGTTACTTCTTCAAAAATTCCAATCAAGTTTGTGAGACATGGTATACCATGCACAAAACCATGTTGACTAACCCTAATCAGATCTTGCCTTTCCAAATACATGTACATCCGGTCACTCCAACAACTTGTCCAACACTGAAGTCAGGCTCACTGATCTGTAGTTTTTGTCTTTATCAACTTTCTTAAATAGTGGCACCACGTTAGCCAACCTCCAGTCTTCTGGCACCTCACCTATGACTATCTATCATATACAATCGCAGCAAGAGGCCCAGCAATCACTTCTCTAGTTTCCCACAGAGTTCTCGGGTACACTTGATCAGGTCCTGGGGATTTATCCACCTTTATGCGTTTCAAGACATCCAGCACTTCCTCCTCTGTAATCTGGACATTTTTCAAGATGTCACCATCTATTTCTCTACATTCTATATTTTGCCCTACTCTCTCCCTAGTTACCCTTTGATCCTTAATGTATTTGTAAAAACCCTTTGGATTCTCCTTAATTCTATTTGCCAAAGCTATCTCATGCCCCCTTTTTGCCCTTGATTTCCCTCTTAAGTATACTGCCTTTATACTCTTCTAAGGATTCACTCGATCTATCCTGTCTATACTTTACATATGCTTCCTTATTTTTCTTGACCAAACCCCAATTTCTTTAGTCATCCAGCATTCCCTTTACCTACCAGCCTTTCCTTTCACCCTAACAGGAATATACTTTTGCTGGATTTTTGTTATCTCATTTCTGAAGGCTTCCCATTTTCCAGCCGTCCCTGCGAACATCTGCCCCCAATCAGCTTTTGAAAGTTCTTGCCTAAAACTGTCAAAATTGGCCTTTCTTCAATTTAGAACTTCAACTTTTAGATCAAGTCTATCCTTTTCCATCACTATTTTAAAACTAATAACATTATGGTCGCTGGCCCCAAAGTCCTCCCCCACTGACACCTCAGTCTCCTGCCCTGCCTTATTTCCCAAGAGTAGGTCAAGTTTTGCACCTTCTCTAGTAGGTATAGCCACATACTGAATCAGAAAATTTTCTTGTACACACTTAACAGATTCCTGTCCATCTAAACCCTTAATGCTATGGCAATCCCAGTCTTTGTTTGGAAAGTTAAAATCCCCTACCAGAACCACCCTATTATTCTTACAGATAGCTGAGATCTCCTTACAAGTTTGTTTCTCAATTTCCCTCTGACCATTAGGGGGTCTGTAATACAATCCCAATAAGGTGATCATCCCTTTCTTATTTCTCAGTTCCACCTAAATAACTTCCCTGGATGTATTTCTGGGAATATCTTCCCTCAGTACAGCTGTAATGCTTTCCCTTATCAAAAATGCCACTCCCCTCCTCTCTTGCCCTGCTTTCTATCCTTCCTGTAAGCATTTGTATCCTGGAACATTAAGCTGCCAGTCCTGCCCATCCCTGAGCCATGTTTTTGTAATTGCTATGATATTCCAGTCCCATGTTCCTCACCATGCCCTGAGTTCATCTGTGGTCCCTGTTAGGCCCCTTGCATTGAAATAAATGCAGTTAATTTATTGGTCCGATCTTGTCCCTGCCTGCCCTGACTGTTTGACCTGCTTCTGTTCTCAACTGTAGCAGTCTCAGATTGACCTTTCCCTCACTATCTCCCTGGGTCCCCCCCCAACACCGCCCCCCGCCCACCCACCTTACTCGTTTAAATCCTCCCGAATAACTCTAGCAAATCTCCCTGCCAGTATATTAGTCCCCTTCCAATTTAGGTGCAATCCGTCCTTCTTGTACAGGTCACTTCTACCCCAAAATAGATTCCAATGATCCAAAAATATGAATTCTTTTCCCATACACCAGCTCCTCAGCCATGCATTCATCTGCTCTATCCTCCTATTCCTGCCCTCATTAGCTTGTAGCACCAGGAGTAATCCAGATATTACTACTCTTGAGGACCTCCTTTTTAAAGTCCTGCCTAATTCTCTGTAATCTCCCTTCAGAATCTCATCCTTTTCCCTTCCAATGTTGTTTGTTCCTATGTGGACAATGACCTCTTACTAGCCCCTCTCCCTCATGAGAACATTCTGCACCCTCTCTGTGACATCCTTGATCCTGGCACCAGGAAAGCAAAACACCATTCTGATTTTTCGCTGCTGGCTACAGAAATGTCTGTCTGAACCTCGGACTAGAGGGTCCCCTGAACAATTGATCTCTTGGAACCCCAACGTACTCCTCGTTGCATTAGAGCCTGTCTCAATACCAGAAACTTGGCTGTTCGTGCTACGTTCCCCTGTGAATCGATCACACCCTACATTTTCCAAAAAATGCATACTTGTTTGAAATGGGGATACCCACAGAAGAGTCCTGCACTAACTGCCTACCTCTCTTACCTTTCCTGGACTTAACCCACCTATGTGACTGTATCTGCCACTTTTCCCCCTTCCTATAACTGCCAATCATCACATACTGTTGCTGTTGCAAATTCCTCATCGCCTCTAAGTGTCTCTTCAACCAATCCATTCGATCTGATAAGATTTGCAATCAACAGTATTTATTGCAGATATAATCCACAGTAACCTGTAAACCCGTCTTAAACACCGGCATCTGACAAGAAGCGCATATCACTCTACCAAAGGCCATTTTTGCTCCTTCACAATCTGCAGGCCCAGAAAATAACTTGATTTTTGCAATGATAACAAGGTGATAGCCGTTCTTTGATTCAATAGTTGATGTCTTGAATTTAGGTATTTTCGTGAATTAGAATTCTTTCTTTTCTGTTTCTTCAAAACAGAGAGAAAGGAGATACATGTTTTCTGGATGTTTCTATGCATACTGCTCTTACAAGCCTGTAGCAAATTGCAGGTTGGCCAACCTGAGGGATGTCATCAATTTTTCTAATCTCATACTCCTTGTCCTACTTTGCCTCAAAAATGTAACAATCTCACTGGTCCAAAAGCAATATAATCTTGTACAACTTTAATATGTGCACCACTTGATTTTTCAGGTTGAAAAGCTCTCTTGGCATTTCAGTTCCATTGTGGTGTCCAACTTCCATTCCATTTTCTCATCAAAAGGGAAAATATGTTGTCCCACACTCTATCTTCTTAAATCAGTAAGGTTCTTGAAGTGATAAAGTCACTTGTCTTGAAATGTGTTCCTCTTTTCCATTGAATGGATTTTCATCATCCTTGTTACTGCTGATCATAAGGTAACATTGGTCTCTAGGGACTAACAACTCGCAGTCAAGATTAGAATGGTGCTGGAAAAATACAGCAGGTCAGGCAGCATCCGAGGAGCAGGAAAATCGATGTTTCGGGCAGGAGCCCTTCATGAGGATTCCTCTAATCTTGACTCTGATCTCCAGCATTTGCAGTCCTAACTTTCCCCCATCTGACTAACATCTCACAGCTGATTGTTGAGATGTTCATTCCCACCATTCTGTTTTTGGGGCTCAGGACTTGCGTATCAGTGGTGGAGGATAGACCACTAGAGGTATAGTTTAGATCAAGTTTTTTGTGAAACTGTAATAGGTTTAACTAACATCTTCTAATTACACATAATGACAACTATCAGGGGCTAAGTGTGTCATACCTGTCTCCAATGGACCTGAAGCAAGGTAAACTTTCTCCACCTAAAGACTCTGTGACATTATCAGGTGAGACAGAAAGTATGTAACTTCAACATTAACCCTTTTATAACCATTGTCTTAGACAACAATACCATCATCTGCTCAGTCCCTAATCTCTGAATCCCTTCCCTAAAGCTCACCTTGGATTGTTTTACAACATTAAAGACATTGTGTAAATGCAAAAGCAAAATACCAAAAATCTTAAAAATAAAATGCTGGAAATCTTTCAAATACATATTTATATATATAATAGCATAGAGAAATACCAGAACCTTGGTGTCCAGGTTAAAATTACTACTATACATTGATATAAACATAATGGTAATCAAGAGTACTGCATCTGAAGGTATAGAGCACCTCAGCGAAAAGTCAAGTTGCACTTACACCTGAGCTCAATTAGGCTGCATTTTGCAAAGTGAATTTTAATTACCCCGTTTTAGGGAAGGAATAACAGCAGTGAAAAAGTGGATACATTCACTTTTATATGACAGAAGATCAGCAGTGAGAGTTAAGATCATATGTTTATCATTTTGTTTCAGAAGATCCAATTTAAGACTGATAAGAAAATTCCTCTTGGATGTCTGGTTTTGTTCAGCCACTATAAAAAGCAGAGTTTCCACCACAATTTAACTGTGCCTCAGTCAGAAAGATGACATGCAGGTTGACCAAACCAAGACCTCGGTATGAGCACCAGTAGCCCTTAGCATTCTTTTAAAGTAAACTAAATTACAGGCCGACCACCGTATCCACGTGTCTGATTTCCATGGTTTCAGTTACCCACGGTTTACCGCAGCCTCGAACCGGGTGCATTCCAGAACCAGGGAACAGAAGGCTGCCGGGAAGGTAAATTTTCCATTTAAAAGAGTTGGTTTACAGCTATGTGCGGTTTCGGGCTTCTGTAATAGGTCTTGGAATGTAAGCCCTGTAGGTACTGGGAGACTACTGTACAAGTATAGATGATTCTTTTTAAAAGTGCTGGCAGATTTTCCACAGTTACTCTTCCTGACGCTGTACTCTCCATTCAGGCATTGACTTGCATGGTTATCTGACTTGAATCAGAAGAATCCCATCTGCTCATCATAGCTTTGTCTGCCTTTAAGCAGGATACCAAGTGATCCATCAATTGTGACTCAGTCATTGAAAATTACTTAAACTGGACAGGCTGGATTGGATGGGAATACTGCCTATCAGACAGGGCTGACAACCGAGTCATAGTCACAAATGGAAGCATGCTTGCACAAGAATTCAGCAAAAAATAAATGGGGAAAAGATAGGAAACATGAAAGAAGATAAATCTGAATTAAGATTCATGTGAAAGACATGAGTATTAGCATTAGAAGAGGATGTTATGGAAATAAATGAATTGGTTTTTAACCAGTTGCCGTGAAAACTGTTCGAGTGTGCCATACAATTTTAATTTTCGTTATCCTCACGCAATATAAAACAACGTTTCATCTCAAACAATATTCTATTCAATCAAAATTACATCTCAAAACTTGTTAAATTAATTATCAAATTAAAGGTGCAATATCAGTTTTTTAGTTCGAAAATGTGAATATTCTAAGTGCATTTGGCTAAAGGGAAAAATTGAGATGACAAACTAAAAGTGTACAAAGTTAAAAATCACACAACACCAGGTTATAGTCCAACAGGTTTAATTGGAAGCACTAGCTTTCAGAGCGTCGCTCCTTCATCAGGTGATACCACCTAATGAAGTAACCGTACCACCTGATGAAGGAGCAACGCTCCAAAAGCTCGTGTGTTTCCAATTAAACCTATTGGACTATAACCTGGTGTTGTGTGATTTCTAACTTTGTACACCCCAGTCCAACACCAGCATCTCCAAATTATGACTACTAAAGGTGTGTGTGTGCCATTAGAATTGTTTGCTTCTTTTTGTAGTGACGTGTTACTTAAAAGATTGGGAACCACTACAATAGAGAATGGCAATGTGATAAGTATCTTTCAAATGTACCTAATTCAGAGTATGGAACTAAAATCAGTGGTGGAATCTTTTCAGTAAGGATTGAAACGAGGAGCATTTTCAAGCAAGCTTGACCTGCTACAACAGTAGCGATTGACCTCTCTTTCATCTTCATTCATAACTTATCCCTTTATACAAATCCTTTTATCTGTATTTTAGCGAATATCTTTACCACATTAAATAGCATAACTCTTGCTTAAAGTTATTGAATAAACTAACCTTTTATCTTGTTTCGAGCATAACCCTGTGCTGCCAGTTGCTTTCATCTTGAAACACTTGGTAACAAAAAGGGGGAGTTCAAATGAGCTCCATATCACTAATTAGTAATTTACACGTGGGGATGTAATTGACACTGCCTCCATAAATACTAACTTGGACTTTTCCTAACTGATATTCCTGCCAATTTGATGACTACACTTTGGCCTGACACATTATTGTTAATCGTACAAAATTCACTTTATCATGCACTGTATGCACGATCCAAATTATATCATTCCATTTACTTTTTTCATTAGCCCATTATTTGCCTTTATATGGTTGCTGAATACAATACCAGCAGATCATAAGAATTCAGAATAGGAGTAGACTATTCAGCCTTCACGCCAGCTCCACCATTTGATAGCATCATGGCTGATCTGATGGTATTCTTCATATCCACTTTTCTGCAATTCTCCTTAGCCTTGATTCCCTTTGTGATAAAAAATTGATCTCTCTCAATCTTAAATATACACACGGACTCTGTCCCCATAGCTTTTTGCAAACAAGGAATTCCAAAGACTCAGAACTATCTGAGAGAAGAAATTCCTCCTTATCTCAGTCTTAAATTGGTACCCTTTTATTCTGAGACTATGGCCTCTGGTCCTAGATTCTCCCACTAGGGCATATATCATCTCAGCATTTACCCTGTCAAGCCCCTGAAGAGTCATGTGTGTTTCAATCAGATTATCTTTCATTCTTCTAAACTCTAGTGAGCAGAGTCCCAAAATGTTTGGCCTTTGCTCATATGGCAATGCAACCATAGCAGGGATCATCTTAGTTGACCTCCTCTGAACTGTCTCCAATGAAATGATAGCTATACGTAAATGAGGGGTCCAAAACTGCTCACAGTACTCCAGATGTGATCTCACCAGCACCTTGCACAGTTGCAATAAGATTTATGTTTTTATGCTCCAACTCCCTTGAATTAAGGGTCAATATT